>NC_042615.1:142200569-142510450 GCF_901001135.1 Rhinatrema bivittatum | reverse complement strand
GGCACTGCGTGCAGGAAGATCACAACACCCCCGGTAACCGGGATAGGGCACTGCGTGCAGGAAGATCACAACACTCCCGGTATCAGGGATAGGGCACTGCGTGCAGGAAGATCACAACACTCCCGGTATCAGGGATAGGGCACTGCGTGCAGGAAGCTCACAACACTCCCGGTATCAGGGATAGGGCACTGCGTGCAGGAAGATCACAACACCCCCGGTAACTGGGATAGGGCACTGCGTGCAGGAAGATCACAACACTCCCAGTATCAGGGATAGGGCACTGAGTGCAGGAAGATCACAACACTCCTGGTATCAGGGATAAGGCACTGAGTGCAGGAAGATCACAACACCCCCGGTATCAGGGATAGGGCACTGTGTGCAGGAAGATCACAACACTCCCGGTATCAGGGATAGGGCACAAGTTCTAGTCACATTGACTGATCACATTACTTTTTTTGTCAAGCTACCAACCGTTTCCATTTCCCATCCCCCATATATTAAACCATCACGTCAGTGGAAACCTTGGTAACATGAATAAATAAGAGGGCAGCCAATAGGAATACATATTCATTCCTAAACTGACCTTAACTGACCTGAAAAGTGTCAAATTGTATCATTTTCTGTTAGTGCGCACTAACTTCCTGTTAGTGCACACTAACTCCCGTTAGTGCGCACTAACCGAAAAACTGATTTTTTTTTTTTTACAAAAAAAACCCCATGCCGATCAGATTTTCTCCCCCCCAGCCGAAATCGATCGTTAAAACGATTGGGCACACGATTCACATCCCTAGTGATTTCATCCAGCAGTGTGGAATTGGGTTTTCGCTGCGGGGCCTTTATCCCTGGTGAGAGCACACATGTGCAGGAGTGGCAGCATTTATGCGTTGAAGACAGAGCATGGCTTTGGGGTGGGTCAGTGGTAACCTGGGGTAGGTGCAGCCGGTTGCGGGACCTTCCTGCGACCAGCCAAACATTACAACAAATTTCCTTAAACCAAGAATATTAATCTTTTGTCAAAATATTCTTGCTTTTGCGTCTTGCAGATTATACTTTTGACAGAAATTACCTAGGTAAGCATAAATTATATTATTCAATACTCAATATGTCAGAACACTATGTCTTTGTCAGTCTTATTTTCCTGTTTCTCACTTTGTGTCCCAATTTCTGTGTGCTCATGAGTATCCCTGTGTGTGTTTCTGTGCTTCTAGCCAGAAAATTTAATGTCTTTGTAGCAAGTGTGCAAAATATAGCTCACACATCTGCAGAGCCTTTGCTGGTGATGTGGAGTGTATTGGCGCACTTTCTTCTTCTTGCATTTTTAGTCCTCTGTCCCTCACTCTGCCTCAGCACAGCACCTACTCCACTAAGCTTTAACAAATTTAACAAAAACTATCTACACTTTCACAAATTATCTTCTTGTAGTTCCAGGTATATGTATAACTCATTCACTGACACCACTTTATGGGGCCGATTCAATACTGTGCGCTAGCCACTGCACACAGCCTAACACGCAATTGGACGTGGGTTTTGGACGTGTCCATAACCCTCGATCCAATACGGGGATTAGCAGTCCAAAACACGCATCCAAATCTCCACGTAACTAATAGAGCTCATCACATGGAAATCTATGTAGGTGAGGCTATTAGCTAACCTCCACGATCCAATAAATTTTTCATGCAGCCAATGTGCCCTTGCAACATGGCAAATTTTACACCAGCACGGGACTGGCGTAAAGGTATTCCATGCTCAAGGGTGCATTGAAAAAAAAAAGAAAAACCCTGCTTTCTGAGATTCCTCCTAATAGTATCGTAGTGATACTATGTAGGAGGAACCAAATAATGCAGTATTTATTTTAAAAAATTTTCTTTGAAAAAAAAAAATTTTGGACGTCCAGTACACACACAAGATTCACAATCCAGGCCATTTATCTTGTGTGTATATATGCCAGTAGCAGGAGAAAACGGACGCTCATAGATTGAGTTTCCATTTTCCCAACCAGCTTGATAGCTACCTCTCCTGTGTGCCTGATTTCAAGGAGGCACTAGGGACGCACATTTGTCCCTCGTGCCTCCTTTTTAGCAGGACCTCTCATTTTAATATTGGATCTGGAGCCCAGGAGAAGAGGCTTGGTGTGCATTATGAAAAACGGTGCTCAACACTGAGCGCCCCTTTTCTGTGAACATTTATTGCATCGACCCCTATGTGTGAGAGAGAGTGAGATCCTGTGTGTGTGAGAGCCAGTGTCTGAGTGAGTAAGTGAGAGAGAGCTTGCATGTGTTTGAGAGCCAGTGTCTGTGTGAGTGAGAGAGTATGTGTGTGTAAGAGCCAGTGCATATGTAAGTGAGGGCTTGTGGGTATGTGAGCCTGGATGTTGTGTGTGAGTGAGTATGTGTTGTGGAGTTAGGAATTAGAGAAAAAGGATTTAGAGGCTCAGGTTGCCTCTGCATAAAAAAGATCACAATGAATCACAGCTAAGAACCACACACATATATATTGCTTGCATAGATACAATAAAATGCTATTGCTAATTTTTTTAATTAGTAAGAAACAGCAAGATTGCAGAAAGAAACAATGGTTACATTAGAATCAAGATATAAAGGTGAATTTTAAAAGCCTGAAGTGCACGTTAATTAGGGGATGCGCGAATATGTCTGGCTTGCATGCGCGAGCAGATTTTAAAAGCTGCTGAGATACACGCGTATCTACCGGAGTGCGCACATCTCAGAAGATTTCAAAAAGAGGCGAAGTTAATTAACTCTGGCGCAACCACAGCAGACAGTGTCATTTGGCTCACAAGTGCTGAAGAATGAAGAGGACCAAGAAGAGCCTCTGAGGCCTGGGATCCAATGCCTGGGCCTGACCCTGGGCCGAGGGAAGAAACAGAATAAGAGAGACCCTAAAAGAAATTAGGAAATGACCAAGAAGGGAAAAGTGGGAAAAAAGAGACTGGGACCAACTGATTAGAAAAATACAAAGATCAGACAACAAAGGTACCAAAAAAAAAATGATTTTGAGATTTTAGCACTTGGAATATGCCTTCTTTGGGACTGTTTATTTCTTATATTTTTGTATTTTGCTTTTTCTTCAGTAATCCAGAGCCTAGTTTCTCATAGAGATGTGATTCGGCCGAACCTTTTGGTTCAGCCTTCGTTATCGGCCCACCGTGGGAAATTTCGTTTTCCCGTGGTTCGGGCCGATTTTATTTCGGCTGCCCCAACCCTTCAAATTTAATTACAACCCTCCACCCTACTGACCACTGGATGGTATGGTAAAGTTCTAAATGTCTCTTTTTTTGCAGGAGTTTAATTTACTTCACAAAATTTTTAGCAGTGGAGGGATATCTTTGGCTGAGAATTTGAATTTTTTTTCATGTTAGTTGTAATGTGAATTGTCCTAGCTCTGCTCTGCACCTGTTCTGATGATTAATGCTATTTTGCTGTAGTTATTGTTGCGCGGGGACGCCCTTTGGGCCTCGGCAAACTGGGAATAGCTCTGTGGAAGCGCTGAGGCTAGTGAGACATGCCCCTTCTGGGTAGGCTGGAGGACTTCAGAGGCCCTGACCCTCCACCAGACCTGCACGCCTCTGGAGGCCATCAACGCAATGGTGGTTTCTGAGTGGTCCTCCGACCACTCCAAGCCCTTTCAGACCTGCCGCTGGGTAACGGCAAAGGCGGCAGGATGGACAGAGGTCGAGGGTGGATGAAGACCAAAGGCACTGGTGCTTGGATCGTAGAACCCCAACAAGACAAGGACATAGAACTTGGAGTAGATGAGACGAGGCTTTGGAATCTGGAACCAGGCGATATGAGGCCTTGGAATCTTGGAGCAGGTATGAAGGCCTTGGAATCTGGAGCTCAAGAGCAGGGAAGAATCCGGGCAGTGCTCAATGACAGTCCTGCCGGAAGAAGGCTCCAGCCACCATAGGAAATGGATACCGAATGGGACGGCTTTACTCCAGGGACTGGTCAGCCGGAGCCGAGGTCCAGGGCGAGCGAGCTGAACCGTTGAGAGGACTGAAGGTACCTCAGGAACAGGAGAAGACGAAAGGCCTCAAGCTGTTTCTTGGAACCCCAAGCCTGGAACATCAGGACTGGAACGGAACATCAGGACTGGAATGGAACATCAGGAACAGAGACCAGGAACGTACAACAATGAATCCATGATGAAGAGCAGAGATGTCAGGCAGGAGCAGGAGACAAGGAATCCTAGGGAGGACCAGCCCCTTGCCAAGGCGAAGACTGACTGAGCGAGAAGCCCTTTAATAGGGCAGAAGAAGAGCACACCCAGGGAGGAGTCCTTAGGTGGGCCAGGGGGACCACACCTACACTGTCCCTTTAAGAAGGGGAGAGAGGCACGGCCTCACCCCTTAGAAGAAGGGGGTAGGACCTTGGAGAGCGGCCATGCTGCCACAGCAGAAGAAGCAAGCTCTGAAGCGTCGGAGCGGCACCTGCCGCAAAGAGGAGATGGAGGGCGGCTCCTGCCGCTGATGAGGAGCTCTGGGGACGGCTCCAGGCCACGGGAAAGACCCCGGCTTCTGGGGCCTCCGGGCCGCACACACGAAGGCGACAGCGGACTCTGCCGCTTGAAGATGGCATCGGGGCGGGCAGGCAAAGGTGCAGGAGAGAGGTAAGAGGCCTCCTGTGGCTCCAGCTGAGGGAGGAATCGCAACAGTTTTGATGATTTCTAGCTTTCTGCAAAGAGGATTCATGAAAGAATATATTGATTTTTGTTTTATCACATGATTAATTGGATCTGTTTGTTTGTTTTCTTTGCTTTTTACATGATATACTTGTGCATTTATAAACTGCAATAAATATAAAATAAATTAATACAGATTAATAAAGAAATTTTAATGCTGGTAAGTGCTTGAAATGATTGAGGTAAAATGTTTTAAAGTTTCATGCATGATGCATAATGGTTGTTGCAAACTACTTAGAAAGCCATTGTAGGGTACAATATATGGCATTATTTATCAATAAGAATACAACTAGTAGGTTTCAGACCTGCATGCCTGCAACCCACCGATGTTAACCTTGTGCCCACCCAAAAAATCAGTTCTGGCTATGCCACTGACTGAATGCATGCTCAGATAAGCAGGAAGAGACCTTTCTGTAGCTTAAAATGTAGCCTTCTAATATGTTTAGTTAAAAGACTATTCTGAGACCATACTTTATACTTTAAATACATTTCTTTCAAGTGTTTAACAAGAGAGAAACATTTCCCCTTCCCCATGGTGGCGAAGAAGTTAGCATGTGGCACATTTAAAACTAATCGGAGAAAATTATTTTTCACTCAACGCACAATTAATCTCTGGAATTTGTTGCCAGAAGATGTGGTTGGTGCAGTTAGTATAGCTGTGTTTAAAAAAGGATTGGATAAGTTCTTGGAGGAGAAGTCCATTAACTGCTATTAATTAAGTTGACTTAGATAATAACCACCGCTATTATTAGCAACTGTAACATGGAATAGACTTAGTTTTTGAGGTACTTGCTAGGTTCTTATTGCCTGGATTGGCCACTGTTGGAAACAGGATGCTGAGCTTGATGGACCCTTGGTCTGACCCACTATGGCATGTTCTTATGTTCTTATAAGAAGATAATACAATACTTCCCTTACATTTAGAAGAGCCCTTAAGAAGATACTGCAGTGCCATTAAAATCAGGCATTTAGAAAGATATTGCAATGTCCAAAAGAGGAAGTAATTACAGCAATTTCAGACAGCTCAGGACTAAGGAAGTATCTTTCTTTAAGAGCTGGGACACACATGTGTACATGGTATCTAACATACAACTTATAGGCTCCACATAGCATGATGGCAAGGGGCCCTCCATAGCTTGATGGCAAGAATATCAAACTGTTTTAATCCAGACCTGGCTGTCATCCCATCCTTGATGGTAGCCCAGTACTAGTTCCACAGTTAGGTGTATAAAAGGAGGCTTGGAAGCAGTTCTTTGTACTGAGTGGGTGACTGACCCAAGAATGTCCATCACGACCTCAATACTCAGTGCACCGCCTCTCCCACACCAAGACCCTTCTTTGTAGACATTGCTGAGGATGAAACAAGGGAGTCATCACTCAGGGACATGCATTCTGTAAATATTCTTTTAGACCATTTTCTTATATATATTTTTTCTTATATATATATGGTCTAAAAGAATATTTATAGCAATCCTGCTGTTTCTTACTAAGTAAAATAATTACAAGTGTGTCCCAGCTCTTACAGAAAGATACTTTCTGAGATATGTATATGCTCTTTCATATAGAATATAAAATACTTAGTTCTCTGCTAGGCTAAGATATTGCATGCTTTGCTGTTACATTGCTGATTTCATGGTTATAATTTTTGAAGAAGTATTTACTGTGAGTTATATTACTGCTATCTCTTGTGTAGGAATAAAAGTTCACATATATTCATTTGTCAATTTCTCTCAGTGTTTGTGCCTTATTTCCACTTGGCAACACAGGGCAAACATCCTACCCCATGGCTACACTACAGCATGTGTGTAAGAGTGTGAACATGTGTGAGAGAGAAAATGAACTTGTGTATATTAGAGCAGCGATTCTCAACCAGTGTATCGCCAAGCATCAGCAGGTATATCACGGCTCCCCGTGTCCCACTGCCCCGGTTGTGCTTCCCCGTTCCCTGCTCCTGAGGGCCAATGGCAAGCCTCCTCCATTCTTTCTGCCCCTGCGCAGGCCAATCGGAAGCCTCCTCCCTTCTACCTGCCAGTGAGAGTAGGAAGAAGGGAGGAAGCTTCTGATTGGCTGGTGAGACAGTAAGAAGGGGCATAGCATAGGCTGGGGGGGGGGGGGGGGTTGGGAGGAGTGGCAGTGTCAAAGTGAGGCTGCCACGGGAGCTCATCCCCATGGCGGTGAAAAGGAAACCCGACCCCGATGAAGCAAGGCTGCCACGGGAGCTCATCCCCTTGGCGGAGAAGAGGAAACCCGACCCCCGATGAAGCAAGGCCGCCACGGAAGCTCATCCCCATGACGGCGAAGAGGAAACCTGACCCCAATGAAGCAAGGCCACCACGGGAGCTCATCCCCGTGGCGGCGAAGAGGAAATCCGACCCCAATAAAGCAAGGCCGCCACGGGAGCTCATCCCCTTAGCGGCAAAGAGGAAACCCAACCCCCGATGAAGCAAGGCCGCCAAGGGAGCTCATCCCTGTGGCGGCGAAGAAGAAACCCGACCCCCAACAAATAAAGGCCACCTCAGGATCCCATCCCCGTGGTGGCAAAGAGAAAACCTGACCCTGGCCAAGCAAGGCCGCCACAGGAGCCCATCCCTGTGGCAGTGAAAAAGAAGTCCCACTGGAGTAAAGCCACGGCAGAACTGGAGCCCATCCCTGCAGCAAAGGAAGAAGAGGTTTGGCGGTGAGGCCCGATGCATGCATGTGTGAATGGGAGCCTGAGTGTGGGTGTGAATGGGAGCCTGAGTGTGGGTGTGAATGGGTGCCTGGGTGAGGGCTGCTGTGTGTGGGTGTGAATGGGTGCCTGGGTGAGGGCTGCTGTGTGTGGGTGTGAATGGGTGCCTGGGTGAGGGCTGCTGTGTGTGGGTGTGAATGGGTGCCTGGGTAAGGGCTGGTGTGCGTGGGTGTGAATGGGTGTGTGCTGGTGTGTGTGGGTGTGAATGGGTGCGAGAGCATTTGTGTGTGATTTTGATCTTGTATATAAGAGAGAGCATACATGCTCTCTCTTATATACAAGATTGAGAGAGAGACTGGTCAGGGAGGTGATATATTTCTGGGTGAGAGGGACTGGTCAGGAAGATGACTGGTGTATGCTTGAGTGACTGGTTGTGGGCCCTAAGAAGAGGATCCTGAGGACAGAGGTTCAGCAACCGCTGCTGCTTCTGGTGAGTGCTTTTGGCCTGCAAGAGAAAGGAGTAGGAAAGTTGCTGGAGATGGTAAGTAAAGGTGTTTTTTTAAGTTTATTTTTCTTGATTGACTGCCATTTTAATTATTAGGTATTATGTAATGTCTGTTTTGAAATATTTAATTGGTATTTGGACAATTTTTAAATAATTTTTATGAATTTTAAATTGTTGGATGTTATTCTGTTCATCAGCTGTTTTGAAACATTTATTAGTATAATTTTACAATTATTTCTGCGAGGGTTCTATAGCAGCTTGGTTTATTCTATTTTCCTAATAGGAAGTATAATGGTGTTTATGGCCTGGTTTAATATTTGTAGTTACCTTTTCATAGATAGGGTTATTACTGTTGGAGTGCATGCCATAACACAGATGTAACTTTGTGCAGATTCGTTTGTGTGCATTATTGCAGACCCTGGGACTAGCATACAGTGGCTTTTTTGGTTTTCCATTCCAGTTTCTGTCTCCATATTTATAATTTGTGGTCTTTCTGTCCTTGGTGAAGGTCGGCTTTGTGTGTGACTGAGGTGAGGTATTTTACTAGCATGTAGGCATTTGTATCAATCTTATTTGTTGTATTTTCTCAATAGGATATGTATTAGTGGTAAATTACTGTCTTTTCATAAGGAAGGCTATGTTGCGTCCGTCGGTTGCAGACGGCGGCAACCGCTCTGCCTGACCTCTTTTTATTTATTGCTGATTTATTTATTGCTGAGTTTTATATACCGTCATTCGGAAAGCCATCATAACGGTTTACAAAGTTCAGATTACAAAGTTTTTAACAGTTGGTAGCATATTAAACAGAGACAACCGATTACAGAAAAAAATTGGCGTATGCACTATGGGTTGCACGAAGGGGTGCACAAAGGGGAGAGCCCCTTTATTGCTCCCCTTCAGCGCGCGATGCGCGGTGCCTGGTGGTGAGGCGCATTTCAACGGTCGCCGGAGCTCTGTGTGACGTCGGGGGGGGGCGTGGTCTCCCGATCGGGTCCCTCTCACATTCATTCATTTCTCAATTCCCCGTCACCTCCCGATGTTTCTCTCAAGTCCCTTCTTTTTTCATGTTGCTGGTAGTCTCATGCGGGGGCCGAAAGATGGAGGGTGGCTTCCCCGCTCGCCGGCGCCTGGTGGTGAGGCGCATTTCAACGGTCGCCGGAGCTCTGTGTGACGTTGGGGGGGGGGGCCTGGTCTCCTGATCGGGACCCTCTCACATTCATTCATTTCTAAATTCCCCCTCACCTCCCGATGTTTCTCTCAAGTCCCTTCTTTTTTCATGTTGCTGGTAGTCTCATGCGAGGGCCAAAAGATGAAGGGTGGCTTCCCCGCTCGCCGGCGCCTGGTGGTGAGGCGCATTTCAACGGTCGCCGAAGCTCTCTTTGGGCAAGATGTTTGCTTCTGGTGCTGAGTGCCGAGGGTCTCGGCGTTTCCAAACCAGCATGGGCGTCCCCATCCGCCATGCTCACTCCCATGGTCTCCTAGGGCGCGAGCGTGCACATCTCCTATGCTCAAATACACGTCATGGCGGGAACCTCGGGGGCAGCCCCAGCGCATGGCCTCAGTACCTCTGGGTATATCTAGCCTCCGCTTTCACTACCACCTTGAGTTAGCAAGGACTTTGATTTAAGCTACTCTGACCGCTCTAAGCTGCACGCTTAGACACTGCTTTTCTCCAAGGGCCTCGCTCCAGTAGAAGCTCAAGATACCCGCTCCTTGGTGGTTTCTCGCTTCCAACTACCCTTCGGGGTCCTCTCTAACTAGACAACCGCTCCTCGGGGGTCTTTCTCTCTCTTCTACATTTCAGGATATCGGACCATCGGGTACTCGCTCCTCGAGCGCCTACCACCCATTATATCCCAACTTTCCACCATCAGGAAGACGCCATCATTCCTGTGAGTACCTCTACAATCCGGTGCTCCAGCTCCACCCACCAGCTGCGATGTTACCCACACTGCGGGCTTCCACCATCGTGAAACATCTGGGTGAGACTTCACTTCTGAGCCTGTTGAACGTACTGGCACTTCTGGGATCAGTGCCTTACCTTCCTGCTTTACATCTATCTACAAGCAGTACAATAAAGCCTCTATCCATACTGTGTCTGCTATCTGAGTTCAGCCTATCGCAGTGGTTCCCCATGGGGCCCCTCCCCATGGGCGGAGTCATCTCTATTGCGACCAAGAGTCCACAATGCCACAAACACAACAGGCTATTGTACCTAGCAGTAAAGGGAGTTTGTTTTGCTTTTACTGAGATGTCACCAGAACATCTTTTTTGTATGGTGAGTTGTATGGGTAATGACCTAGTTCTGTTCTGACCCATCGTTGGGGGTCGAGGGGGTTCCCGTGGATGCAGAGTGTATGTTTACATATAGCCCCTTAATGGTCACATGTTCAGTGTGTCACGCATGTGAGAACCATCTGTCAGGTGTGTCCCGGTTGAAAAAAGGTTGAGAACCACAGAGAGTGTGTGTATGAGAGAGGATAAAATGTGCACCCTCCCTCTCCCCCACTAATCCATAATAATCTTGGGGTGACTGGAAATCAAAAGTTCCAAGGATTAACAGTTAGTGCTGCTTTGGCATGGGAGGTTTACTATATTAATTGTAATTCAGTTTACTTATGGCTGTTTGGCAACCAAGCCACACCTAATACCAGATGGGTTGCAAGTGTCTTTTTTTTTTTTTTTGCAGTATTTTGTGGATGGCACCACACCAGTACATGTAAATATAATACAGATGCTCTGAGTGATATTTTTCTTTTATATTGTTTATTTTTATATTTTGCTTTTTCAGGCAGTTCAAAACAGATTAAATTCAGGTACTCCATGTATTTTACCTCAGAAGACTGTAGCTTGAATGTCATTTTCCATGTAATATCTGTTATAATAACTGCATAATTTTTAATTGTGAGTGGGGAGGGCTCTGGGGGTGGTCACACAAAGCTATAAGCTTTGTCTAGGGCATCTAATACCCTGGGATGGCAGTGGTGGTATAGGAGTGTGATAAATTAAAAAAGAAGATTGTGGGGCTCACCTAACCAGTCAAGTTTTCAGGATATCCACAATGAACAGATTTGCATACACATTGTGCCCCAAGGACTGGGCACTGCTCTAATGGAATGTTATTGGTATTTTTATATTTAGGATCATTTAGTTTTACCTCGCTTTGTGCACAGTTTTCTAGTAATAAGGTAAGTAATCAAAGATTAATATAAATACTTGTTGGAAATACATAACACAAATTTTACTCCACGCATCCAAGTGTTTGGAATTTTCACAGTTGAAAGTTGGCAAACCTAAATCTATCTTTTAGCTACCGCAGGAAACTCTGGTATTGTGCCTTACACTTTCTGCCCCTGTTGTCTAATCTAATAGGGGGGGAGGGGGAGCTGGGGGAAGACTAACAGTACCTAAATCAGTAACTGGCCAGGCTCGCTGTTTATCTTGCTTGGCAAAACTCACTACTTACAAGTGTCCCCGAGCCGAGGGCACCAAAGTTTTTAACTGAGTTGCCTGCTCTGTTTCTAGGAGCCAAGGTTCCACTTGCACTTGTTGCATGTGGGACTCTTTTCAATGTGACACCCTGTTTTTCTAAAATACTTCTCTGGGTTTGTTTGTTTTTTTGCTTTTTTTTTTAATTCCTTGGGTCCGCGATAGCTTTCCAGGGGAGTCCTATTATTAAGCTTTGCCCTCGAAGCTTTTCTTGCTGCCGGTGGCAACAGCGCAGCCCCTGCCAGTCTGGTCCCAGCTTCCGGGTTTGCTGCATGCCAATGACGTCACTGCCGCGTTTGGACCTGTGCAGCATGGCAGTGGGAGTCAGCCATGCTGCTTCTGGCTCTCTCTTCACGCAATCCGAGACCTTCACTGTAGCAGCGGAAGCCTTTAAAACTGCTCCCTGCAGCTTCTCTGAGCTACATCTCTTTACGGCGGGCTTTGATTGCAGCGTTAGAATCCTTGAAGCAGCTTCCCCCCTCCCAACTTTTCTCCAGGCTGCTCCAATCTGCTGTGGCAGAGGCAATGAGCAGCCTATAGGTAAATGTGTAATCCTGCTACAGCAACACTACTAAAGTCAATAGTCCAAGCTACCTCCCAATCAATTCAAGCAGCAGCTATCGAAGACCTCGCGGATGGAGCCTATGCTTGCATCCTTCAGGCTCTCACCGAGTCTCATGCAAACGCTAACCACAGTGAAGGGCCAGAATCCGGCTCCACCTTCCTCCGACGCACGCAGCCGCTACAGTCAGTGTACGTGACAAGGCGGCACGAGACACAAAGAGGATCCTGCCGTGCAGGAGGTGCAGTATAGGCCTGATCTTCTCCAAGTCTTCAGAGACTGCTGGAATTGAGCAGCAGGAGCCAGACCATTGAAGTTTGGACTGTCGCCACGCTTTAGCAGGAAGAGAAGCCAGAGCAAGTAAAACCATGAGTGGATGGAGGGCGAAGGAGGCCCCCCACCCTACAGCGTGCGCTTTGTTTCCGCACAGCCTAATCGGTGCGGCCTGCAGGATGAGAAGCTGCCGAAGGGGTGAGACCTATTTTTTTTTTTTTGCTTTTAGTTGCTACTATTATTGCTGCTGTAGGAAGGTAAGAGTGGATGGAGAGTTTGGGTCCGGATGAAAGCTGGTGAGATGGGGGTAGGTGAAAAAATTCAGAAGGGGGTACATTGGGAGCGAGAAGGGAAAGAGCGAGGGGGGATGGACTAGGATGGAAACAAAGGAACTGAAAAAGGGATGGGCGTGAAAAGAAGATGGACACGTGGAGCATGGAGAGAGGAATAGACTACTGAGGAAAGACACAGTTGGGGAGAAGGGGATATGAGATGAGAAGCCAAGAGCTGGCAATACAGGGGGGAGATCGGTAGAGAGAAAAAAAGAGCAGTATTCCCCAAAGGCAGATTGGAAAAAGGAGAAACAGAAGGAAAAAGAAATGGAAAGAGTCAAAACTGATAAGATAAAGATAAAATGTTTTTTCCTTGGGCATCCTAAACTAGCAAAAGGAGCAATAATACTTCTTTAAAATGTGGGCAAAAGTGAACCCTGTATGTACTTCTTAGCTACTCTTGAGGAAGGTAATTTTCAGACCGGCCAATTTACCTCAGCAAATAGCTTTTACAAATGTCATCCTTGTCTACATTTATTTATTCATGGGATCCATGAAGAAAAGAAACACAATATGGGTTTTATCTTGTAATTTCACTTACACAGGTGTACAGGCACTAAAGGCCCCATGGATTTGTCTGCAGGGGGGGAAAAAGTAAGTATACAAATTTGAAATTAGCATTTTGTTTGCATATTTTCCTCTCCCAATCTATGTATGGCATCAATAATTTATTTTAATTTAGCTTTTGGAAAGTGTGACTTATTTAAAGCATGAAATTTATGCACTGTATGAACAAGTTTTAATTTTTAAAAATTATGATACAAAAAATGTTGAATTTGGAAACATTTCAATACATTGTGTCCATTACCATGCATTCAATATATGCACACATTTTTCTGTTAAGTGGCATGTAGTTTTTCTTTGAAAATTGCCTACTAGGTCAAAGTAGAAAACTATATGCACTGAATTTGAATGTAGATGGTCTCTTAAAATTTCCCTAATCCATACATAATGCTAAGTATAGCAGATGTGAAGTGAGCATATCAAGGAGGTTCACTATAATTGTTTCTTTACCCTTTTTCTGTCTTGCTGAGGTCAGCACACAAAATTTAGTTGCGCTAGGAAAGGAGACGGAGTGCAGGGGATGTTGGCCCCATAGCACAGTGATATATGCACCAAGACTTAATGCTGGTTTAGGCAGGAGGGAGAGTAAAACAAATGGAGAAAAATCCTTGAGTACAACAAAAATACAAGACTCATGAATATCACATGAAAAATGTATAATATATGTATATTATATATACTATATTTTCTATTTTATGATAAAGCTTGAAAGGTACAGCTTCACTTTAGCAAATGGATGTCAGTCTTTTGAAATATCTACAAATCAATAAGCATAATACATCTCCCATCCTCAGTGAACAGAAAATCATTCTGGAGGATGGATGGTATATTATGCTTGCTTGTTACTGAGTATTTTTGAGGACTTTTCAAAGATTCACTGTCTTTTTTTTTTTTTTTTCCATCTATCCCCATCACCACCTCTCCTTCCAAGAGCCCTGCAAGATATCTTATTAAAATATTGAACAGAGATGGACCTATGACTGATCCTGAGCCATTCCACAGGTACTCCCTTTTTCATTGGCATGAGCTCCATTTACCACTACCCTTAGCTGCTGATCAATCATTTGTAACCCAGTTTACCACTTTGGGACCCACCCCCCAGGCTGCTTAGCTTATAAATGAAAGCTTATGGTGCTTTGATTACACAGCTATGGGAAGGACTGCAAAATCTTTGGCTGCCCCAGCTCCTGGGTCTGGAAATAGGACTCCTTCATTCCCTATTGCCTGCCTCCCACCCTTCTCCAGGGTCTTCCCCCGGGGGTATATGAGGTTGGTGAATGGTGGGAGTCTGTGCATGACAGACTCTCTCTTAGGGCTGATACAAGGGTATTAAATGCCCTAGACAAACCTTACAGCCTTTCATTCCAAGTTCCCTCCCCTCCCCACATAATTAAAACTTACCCATTCTTTTCCATTTTAAAATTTATTAACTTCCCCAACCTAAAAAGTCACATTGCATATGGAAAATAGACATTCAAAGAACAATCTTCTGAAGTAAAAATATCACTTACATATATATTATATAGGCATACACTGATGACACCCTCCCCCCCCCCCAAGCAATGCAAACACAATCAAGAAATATGAAACATTAAACATACCTTTTCCTAGAGTGTATCCAGATGGACTCAGGACCAATGGGTTATGTGCTCCCCTGCTAGCAGGGATGGAGTCGGGTTTCAAAGCTATACCCTTGCCTTGACCTCAGCTATTCAGTTTCTCTGTCTCCTAGCAGATGTGGATTGTGCCTTCCCTATCGGGAACACGGTACTCTTTAGAAGAGGAAATTTTACCATTAAATTGGAGAAAGATCGCGCCCCGCTCTCCTGTGGAGATACCTAATGGTCCCTTCCCCAGTTGAGAATTCCTGAGGCGATTTTTCAGAGATCCCTCAGGTGTGTGTCTTAGTCCAGTAGCCAGTTCCTGGCATGGACTTTGATGCTGAAGTGGTTGAAAGGCAGCAGGTGCAGGAAGCTGAGCGCAGGGGTGACTGCCTATGCTCTCTCCCCCTGCAGCTGGAAACCGTCTCTCAGCCGGTAAGTGCTGAGCCCAGATAAGTAAAAGAGACATGAAAGTGCTCCGGTAAGTCTTTTCTTCGGTCTCTTGCTCAGTGCACCATACCTACGATGTTCCCGATTCCGCTAGGGCAAGGGAATGGGGTTTCCGAGTGGGTTGGGCAGCCCTCCGATGGGCTAGGCCCTGCTTCAGGCTCAGTGAGGCACTCCATGTGGCAGGCCGCAGTGGCGCCTTCTTGCGCGTGCATTTTCCCCCATATACCATCGGTACACGCAGTGTGGGCCAGCTCTACTGCGCGCATAAGTGTGCGTGTAGGTACGCGTTCACCTGTGCGCATAACTACACGCATACAGATGCACACAACCAGACGCTTATACTTTCGCACGTTGGGGCGGATTTATGTGCGCTCAAGTGTTGTGTTTGTGGCATTGTGGACCCTTGGTCGCAATGGAGATGACTCCACCCACGGGGAGGAGCCCCGTGGGGAACCACTGCGATAGGCTGACACAGATAGCAGACACAGTATGGATAGAGTATTGTATTGCTGTAGATAGATGTTGAAAGCAGGAAGGTAAGGCACTGATCCATGAAGTGCCAGTACGTTCAACAGGCTCAGAAGTATAGTCTCGTCCAGATGTTCACGATAGGCGGGAGCCCGCAGTGCGGGTAACACCGCAGCTGGTGGGTGGAGTTGGAGCGCCGGATCATAGAGATACTCACAGAATGAAGGCGTCTTCCTGGTGGTAGAATGGTGGGACCGAAGGTCCGTGGTGCAGGATATAAAGGTAGATAGGCCCTCGAGGAGCGAGTACCCAATGGTCCAATATCCTGAAATGTAGAATAGAGGGAAGACTCCCGAGGAGCGGTTGTCTTAGTTAGTGAGGAACCCCGAAGGGAAGCTGGAAGCGAGAGACCCCCCAAGGAGCGGGTGTCTAGAGCTTCTTACTGGAGCGAGGCCCTTAGATTGAAAGCAATGTCTAAGCGTACAGCTTAGAGCAGTCAGAGTAGCGAAGCAAAGTCTTTGCTAACTGAAGGTGGTAGCAGAGGCGGAGGATAGATATACCCGGAGGTACTGGCGTCAAGCGGTGGGGCCACCCCTGAGGTTCCCACCATGAAGTGTATTTGAGTGTAGGAGATGCTCGCGCCCTAGGAGGCCACAGGAGTGAGCATGGTGGATGGGGACGCCCATGCTGGTTTGGAAACGCCGAGGCACTCTGCACCGGAGGCAGCCATCTTGCCCAAAGAGAGTGAAAGGGGAGAAAAAGAGGTAAGGCAGAGCGGTCGCAGCCGTCTGCGACCGGAAGTAACATCAAGTTCAAGCATTAGCCGGCTGAACGCACAAGCTGCACTGAACTATGGCTCCGGCAGCAAAGAAGCACAAGCGATGCTCTCTTTGTGCTGCCTGCCATGACCTTTACTCCTTCCTGTGTCGGCACTGTGAGGAGCCCAGGGGATGGCTGGACTCTCAGAACTTCTCCAAGCCTAGTCCCTCCCAGTCAGAGGATGGGTCAGCCATGACCTTATCTGGTAGTACCCAGGATTTGAACAATCCAGGGACTGTGTCGTCCTCTGGAGAGGGCAGTTCAGTGGCGCCTAGCCATGGACCCAGTGACCTTCTCTTGGGTGGAATTCTTTCAGAGCCTTCAAGCCTTTTTCAGGTTCAGTCAGCTGCTGTCCCTGCCTGGCTGACCCACCCAGCTGGGAAGGCCTTGTCCTCCCAGCCCTAATAGCATGCCTCGCCTCACCAAGGGTATCCCTGACAGGGACCCAGACACCACATACGACGAAGGGGATGCAGGCTCATTGGAGGACGGGGAAATCCCTCCAGGCTTGGAAACATACTGGACCATGTTACGGTTTTTCCACAGAGATGAATTGCCAGCACTGTTTTCCTAGACCCTGAAGACTCTGGGAGTTCCTGGCATGGACCGTATGTCAGAGCCAAAGAAGAACCCCATCCTGGTGTCTACAGAAAGTTGCTTGCTATTTCCCAATGCTGGAAGCCATCCAGGAGTTAATTGACCTGGAATGGGATACCCCAGAAGCCAGCTTTAAAGGAGGCCGGGCATTGAAGGCCCTGTACCCTCTGGACCCAGAGGCCAAAGAACACCTGCATTTCCCAAAAGTGGACATCCTGGTCTGCGCCATTTTGAAGTGAACAACTATCCCAGTACAGGGAAGAGCATCCTTGAGGGACGTACATGATAGACAGCTGGAGTGCATCCTGAAGCAAGCCTTTGACGTGACAGCAATGATGCTGCAGATCGCTTCCTGTTGTGTCCTGGTGGCTCACTCTTCTCTGCTTCTTGAGAGAGAGGTGGATAGCTCAGAGGCACATTCCAGAGAGGCAATGGAGCCTGCTGCAGCATTCCTAGCGGATGCAAGCTCTGATCTAGGGCATATCTCAGCCAGAGGGGGTAGCCTTAGTGGTGGCGGCCAGAAGGCAACTATGGCTTCGAAATTGGTTAGCGGGATTCGACCTGTAAGGCAAACTTCACAAAGATGCCTTTTAAGGGATCCCTCCTATTCGGAAGCGAATTGGAAAAGTTGGCCAGTAAATGGGGTGAATCTCTAGTGCCGCTGCTATTGGAAGATAAGAAAAAGAGGTCGCAACGCCCCTCGCCCATGAGGGGTTGGACCAAGGGCTCCAAGCATTTTTGATTCTACCGAAATTCGCCATTTTGGATATCTCGACCTTCAGGAAGGTATCGGTCCTTTCGGAGCCGACGACCAAAAAGAGCAACTGGTTTGGACTCAGGTTTGACCCAAACTTCCCAATGAGGTTTGGCCAACCCATCCATGGGATGAGGAGATAGGGGGCCGACTAATCCTCTTCTATCAGCGGTGGGTCGAGATCACGTCGGACAAATGGGTGTTGGACATCATACGAGAGGGATATGCTCTGGAATTTCGCAGATTCTCTCAGGACATGTTCATGATGTTTTCTCGCCACTCCTAGCACAAGAAACTGGCAGTGGAATCTACGTTGAAACGTTATACGTTATAGCCCTCAGTTTGAGGGCTATAACGCAGGTACCTACACCCCAGGAAAATACGGGGCATTATTCCATCTATTTCATCATACCCAAGAAGGAGGGTTCCTTTCGCCCCATTCTGGATCTCAAGAGCATCAATCGTCATCTGCAGATAATTCACGTCCACATGGAAACTCTTTGCTCAGTCATAATGGCCGTACAACCGGGAGGGTTCTTAACCTCCCTGGAGCGAAGTCGTTGGAAGAGAGCCTCCGACTCCTAACAGATGTGGACGTGCTTTCCCTATCTGGATTGCTGTACACTTTAGAAGAAATTTTACCTTTAAATTGGAGAAAGATTGAGCCTTGTTCTCCTGCAGTGATTCCTAAAGGTTCCTCCCCCAGTTGACAATTCCTGGGGCGAATTTCAGAGATCCCTCAGAGAGGTGTGCCTTGGTCCCATAGCCAGTTCCCGCGTGGACTTTGCTGCTGAAGCAGCTGAAAGGCAGTGGGTGCAGGAAGCTGAGCATGGTGGTGATGGCCAAAGCCCTCTCCCCCCTGCAGCCGGAGACCATCTTTGTACTGAGCCTCCAGGTGATAGCAGGGTCACGTCCCTGCTTCAAGAACTTGGCTGGGTTGTGAACATGGACAAGAGCAGCCTTAAGCCCTCCTAGTCCTTAGAGTATCTGGGAGTCCGGTTCAACACCAAGCAGGACAGAGTCTTCCTCCCCCCCCCCCCCCCCTTGCAGATAAGGAAGTTGATATCCCAAGTGCTTCGGTTGACGAACGCTATATACCCCAAAGTCCTTGGTTTGGCGTCAACCCTGGAGGTAGTACTGTGGTCGAGGGCACACATGTGGCCATTTCAATGCTCCCTGCTGTCACATTGGAACCCACTGTCTCAAGATTATTCGGTTTGCCTCCACCTACCGATAGAAATTTGTTCTCTGCTCCAGTGTTGGCTGCAGGAAGCTCACCTGGGCAAGGGTGTAAGCTTGTCCCCACCAAACTGGCTGGTCCTCACGACAGACGCGAGCCTCGGATTGGGGCGCTCACTGTCAGGACCTGACGGCCCAGGAGTGTTGGACCAAGGAAGAAGCGCTCTGGAACATATATAAACTACCTGGAAGCCTGGGCGGTCAGATTGGCGTGTCTATAGTTCAGCCACATACTCCAGGGTCAGGTGGACTGTGTGATGTCGAACAACATAATAACGGTAGCCTACATCAAGCACCAGGGAGGAACCAAGAGCCAGCAAGACTCTGGAAATAGTTCTTCTTATGGAATGGGCAGAATTCAATCTACAGATGATCTCTGCCTCTCACATCACAGGAAAAGACAATGTCAGAGCAGACTTTCTAAGCAGGGAGATTCTGGAAAATGGGCATTATCGGCCAGAGCCTTTCAGCTGCTGGTAGATCGCTGGGGGTCGATCTGCTGGCTGAATCTTACAATGTGAAGGTTTCCCAATTCTTCAGTCACAGAAGAGATCAGTGATCCCCGGGGATCAATGCCCTTGTTCAGACCTGGTCAGAAGGGGACTTACTATTTGCCTTCCCTCCTACACGTACACATACAGCCTCTCATATACACACACAGATACGGCCTGTTGTTTTGTGAATGAGGGAATTGGGAGGGGGGAAAGAGAATGAGAGGAATGAGGAATTGTGGAGAATGAGTAAGATGATTGAAGGGCTGTGCAGTGTGAATGAGGAGTTCAGAGGGTTACATTTTGGAGCAAGAATGATGACACATTAGCCAAGTAGACCAAAGAAAGCTATTGCTATCTGTGGGAGTGAGTAAGAGGAATTAGATATACTTTATGGGATCTGCCAGGTACTTGCAACTTGGATTAGCCACTGCCAGAGACTTGATGGACCTTGGTCTCACCCAGCATGGCAATTCTTATATTCAAGTGAGTGTGGTGTGTGTACGGGAGGGAGGCTCGATGTCTGGAGTGGTGTGAATGGATCATCCCTTCCTTTCCTGTTCCCAGATCCCCCCCCTCTCCCTGCTTATCCCTGTTCCCTTCTTTCACCCCTTCTCCTCCTTTGTGCCTCTATCCTCCTCCATCCGTTATCTTTCTACCTCTCCTGCCTGAGATACCTTCCTCCCCAGCAATAATCATTGAGATCCCTTTTCCTCTAATAAAGCACTAAATAAACTGGAAATGGACATGTCAGAAAATGACTTATTAGAAGGTAAGAAAATTACATTTGTAATTTGCAAGTTTGCCATATAATTGCTGCAGAATCTCGAGAAATCTGCTGCAGGAACCCGGGAGCACTGCCTATATCCCTATTAGAGAAGTGTTCCGTTTGAGCTGCAAACCACAGGAGCCGGAGAAAACTGCCAAGCCCAGAAAATGGCTTATTGAGGATAAAACTATTTTGTCTCACAGCAGTCCGTACCACTTATTGATATAAAACCTAACGTGTCTATGAAGGGAAGGTGTGATGCATTGCACTGAAACTCTCCCGCTTAAAAATTGCTCTCTTGGTAGCTTTGCAGCTAATCAGATCCCAGTCACTGCTGACACTGTTGCCAACAAGAAAGCAATAATCCTCAGACTAGGAATGTGGCTGGTCAGCTAGCCAGGAAGCCAGCGAGCTACACACTGACCAGCCATGCCAACCAGACTCGCAGGCAGTGCTGAACCTCAGGGGCCACCAGACACTTAAGCATTTTATTATTTTCCTGTTGTGTTTTAGTCAGCCTTAGCGTTCTCAGCAGAGGGTACAAGGGAGGGAGGGAGGCGATAGAGTGGCAGAAGGGAAAGGAGAAGGGCAAAAGTATAGAGGGAAAGAAGAGCACAGCAGAAGGGCAGAGCAGCAGAAAAGAACAGAGGGGGGACACTGAAGGGAGTTGATGACCAAGGGGCAGAGGGGGAGGGAGGTGCTAAGAACAGAATGGCACGAGGGAGGGAGGAGAGAAAAGTGGCAGGACAAGGACACTAAAGAAGAAAAACACAAGGGAGGGAGAGTTGAGGGACAGAAGTACAGGGGAGAGGATAGAGTGGAACACAGGGGAAAAGAGGACAAAGGGACATGGAATGGAGAGAACTAAGAGGCACAGGTAGAGGAGAGAGGGGGAGAACGATGGTGGGGCAAGAGCAGCGTGTTTCATGCTGCTTTCTGCCCAATCCCTTTAGTTCTCCCCTATGCCACTTTGTCCTTGGGAGAAGCAATGGCCTTGAACAGATAGCAGCATGGAGCAATCAGGTCCTCTGCAGACCAAGTCTGCTAAAGCCAAGCAAATAAATATAGGTAACAAAGCTATTACTCCTGGGGGAATGCAAAAAAAAAAAAAAAAAAAAAATTCTGCAGACTTTGTTTAAATAACACAATATAATCACTGCCTTTGAGTAATAATTCCAAAATGCTGTACAGAAAAAATGTTATTACTCAGATATGTTAATTTTAATTTTTTGTGCAGACGTTCATCATAAAATTTGGGGGAGGGGCCTTTGGCTTGAGCCCCTTCCCCAGCTTGATCTCTCCCTCCCCCTTCTCCCAGGGTCAATCCCCTCTCCCAGCTTTCTCTTTCTCCCGCTCCTCCAATGTCAACCATGCCCAAATTTCTCTTTGCCCCAAAAGGCTCAAACCAATCCAATCCAGCCCCCTGGGGAAAGTTACCTTTTGATTTGTAGATAACTTTCCGGCAAATAACGCTGCTTACTAGAGCTGTGTTTTGATTAGCATAGCATTAGCTACACATAAGCTGCTTTCCAAGCATTTGAAAATTGTATGCGTGCAAAGCACTTGCAGAGCAGCTCATTTAAATATGGGTGGGTTTTAATCCTAAATATGCAATAAACACTGTTTTTTGCATGTTATAACCCATATCACAGCTTAGTAAATGTATCTCTAAGCTTGTTCCTGAAATAATGGAGGATGAAGTGACTTGCCCAAGGTGGTATCAGTCATCCACCTTTTGGAGAAGAGATGGCTGAGGGGGGGATATGATAGAGGTGTTTAAAATCATGAGAGGTCTAGAACGGGTAGATGTGAATCAGTTATTTACTCTTTCAGATAGTAGAAAGACTAGGGGGCACTCCATGAAGTTAGCATGGGGCACATTTAAAACTAATCGGAGAAAGTTCTTTTTTACTCAACGCACAATTAAACTCTGGAATTTGTTGCCAGAGGATGTGGTTAGTGCAGTTAGTGTAGCTGTGTTTAAAAAAGGATTGGATAATTTCTTGGAGGAGAAGTCCATTACCTGCTATTAAGTTCACTTAGAGAATAGCCACTGCCATTAGCAATGGTAACATGGAATAGACTTAGTTTTTGGGTACTTGCCAGGTTCTTATGGCCTGGATTGGCCACTATTGGAAACAGGATGTTGGGCTTGATGGACCCTTGGTCTGACCCAGTATAGCATGTTCTTATCCCTAGCATCAGCTCTTCCTCCTCAGACTACTATATCTACTATTCTCTTCTTCCTTTAATAACTGTTTTATATCTCTTCTAACTGCCCTTCCATCACTTGTCCTATTTTCACCCCAACATTGGAAGTTGCCTTGACAAATATAAAACTTAAGTTTTATGCATACTTACATCTTTTTGTATTTAAATGTATTTACATTAAAAGCAAGAAAAATTGATTCTGTTTCTCTGTCGTTCTGGGGCCCATACACTAAGTTATTACACATGGTTATCTGCACTAAAAATAATGCTGGTAGATTAAATTTAGCATAACCTTGTATATGAAATAGGTAAAGTGTATGGAATTAGTTCAGTCATTATTATAATATCTACCAATTTCCTAACTATGGAAGGAGGCAGGAAAGCATCATCTCTGCTCTGAATGGACTATTATGTCTCTCAAAAAGGCTCTGATTATGTGCAGATCCCTTGTAATAACATTTTCACACTGGTGTGGACTGTATCTAACTAAAGCACTGTTTAAAAAAAAATACATGATACCAGATGTTTCAGCATCTGTTCTGTCACAGTTCAGTGTCTAGCTTTTCCGAGAAGCAATAGAGAATTTGTAAGCCCATACTAGAAGCTGCAGTGGTAGAAGGCCGTTCAGAGCAAAAGTGATAAATATGTCTGTCATAGGTTTGGCTAGGAGAGATGACATCACGCTTTTAGTCGTGTGATCCATGCCAATATGGAATCTTTGTATGAACAGGCCGATTTATTTACCCAAAAAAAAAAAAAAAATCTGGCTTGCCCATTAATCCCTCCTTGGGGGAGAGTCTGGGTGTTACAGCCAGATCCAAACTGACTTGCTTATACAGAGTGCATTTAGTGCTCTTACAACACACAAGGGCCGATGTGTTAAAGAAAAAAAAACTATTAAAATCCATGTGTTCAATCTTGGTGCATGTTTAGCAAACAAGCTAAACCACAATGTAGGGTAGAAAGTACTAAATTTATTTGCAGAGCACTTGCATACTCAAAGGACTGCATTACAATGAGCACATTCCTTCAAACCAATATGGGCTGTTTATTGTAGCATATATTATATCTTCCTCTACAAAAACAGTGCAAAATATTTTGCTTAAATGTTTCACCAAAATATTCTTCTAATATGAAGTTCTTAGAAATTGTTTTTTTTTCCTAACATGTAGACAGATGGACTAAGGACCAATGGGTTTATGCTCCCCTGCCAGCAGATGGAGACAATCAGGTTTGAAAGCTGACGTCCCCCTAGATACATCCCTTCATTGACATTAGCCCTTCAGTATGAACAGAACCCATTTTCTGAAAGGGGTGAAGCACCTTCGGCCACCCCTACGGTGGCCGGTTCCCTTGTGGAATCTTAATCTAGTATTGAGCTTTTGTGCAGCAGCCAAAAGTAGGGCTCTGCCACTCTTTCCTTGCGTTTTATTAACCCTGAAAACGGTGTTCCTGGTGGCTGTAAGCCTGGCACGTTGCATCTCTGAACTACAGGCATCGTCATGTCTGGAGCCATTCCTCCGGATGACTCCAGGAGCGTTACAGCTTTGTACTGTTCCATCCTTCTTGCCCAAGGCAGTCTTGGAGTTTCATTTGAATCAGTCCATTTCGTTGTCATCCCTAGATAAGCACAAGGATGCAGAAGAATACTGCCTCCTTTGCCATTTAATGTGCTTTTGATGTGGTATCTGGAAGTTTCAGAACCGGTCCAAAAGATGGACCACCTATTTGTCCTTCACGGTGGAAGGAAGCAGGGCGAACCAGCTTCATGGGCTACCATAGCTCACTGAATTAAGGAGGTGGTCAAGGGAGTCTCTGTGGAGGCAGGAAATTCATTACCCCTTCAGGTTAAAGCTCATTCCACTAGGGCTCAGGTACTCCTGAGGGAATTCTGCGCACAAAATACAATTATGCAAACTTTACATTGGTCAAAATAGCACAATTTACATGACAGTCTTTAAGTAATTACATTTTAAGTTAATATAGAAAAATGTTATTACTTAAAGATGCAGAATTTTAAATATTTTGAGCAGAATTTCCTTAGAAATTCACTGTAAGAGTTGTCCCACTCGCTCTCCCTACTCCCCTGGCCACTTTGCTGTCTCAGGCCCCAACTCCTCCACCTGCCAGTATCACTTTGCCCTCTCTAGGTTCAACCCCTTCCACTCTATTGCCAGTCCCAGAGTTTGACCCCATTCTCAGTACTGCCCCTCATACAGGCTCCCTCTGTCCCTCTTTCACACACATGCTCCCTCTCTAGTACACATACACACATCCTCATACAGGCTCCCTCACTCTCACGCATACACACACAGCCCCTCATACAAGGCCCTCTCTCTTGGATACACACCTACACAAGCTCCCTTTCTCTCTCTCACACATACATCCTCACACAGGCTACCTATGTCTCTCTCTCTCACACACCCCCTTCACACAGGCTCTGTCTCACACGTACACAATCCCTTCACACAAGCTAGCACCCTCGCATACACATGATCCCTTTTTCATACACACGAGCTCCCAATCACTCACTCACATACACACTCCTTCACAATCTCCTCATATAGGCGCTCTCTCACCCTCCCCTCCACCACACCCCTCTCCTCTCTCACACGCGCGCGCGCGCACACACACACACATTGTCTCTCACCGGGGCCTTTACCTTCACCGCGAACAGAGCACACTCATGCCGTCGTCTTTGCGCGCTCCATTTGTGGCATGCCAGGGTCTCCTCTGCTATTTTCTGCACAGAATTTGGCAATTCCCCCCCCCTGCACAGAATTTGGCAATTCTGTGCAGGGGGGGAATTCTGTGCAAATTCTGCACTCCGCAGTAGTGCAGAATTCCCCCAGGACTAGGCTCAGACAGTCTCATGGGTGGAAGCTAAACTTGTCTCTCATCGACATCCGCTGAGCGGCAACGTGGTCTTCCTTGCACATCTTCTACAGGTTCTATCGCCTGGACATTCAGGCCCAAGAGGACGCAGCCCTTGCAAGGGAGGTGTTAACCGGACCGCGGGCAGCCTCCCGCCCCGATTGGGATTAGCTTTTGGGCATCCCATTGGTCCTGAGTCCATCTGGCTACACACTAGGAAATGGAGAAATTACTTACCTGATAATTTTGTTTTCCCTAGGTAGACAGATGGACTCAGCATCCAACCCACAGCTGCCCAAGGATGGTACCAAGGATTCACTTGTGGAGTGGATATCTATTCCAAGCGATTACGGGTACGTCGGCATCCAGTCCCTAGATCAGGGCATCTATAATCTTACTGGGGTTCAGTGTTTGAGTACAGTTACGGTTATCTGTTTTTAATCATTTTTTCAATAGTATGTCCATAGTGGCTTTTGAACAGAATACTGAAGGGCTGAGGTCACTGCAGGGGTGTATCTAGGGTGACGTCAGCTTTGAAACCTGACTGTCTCCATCTGCTGGCAGGGGAGCATAAACCCATTGGTCCTGAGTTGAGTCTGTGTACACTAAAGAAAACAAAATTATCAGGTAAGTAACTTCTCCATTTTCCTAAAGGGGAAATGTTTGTACTTTAAACTGTACCAGTAAATCAGTGGTTGTTAAACTATATTTTCTAGGGATCCAATTGAAGAAAAAATGTTTTTGAGGATCCAGTGGCAGGATCCTCCCACTCCTATCTCCAGTCCCTATTGCCTTCTCACACCCTCCTTCCCCAGCTCTCACTGCTCAAATTCCTTCCTTCCAAGGGCAACCTGAGACTAAAATATTTAAAGTAGTTTTATTTATATATTGGGGCCCCTTTTATGAGTTGGCAACTGCAGGGATGAGAATTTGCTCTGCCCCAATGTTTATTTTTATTCTGAGGCCAGTGGGAGGCAGGAGCCAAGGAGCAGTCTCATGGGAGCCCCATCTCTGCATAGCTCTGTGACTTGAAGCCATGCACTTGTACTCCCACGCTTCCAGCAATCCGCACAAGAACATTGCAGGAGTAAGGGGGAGACAGTTCAGACTTGAAGAGATCGGTGTGGAGGCTTGAGTGGACAGTTCAATGCTGTTGGGAGTCCTAGTAGTATGGAGTTGCAGTAGTCTGTTTTGGAGAAGATTAGCACTTTGAGAACTGTTCTGAAATCACTGTGGTGGAGTGGGGGTCTTAGTTTTTTAAGGATGTGTAATTTGTAATAGCAGTCTTTCATAGTTGTGTTAATGAATTTTTTGAGGCTTAATTCGCAATCTAGAATGACTCCCAGGTTTCTTACGTCTTGAGTATTGGGGTGTTTAACTTGATTCGAGGTTGTCTGCTAGGATTTTGTCGTTTAGTTTGTGACACAGTATTAAGAGCTCGGCTTTGCTAGTGTTTAGCACCAATTTCATTTATGTGAGTAGTTGGTTGATGGTAGTTAGGTGTGATTCCCATATTTGGAGTGATTTGGATATGGATTCGGTGATAGGGATTAGTATTTGCACATTATCGGCGTAGATGAAGTGTGAGAAGCCTAGATCAGTTAGTAGTTTGCATAAGGGGAGCATATATGTGTTGAAGAGTGGAGGATAGGGAGGAGCCTTGTAGTACGCCTTGAGTGAGATTGATGGGGTCAGATTCACTGTTGCCAATTTTGACTTTGTAGTATCTGTTTTGAAGGAATGATTCAAACTAGCGAAGAGCATTACCATTTAAGCTGATTTCTCTTAGTCTGTCAGTCAGAATCTTGTGGCGGCTGGTGCCAAAGGCTGAGGAGATGTCTAGCATCACTAGGATGTAGGATTGACCTTTGTCAAAACCTGGGAGAACTGTGTTAGTGAGTGAGATTAGTAGGGTTTCAGTGCTGAGAACGGGCGGAATCCGAATTGGGATGGGTATAGAATTTTGTGTTTATCTAGGTATTCTGTCAATTGTTGGTTTACTATTTTTTCCGAGGAGTTTGGCAATGAATGGGAGGATGGATATGGGATGAAAATTGGCTGGATCCGAGGGGTTTAGGTGGGGTTATTTTAGTAGGGGTTTGACTAGAGCGCCTTTTATCATGTCTGGGACATTTCCTTGGGTTAGCGATGTGTTTATGATGTCTGCTATGGGTTTGGCAATTAAGTTTGGAATGGCTTTTATTGATTTTATCGGGATTGCGTCTGCTGAGTGGGATGCAGGGTTTATTTTTCTAATGAGAGTTTCTATTTCTAAGGAGGAAATACTTTAGAATGCGTTGAGGGTGATGTATTGGTTTTTTGGGAGGGTAGTTATGTCTGAAATCGCAAAACTAATGTCTATGTTTAGACATTAGTTTTGCGATTTTTGTCTTTGAAAAAGAGGGCAAGCTCATTGCATTTGGCTTTGGAGTCGTCTGATAATGATGGGGAGGCTGTTTTTGTTAGGTCAGTTACGTAGGAGAAGAGGACTTTAGGGTTGAACTGGAAGTTGTGAATTTTCTTTGCGTAGAAATCACATTTAGTTTTGAGGATTGTTCTGTAACTGTGTAGGGTGTTTCTATAGGAGGTTAGAAGGCTGAGGGTGTGATTGTTTCTCCATTTTTTTTTTCTATTTTTCTGAGGATGCATTTCATGTTTTCTTAATTCAGGTGTGTACCATGGGTTTATTTCTTTGGTTATTAGATGGCAGTGCTTGTTGGCTAAGTTGTTAGTGATGGAGTTCCAGACTGAAAGGCCATTGAAAGAAATTTTCTCGAATGAGTGTGTGATCGGACCATGGGATGGGTGTGCATGTGGGAGGATTCGAGGTTTGTATGTGTGAGTTGATGAAAATTAGGTTCAAGGAGTGACCTGCTTTGCATGTAGGGGAGTCTATGATTTGTTTGAAACCCTTGGCGTGTAGGTTGAAGTTGCCAAGGATGATGGCGGGGGTTTCTATGTCAATATTCTTCATGATGAATTCCGTCAGAGGGGAGGCATTGCATTCAAGTAGTCCTGGAGGGGTATATACAAGGCAGATTTGAAGGTGGTTGGACAAAAAATATACATGTATATTTTTAAAACAGGTGGGAAAAGCATGTGCTTGTAGTGCATTGGGTTGATTGGCTTATATGTTTCAGGGTAAAGATAAACGTATATATAAAATGCACATATCTGATACACAGGGCTATTAAATATTGTGTTAAATCTGCACACAGCCATATGCGTATGTATATGCTGCTACATACAGGGAGAATAACTTTCAAACCACTGCATGTATATTTATTTGCTATTTGCCTAAACAAACTCAAGGCAATATAAATATCAATTAAAAATATCACTAAAACTTGGGAACAATATTCATAATACAATAAAATATTTCAAAGAAATCAAGTCAACAAACTTGCAGTAGTAAAAAGGAAATGGCCTGAAAACTGAAAATCTAGAGAGAATGAATGACACGTGGCATTCTGTCTTAATTGCAATACAAAGTCAAAATTCTTTTCTTTGAATCCCCCTTCAGCTTTGCCCATTCAAAGCCAACAATGCTTTGTAGTGGCCAACACAGGGGGGTAAAGCAATTCTTTCAAAAACCTGAAACGGGGCTATAAACTCTGTTTTGGATCCTGTCGTGAGATACATATTTCAACTAATGTTCTAAAAGCTATTAACAACTCTGGGAAAACATGCAGTTCATGGTTCTGTCCATTTCTTAATTATTAGCTTGAACAGAATGTTGAAAATTGTTTTGGTTCCTTAGGAGTCTCCATCTTTTTATTCTCTTTAGAAGTTATAATGTCCTTGTGGCATTTTGTCTGCTGTTATGCCTATTTTGATGTAAGATTATATCAGTGGGTAATGAACAGATTAATTCTAAAACTTTTAAAATAAAGAATGGAAGGGAAAGGGTGACTGCAGACATTTGTTTAGACTTGCCTCTCTTTAAAGTGGCAGTACCACCTGCAAATTTGTAGCGAGTACAGCAGCCTTGACATTAAATGAACAGAGCTGCTGTGTTTGTGTGTGAAAAGTTCACATTTCAGGGAAATACTTGTTTATGAATTAACTTGGAATTGAGTAAATGGTCGTCGGGTCCTTTGTCTGCCTCTTCCTATTCCAGTTATTCCAATTTGTCATATCCAGAGCCACTAGTTGGTTGTTGAAAATGTTGCTGCGTTGGTAACGGGAAGATGGAGCATGCTAGTACACTTCTGTACCAGCATAGAGTTGGACCTGCCCTTGCTGGAAAGGTGCAGTGTTAGTGGGGGAAAAATGACTCTAATTCAGCTACATCTTACTATAGGGGCTGTTTCTCATTGCAAATTTGCGGTTGTTTTTTTGCTACAAGTAAGGTGGCATTGCTGCTTTAAGTAATATTAGCCAAAACAGACATTTCTTTAAGAATGCTGATTTTATTGGTAGAACATTTATCAAGGTTGTTAAAAAAAAAAAAAATAAAAAAAAAAATTTACCTGCATTTCAAATGTTGTTCGTTATTCCATTTCAGAGAATGAAAAATCTAAATTGTGGGATATAAGATTTAAGATATACAGACACCTTGTCTTCTCTTGAGCTGAGAGAGACAATTAAAGATACTTGTGTAATGGATAAAGGATTTCTGTTGCAAGGTAAGGATTATCATTGGCACTCTATTTTTAAGTTTCAGTAGAGGGGGGTATAGCGGTTAAAGCAATGGGCTGAGAGAGAAACTGGGATGCATATCCCACTTCTTTCACCGACACTGGGACTCTGGGCAAGTCACTCTCTCTCCCATTGCCTTGGGTACCCACTTGGAGTACCAGCAACCAAAGGCCAGTGGGTTGTGGTTTATAGAGTTGAGAAAAATATACAAATGAACAATGACTAGAAAGCTCACTCAGGCCTGGCTCTTGCACACTTGAGAAATTTTCTAGTGTGAACATAGGGTTGTCCCCTTTTTTTTGCTTTGCGCACTTGCAGTTAGATGTACTGTAAGCGGCCAACACAGAGGGGTAAAGAATTCATCTCCCTTAAACCCAGAACTGAGATCAGTCTCTCTTTTATGGACCCTGTTGGGAGAGATAATTTTGCATCTGTATGGATAAAAAGTTTTGGCTGCCAGGTTAGTCCGCTTGAATGCACAGAAATACTTTTTATTTGTTAAACTTTAAGTGACCATTTTGTTGGAGTAACTTTATACATTTCTTGACTAGCTTTCTAGAGCTAATGCTATCTTCAGGACTGAGCAATCCAGTCTGTTATTGGCACACTCACATAGGAAATGTCTGGCTTATAGAGCAGATTCTCAGACCCTTAATGTATAACACAAACGGCTTCCTTCAAGAAACCACAGACTTTTAAACAAGTTGAACAGCTTTGAAAAGCTACTGCCTGCTAATCTCCTAGTGACAGTGAAAGTAGAATCACTATACAGCAGCCTTCCCCATGCAGATGTCATAGTTCCATGTAGTAATTTTCTAAACACATCTGCCCTGGCCACCAATTCATGCCAGAAATTATTGCAAAATTAATTGAATTTATCCTGACACACAAATTCTTCAGCTTTAATAATGGCATCTACAAATCATGGGTGCTGCCATGGGCCACCAAGATGGTACTACAATATGCCAAAGGAAGAGAGAGGCCAAAGATCCACAATCCTAATGAAACGGTGGTACATTTGCAAGATGGACAAGCACAAATATAAATCAATAGCATAAATTTAAAATATAAAGGTAATACTATAAAATATGAATGTAAATTCTAAAATGTGTAGGATAAATTTGAAAAACAAAAATAGATATAATTAAAACTAATGTTAAAGAGAATGTGTTAAATTATAGTTAAAGGCACCCAAAGAATGTATCCCTTATTTAAGTATTCATATATGCACACACACAATCTGCACCAGTGATATAATCATAGACATAACATGCCATATTTCATCTGAACAGTCTGCATCACGGGTACATTAAAACAAGATCTTCTATGGCCCCTTATTCAAGCATTCACAAGGTACAAAATATGAATATATATATATAGAGAGAGAGGAAAAAAAACCTACTTTTTGACTTTGATAAAATTAAAAATAGGAATATAAGGTAAACACTACAAATTGAAAATTTATTTTTGTCATTTATCAGCTAACAGAAAATATCTTCCTAAGTGATTTACAACATAAATTCAAAGCATAATAAAAAATTACAAAACACATAATAAAATAGCACATACAATTAAATAACATTTAATACATAATATTTTTAATAAAGATTTTTAATAATCAATACATGAGATGATTAAAAGTTTTGATAAGGAATCCAAAACCAGTTTACCTATACACACACATTTTCCTTCTCCTCTCCATTAGTGTGTATCTACTCATCCAATGAGCTCTATATTAGAAAACAGCAAAAAATGTATTCTTTAAGAAAATATGAAAAGTGTAAAATTTATAAAATGATCACACATGTACCATGTCCTGTATGATTCTAAAATTTCCACAAGGAAAAACAAATGTCTTATTTTTTAAATGTGGGTACCCAAGCCTCTGTTAACCACATATTACTTAAACTATATGGTTACCATGGGCTTATAAAAATATAATAAAAATTAATATATATAATCATAAGTAATAAGGGGTGAGGGTTCTTGTATAAGGTCTACATATGTTAAAATTTTACCTAACCACTAAAAAATAATTTTAGGATATATCTCTTCATATAGAGGAAGGATGGAAGGTAAGTGGGAAAGGGGTGGAAGGGGTAATAGGGTGGGGATGGGCTGGGAAATTATATCCTTTGAGTCAAACACTATCAGATGAAAAAACTGTATATGAACAAAAACATGGCATCATATATTGAAACAATCCAAAACAACGGAAGCTACCTCCTCTCAATAGACACAGTATATATATTTATACCACAAACAATATAAACTCTTTTACAAGTCTACTCAACCCCTGCTCCATAGCTCTGATGAAAACAGTAAGAGTAGAAACTTCTGGTTTTATTACTAGATATATCACTCATCTTTGTTCGCTGGTATCTTTCCCTGTTCTCTGAAAAAGCTACTGTGTGGCCAATCCTAAAAAAAAAAAAAACTGTCAGCTGACCCAACATCACTTTAAAATTACCACCGTTTTTCTATGCTTTGTGGTATTGGGTCACCATTATCCGTTCCAGGCATAACCCTTTGGCCTAGCCACCTACCCAGAACATTTTCCAAGATTATAGTGGTCGTAGCGGCAGCATTGAGAAAAGAGGGAATCCTTGGACTGGTTGATCCGGGCCAAGTCCATGGAAGAGAGTCTCTAGGTGACCAAAAAATGACCTCCTTGCTTCAGGAATTCAGCTGGGTCATAAACGTGGACAAAAGCAGACTCAAGCCCTCCCAGTCCTTGGAATATCTGGGAGTCTGGTTCGACACCAAGCAGGGCAAAGCCTTCCTTCCGACCATGCGGATAAGGAAGTTGATGTCCCAAGTGTGTCTGGATGCTGAGCACAATATGCCCGACGATATGGAGGTATCCAAGTTCTTGGTTTGATGGCAGCAACCCTAGAAGTAGTACCTTGAGCGAGGGCACATATGCGACCACTTCAACGCTCACTACTATCACGTTGGAACCCGCAGTCTCAAGACTACTCGATTTGCCTCCACTTACCGAAGGGAGTTTGCTCTCAGCTCCAGTGGTGGCTGCAGGAAGCTCATCTGAGCAGGTGTGTACTCCTGTCCTCCCCGAACAGGATGGTCCTCTCAACAGACGCGAGCCACTGGGGCTGGGGAGCTCGCTGTCGGGAACTGACAGTCCAGGGATGTTGGACCGGAGGAAGAGGCCCTCTGGAAGCTGGGGCAGTCAGATTGATGTGATTACATTTCAGCCACAGACTACAGAGTCAAGCGGTCTGCGTGATGTCGGACAATGCAACCACGGTAGCCTACATCAACTGCGAGGGTGGAACCAAAAGCCAGCAAGTGTCACAGGTGATAGATCTCCTTATGGAATGGGTGGAAATACGTCTACAGACGATCTCAGCCTCCCACATCGCTTGAAAAGATAACGTCAGAGCAGACTTTCTAAGTAGGGAGAATCTGGATCCAGGAGAGTGGGCATTGTCTGCCAAAGCCTTTCAGCTGATAGTAGATCATTGGGATCTCACATCAATCGACCTGCTGGCCGCATCCCACAATGCGAAGGTTCCCCGATTCTTCAGTTGCAGAAGAGATCCGTGGTCCTTGCGGATCGACGCTGTCATTCAGACCTGTCCGGAAGAATAGCTATACACCTTCCCTCCGTGGCCCTTGCTGGGTAGGGTTATTCGCAGAATCGAGCACCACAGACGATTAGTCCTAATAGTAGCTCCAGATTGGCCCAGGTGTGGTATGCGGACATGTGGAGACCCCCACCCTCACCATGCCTTCCACCACACGAGAGGCCTGCTACAGCAGGGACAAGTCCTTCACGAGGATCCGACTCGATTCTGTCTTTTGGTCTGGCCCTTGAGGGTTCGCCTGATGAAGCGAGGATATTCTGCAGCAGTAATTGCCACTTTACTCCACGCTCTAAGTTCTCTGTCTCTAGCATATATGTGGGTCTGAAGAGTATTTGAGGCCTGGTGTAAGGAACGTGGTGTACCCCCTTGGGCAGTCAAAATCCCACTAGTTCTGGAATTTTTGCAGGATGACTTGAATAAAAGTTTGACCCTTAACTCCTTGAAGGTCCAGGTAGTGGCTCTCTCCTGTTTCTGGGGCAAGGTGAACAGAACCCACCTGTTGGCTCATCTGGATGTGGCCCGTTTTTTCTGAAAGGGGTTAAGCACCGTCTGCCACCCCTACAGTGGCTGGTTCCCTTGTGGAATCTTAATCTAGTATTGGAATTTTTGGCAGGGGCCCTCCTTTTGGCCACTGCGCAGTGCTTCCTTGCGTTTATTAACCTTGAAAATGGTGTCCTGGTGGCTATATGCTCGGCAAGTCGCATCTCTGAACTGCAGACATCGTCGTGTCAGGAACCATTCCTCTGGATGACTCCAGGAGCGTTACAGCTTCATACCGTTCCATTCTTCTTGCCCAAGGCAGTCTTGGAGTTTCATTTGAATCAGTCCATTTCATTGCCATCCCTAGATAAGCACAGGGATGCGGAAGAATACTGCCTCCTCCGTCATTTGAATGTCTGTAGACTTTTGGTGCAGTATCTGGAAGTTTCAGAGCCAGACTGTTTGCCCTTCACGATGGAAAGAAGCAGGACGAACCAGCTTTGCTGGCTACCATAGCTTGCTGGAATAAGGAGGTGGTCACGGGAGCCTGCGTGGAGGCAGGAAAGCCATTACCCTCTCATGTTAAAGCTCATTCCATTAGGACTCAGGCGGTCTCATGGGCGGAAGCTAGACAGCTGTCTCTCGTCAATATCTGCCGAGCGGCGACGTGGTGGTCCTTGCACACCAGGTTCTATTGCTTGGATGTACAGGCCTGAGAGGTCGCAGCTTTTGCAATGGTAGTGCTAACCGACTGTGGATGGCCTCCCGCCCCAATCGGGAGTAGCTTTTGAACATCCCATTGATCCTGAGTCCATCTGACTACACACAAGGAAATGGAGAAATTACTTATCTGATAATTTCGTTTTAGTGTAAACAGATGGACTCAGCATCCCGCCCACGGCTGCCCCAGAGAAGGAAAGCCTCTGAAAGCGAACCTAGAGACTAAACAAATACGGGTACCCGCTGCCTACCCTTAGTTCAAGACACCCACAGTTTTCCGGTGTCGGCGTTAATTGATTGAGTGCACTGGCGGTCTCCACTTTTGAATCAGTTAAACCAGTTCATTCAAGTTAATCAAGTTTAATCAAGTTAATTGAGCAAATATATATCCACAATGGCTTTTCGAAGAGAATACTGAAGAGCTAATGTTACTGCAGGGGTATATCTAGAGTGACGTCAGCTTTGAAATCTGACTCCGTCTCCCATCTGCTAGCAGAAGAGCACAATACTCACTGGTCCTGAGTCCATCTTACAGTAAGTAAGGAAAACAATTATCGGGTAAGTAATTTATCCATTTTATTTGTATTTCTGACAGAAAAAAGATAAAAATCCAAAACATTCTGACCCACAGTTTTGATGATGATACAGACTTTATAATCACAAGATTGGTACATAATTATAACGAGTGCTACGTAGCCACAGATATATGGCAGTACAAGCACACAGTGTGAAACCAGCAATTAAAAAAAAAAAGACACGAGACAGATTTTTACAATGTTTACTGTTCCTTTTATTGTTTAACAGTGTTTTCAAGTTGGAACAGTTTGTAAGCTGCTTGTTCGTTGTGGTGGCAACAATAATCCACTCATCTGGACTGGTCTGGCACCTTTGATTTCCTCTTATACTAATTTGTTCCTCTCCTTGCTGAAGCACAATCTAGTGATGTGACTTATCCTCTGCAGTTGTGTACACTGGTTCTACAGAAATAACATTGAATGTTGAATTTTTCTGTAGTAGGGTTTCTTGGCTTTAGATGTTTTGGATTTAAATGTAAAGATTTGCAGATCTAATTCTCACTTGTTATATTTTGCTATAGGACTTCAGATTAGTACGGTAAAATTATATTGACAATGTCCCCAGTGCATGGGGACAAAAATTTCTGTGGCTTACATGAGAAATGTCAAAGAATTTGGTTTGAGGTAATCCGTGCAAAGACATGGGCATTTTCCTCTAGGGTGTCAAAGTCAAGATAACTTTCTAAATGCTCTAAAAATGGCTTGCACCGACTCATAGTAATCTAATGATGCAACATATGGTAGATGGGAGGGATGTATGATTTGGTGTTTTTCAAGGATACAAATCCTTTTTAATCAGACAAATCAATGTGTCTGAACAGTTCAAGATGTATGCTGGATATGTGCTCATAAAGCTATCTAAGAGGCAAGGGTAACCTAAGCCCATTTCTTTTGTCAGATTTTTCTCCTATATAGTGCAAAATATCATTTCTGTGTAACCCGGACTTGTTTCGCTTTTGCAGGAATATACACACGTCTTTGTGTATTGCTGAAACAGTTTGCCTGCCAGATAAAAGAATTTACCAATGATCTACTGTGAAATATATTTCTAATATCACAAAAACAAAACCTCCTGCAAACCTGGCCTTCAAACAAACGAATGTATGGACCTTCTGCCACCCGCCTGTGAACAGCGTTTCTGTGTGGGAAGAACCAGACCCAGGATATGTGTAATTTTAAATTGTATATTTGGCTTTAGGGGAGGAGAGTGGTGGTTTCGGTTTTTGGTGTTTGGGGTGTGGGGTTTTGTTTTTTTTTTCATATGGGATGCAGCAGCCTTTAGGCAGTGAAGCTTCTATGATTGGCATCTGATATCTATGTATCTGTCTTTATAAAAATAAATATATATGGAATGGGATATATAAGGAATAGCCTAGTGGTTAGAATAACAGGTTGAGAACCAGGGAAGCCAAGATGCAAATCCCACGGATTCCTCTTGTGCTCTTTGGCAAGTCACTTCACCCCCAGTTGCCTCAGTTGCAAACTTACAGGCCGATACAGTACAGTGCGCTGCACACATTTTACTTTCAGAAATTAACGCCAGCCTTTGGGCAGGCATTAATTTCTGCCAGGGAAGTGTACAGAAAAGCAGAGAAAACTGCTTTTCTGTACACCCTCAGACTTAATATCATAGCGATATTAAGTCGGAGGCCCCAAAAGTGTAAAAAAAAAAAAAAAAAAAGTAAAAAATTAAAAATCGGCCCGCAGGTCGGAAGATGGACGCTCAATTATGCTGGCGACCGTTTTCCGAACCCATGGCTGTCAGCGGGTTTGAGAACAGACGCCAGCAAAATTGAGCATCTGCTGTCAAACCCGCTGACAGCCGCTGCTCCTGTCAAAAAGGAGGCGCCAGGGACGCGCTAGTGTCTGTAGCGCCTCCTTTTACTGTGGGCCCTAATTTGCATAGGCCACCCTCCTGAATCACATGCCCAGGAGAGTGGCCTGTGTGTGCGCCGGGAGGGCGGGCGCTCGCCAGCTCTCCCGTGCGTTTTTCTGTATCGGCCTTAGATTTTAAGCCCTCTGGAAGACAGGGGAATACATTAAGGTATAATGGGTAGCTCACCTTAAACTATCAGTGAAAAGTTGTGGGATATATATAATCAAAGCTTGTCTGTCACACTGTCATGTTTGTGATCACCATGTGGCACCCGGAAGATGCAGTGTGCAAAGACAGATGCATACACACGTGGACACAGGCATATGTACCCATACACACAGGCTATTATTGATCAGGCAATCTGAGCAACACTTGGCAGTGTTCACTAATATGCTCTGTCTGTGAAGCTCTGTCTCTTATGCTTCCATACACAGGGACAGGCAGGCATATGTATGCTCACAAGCATGCTTACACGCAAGCAGACACCCACACAACAGAAGCTGTTATAGAACAGACTATCCAAGCAATGCTGGGCACTTTTTGCTATTTAGTAAAATAAATAAATAAAAAAAAACCTTCAGAAATGTAGAGCAGAATAATTAGACTAAATGGACCTTTGGTCTATTTAGGTCATTGCTATCTTAAATGATCACCTATTCTTATCAAATAATAACCAAAACATTTTTCAACAATATTCTTTTCTTCTAGGATCAGCACACAGCTACTGTCGTGCATATTTTCTACGGGGATGATGTTTGTTTCAATGCAGTAATCCAGTTTGATTTGGACTACTTTCCTCCTCAAATGTTCTACAGAGCTGTAAGCAAGTTTGTACTTTATTAGCATCACAACTTAGTGGTTATAGGGAAGAAACAAATTTAGTGATAATAGTAAAATAAAACTATAAGGTACCAAAATAGTTTTTACTTAGTGTTTGGTGGTTCCCCTTTAAGAGTTGGCAGCTGCAGGGTTAAGGACTTATTTTTATTCTGAGGCCTGTGGGAGGCAGGAGTCAAGGCGCAGTCTCCTGAGAGCCCCATCTCTGCATAGCTCTGTCACTTGGAGCCATGCACCTGTAATCCTACGCTTCTGACAATCGGCACAGAAACATTACAGGAGTAAAGGAGACACAGTTCAGACTTTCAGAGACCTGTGTGGAGGCTTGAGTGGGCAGCTCAGTGCTGCCAGTACTGCACATTTTCCCTCCCAGAACAGCTAGAATGCAGATGGAAACAGAAATGGGACCCCCGACTTTGAAAAGTACTGCATTAAGCCATCCTCACAGATCTCAGTGTTTGTTTTGAGAGCACTGTTTCCTATGATATTGTCCTCATAGGAGGAAAGGGGAATATTTTAGCTACAACTTTTAATTAGAGCTGCTGTCTTGAAATCAAGTAATCTGTTAAAATGACATTGTTCCAAATTTTAAGGAAGCCATGCAACTTGAATGTGAAAAGGACAGCTTATCATGGCTTGTATGCTGGCCCCAGTTGACAGACTATGTATTTATATTTAATTGGCTAAAAAAAAGCTCAAAGCAATGTAAATTTAAAATATCACTAACAAACTTATGACCAATATCCAAAATACTATAAAATAAATACAGTGAAGAAGTAAAATCAAACTTGCAGCAGCAAAAAGGAAATGGCCTGAAAAACTGAAAATCTAGAGAGAATGAATGACACTTGGGGTTCTATCTTAATTGCAATACAAAGTCAAAATTCTTTTCTTTGAATCCCCTTCAGCTTTGCCCATTCAAAGCCAGCAATGCTTTGTAGTGGCCAACACAGGGGGGTAAAGCAATTCTTTCAAAAAACCTGAAACGGGGCTATAAACTCTGTTTTGGATCCTGTCGTGAGATACATATTTCAACTAATGTTCTAAAAGCTATTAACAACTCTGGGAAAACTTGCAGTTCATGGTTCTGTCCATTTCTTTATTATTAGCTTGAATAGAATTTTGAAAATTGTTTTGGTTCCTTAGGAGTCTCCATCTTTTTATTCTCGTTAAAGCGTGAGAACATGTTGGGCAGTTCTTGGCTCTCACCAGCCATCGGTCTCACTGTGCCTCTTGGACTAGCTCTTCAGTCCTCCCAGCACTGTGCCTGCTGCCTAGACACTCTGCTTAGCCCACTCAGCTCTATGGCCTATACATCCTGCTGGCCGCCATGCTGTTCCTGTTTGTCTTAGTTATTTTCTGGTCTCATAGTCTGTACCTTGCTTGAGTTTGGTCTTGCTGGTGGTCTCATATCTTGTCTCAGTTTTGCTCTTGACTCTAGCCTCGTGGCACTAATTTGCAGCCTTACATTGGTCCCCTTCTTGTACTCATATTTTTTGTTTTGTTCTTGCTGTCCTTGTTTCTTATTATTGCTTGCCCTAGTCTGTGTGTTTCCTGTCCAATCTTGCTTTGCCCTTTTTGTTCTTGTCTGGTCCTAGTCGTCTCTGCAGCAGCTCTGCCCTGCCCCCACCCCTGTGGATGCCTTCAGGTACCCTGGTACGAGTGTCCTCTTGCTTGTCCTGCCGGCCACCAGTACCTCAGGGCTGAACCCCAGAGGAAGGTGACCAATGCAGGCAGAAGGCTCCATGATTCCCTTCCTATTCAAGTCCAGTCTGCTTCTGCTTCTGGAGTCATAAATGCGGCAGTGCGTCCGGACATGAAGCTGTGTCCTTATGACATTTTATCTGCTGTTATGCATATTTTGATGTCCGATTACATCCGTGGATAATGAACAGATTAATTGTAAAACTTTTTACTTACTGGTTTCTTTAATAAAGAACGGAAGGGAAAGTATGACTGCAGACATTTGTTTAGTCCTGCCATTCTATTTTCTCAGACAACATCCTTTTAAAGCAGTAGTACCACCTGCAAGTTTGTAGTGAGTACAACAGCCTTTACATTAAATGAATGGAGCTGTTATTTTTGTGTGTGAAATGTTCCCATTTTAGGGAAACGCCTGTTTATGCATTAACTTGGAAATGAGCAAATGGTCGTCAGGCCCTCTGTCTGCCTCTTCCTATTCCAATTTGTCCTGTCTCAAGCCACCAGTTGGTTGTTGAAAATGTTGCTGAGTTGGGAAGGGGAAGCATGCTAGTAAACGTTTGTACCATCATAGAGTTGGACCTGCCCTTGCTGGAAAGGCGCAGTGCAGGTAGGGAAAATGACTCACTAGTTCAGCTACATCTTACTTTTTGCCACAAGTAGGGTAGCATTGCTGCCTTAAGTAGAATTAGTCAATGCAAGCATGTCTGTAAATATGTTTCTGATTTTATTGGTAAAGCTTTTGTTTTGACCAAGGTTGTAAAAGAATAAAAATTAAAAAAAAAATAGTAAATATATTACCCGCTTTCCAGTATGTTGTTCATTATTCTGTTTCAGAGAATGGAAAAATAAAATATCTAAATTTTATATCTTAAATCTTATTTCCCATAGACACAGGCTTCTCTTGGGCTGAGAAATGCATTTAAAGATACTTGTGTGTAATGGACAAAGAAATTTTACTGTAAGGTAAGGATTATGTTTGGCATCTATTTTTAATGGTTTGATAGCGTGGTATAGCAATTAGACTAGAGCATTGGTGCTCTAGGACTGAAATCCCACTTCCATCACTCTTTCTCCCATTGCCTCGGGTTACCCACTTGGAGTAGCAGCAACCAAAGCCCAGTCTGTTGCGATGTCCCGAGCTGAGAGAAAGTTACAAATGAACTACCCTGTATCAGCTGAGTAGAAGAGCTCCCTCTGCTCTGGCTGTGTAAATCTTTGTGTGAGCATACAGTTGTCCCCTTTTTTGCTTTGCCCACTTGTAGTTGGATGTACTGTAAGTGGCCAATACAGAGGGGTAAAGAATTCATCTCCCTTAAACCCAGAGCTGAGGTCAATCTCTCTTTTGGATCCTGTCAGGAGAAACACTTTTTGCATCTATATTGTAATAGTTTAATTTTAAGCTTTAAGAACTAGCATTAATATCTCAGTAGCTTTTTTTTTTTTTTTGGATCGCCCTGACTGCTAACATTCTAATGTATAGCTTGATGATCAGAGCACAGACTTGTAAAACTAAAGATATTCTACTTCCTTATTTTCTATGCCAGCCTAGTCAAGATGAGTGTGTTATGGTCCCCCTGCCAGCAGATGGAGACATAGAAAAAAAGCTCAGAGCTGACTTCACTCCCCTATAGGGGTATGATGCAGCCTTCACTGTTTCTCCTTCTCCAGCAGATACAGGCCGACACAATATCCGGGCACTCAGGTCAGCACGCCACTTAACACACAGTCGGATGCATGTTTTGGACGTGCTAAAATAACCCCCTGATGCAATACCGGAATTAGTGTGTCCAAAGTGTGCGTCCAATTGAGCCCATAGCTAATATAGCACTCATCACATGCAAATTCCATATACATGAGGCTATTAACTATTACCCCGCAATGCAAAAAATTGCCGTACGGCCAGGACGCCCATTTTAATGCTGCAAATTTAATGCTTGCCCGGGAGTTTAGTTTGGTTTATTGGTTTTTCTATACCGTCACATCGGCAGTGCCATCACATGTGTTAAAGCATGCAGTGCTCAAGGGCTGACAAAAAAAAAATCCTACTTTACGTTACTAAATAGGAAGCACCACAGAAAGCAGAATTATGTCCCGCTCAAGGGTTTAACTAAAACAAAAATCCTGCTTTCTGTGGTTCCTCATAGGGGGAATCACAGAAATTAGCATCCCCAAAATCTAGCCCAATCGGAAGCCCTACTGGCAGTGAGTGAAGAAGTGAATACATTTTATTATCAAGTGTTAATTTATTCACTCCTTCCCTTGCCGACTGGGCCATTCACTGTCACATGGCAGTGAAAAGTACCAATCCCTTTTCAGAAGGCTGTCTTGAAAGGGAGATTGGTCCAATCAGGACCAGGCCTGCGGGTGGTGGGGAGGGAGTTCTGGCCAGGCTGTTCTAGACACACAGCCACTTCTCCTGAGCACCCAATGCAGAGCACTAGCGATGCACAAATTACCCATCGCGAGTCTTTTAGTGTGGCAGCTCATTTGCCTATTGCATAGAGTGCAGATGGATATGCACGTGTTCAAAAAAATCGTGCACTCCGATGTTTGTGCTGATGTTGCGCTGATGTTGCATCAGTTTGCTAGTGCAGATATGTGGACCGGTACAGCAGCTCCTTGGAAGACGATGCGGTCTTGAGGGCACTGTGGGTGACAGTCCTTTAGAGACTGATCCTTCCCCTAACCTACCGGGGAAGCTATTCAGTTGGGGTCTGAGGTCCTACACCAACGGATCACGGGGTGGTCCTCTTTGACTTTGTTGCCTTGATGTGTCTGGCAGGAGAGTTTACTAAAAGTAGTAGTTCCTCTTCCTCTGTTCATATAGAGATACAGGGAGGTAGTGAAGTTCTTACAAAAAAAAAAAAAGCTTGCGGCATAGCCTCTTCCCTGGACTACCTCCCAATCTCCCTTGGTGCTTTGTCAGATTTGGACTAAATCAGGGGGTCTGAAGTGTTCCCCCTCCTGTCCACTTGCTTCCAGTATGGCCATAAAAAAAAAAAGGAGATGCAGTGCTGCAAGTAAGTCACAGCGGCTCTGTGTGTCAGCCAAAGCATCCTGTCTGGCTTGGAAGTAGAATTCAGCAAAACTGAATGGGTTTCTCACGTCTAGTCCTGGCCCCTAAAGTGGATGGCACATGGAAACAGGATCTGGTTGGTGCTTCTGTTTTGACAGGATCGACAACCACTTTATTGCCACCACTTGCCCAAAATAAATACAGGCTCTTTATCTCCCTCTTCTTTCCAGAGCCTGCCCAACCTAGTTCTCAACCAAATTATTTCAACAGGTGACCTCACAAGCAGGTTAGAACTCCTCTCTCCTGCCCTGGCAGAACGATGGTGAGAACAGCTTGCAGAAACTACGCTCTTCCCCTGTACACAAACAAAGCTTCCTGGGGATCTTTTAAGGCAAAATTCAGCTTGTGGCGGTGAAGATTGCTCTAACCTGTTTGAAAAAAATAAATCCTAGGGTAATCCTGCATGGGCTTTATCTTTTGGATTACTTCTTCAGCCTGTCTCTGCACAGAAGAACCTTAAGTTAGCCTTGGCAACCTTTGGGGTGCTAGGGCAGTCCTTGGGAATTGACTGGAAAAGAGGAGGAGGAGATAGCTGATCCAGAATATGGGGGAAATTGCCTCCTCTTCAGGGAATAATGCTCAGTGGGGAGGCTGTGTTTGAAGGAGAGGAATTGGTGACTTAATTTTAGGATGTGACCTCCTGCAACTCTGTAGTGAGAAATGAGAAGCAGTAATCTGTAGAGGGATCCCAAATTCCTGGGTACTTCCCTCTACATCCAGCTTTGAGATGGGATCTCCTCAGTGTGACACCTGTTTCCAGCCTTAAGATGGCCAAGACTTCGAGGGATCTATATTCCTTCCCAGGGAAGAGAAGGATATGGTGTTGGATCACCTAGGGTGATTGTCCTAGTCTTTTACTGAAGAGGATGTTGGGGAGGTACCCGTAATGGAGAAGGTTTTCATGGGTAATGATTCAGATGGACTGAATCAAATCACGGTGAACCTAGAAGATGTGGTAGGCCTGATTGACAAACTGAAGAGTAGTAAATCACCTGGACCGGATGGTATACACCCCAGAGTTCTGAAGGAACTAAAAAATGAAATTTCAGACCTATTAGTAAAAATTTGTAACTTATCATTAAAATCATCCATTGTACCTGAAGACTGGAGGATAGCAAATGTAACCCCAATATTTAAAAAGGGCTCCAGGGGCGATCCGGGAAACTACAGACCGGTTAGCCTGACTTCAGTGCCAGGAAAAATAGTGGAAAGTGTTCTAAACATCAAAATCACAGAACATATAGAAAGACATGGTTTAATGGAACAAAGTCAGCATGGCTTTACCCAGGGCAAGTCTTGCCTCACAAATCTGCTTCACTTTTTTGAAGGAGTTAATAAACATGTGGATAAAGGTGAACCGGTAGATATAGTATACTTGGATTTTCAGAAGGCGTTTGACAAAGTTCCTCATGAGAGGCTTCTAGGAAAAGTAAAAAGTCATGGGATAGGTGGAGATGTCCTTTCGTGGATTGCAAACTGGCTAAAAGACAGGAAACAGAGAGTAGGATTAAATGGGCAATTTTCTCAGTGGAAGGGAGTGGACAGTGGAGTGCCTCAGGGATCTGTATTGGGACCCTTACTGTTCAATATATTTATAAATGATCTGGAAAGAAATACGACGAGTGAGATAATCAAATTTGCAGATGACACAAAATTGTGCAGAGTAGTTAAATCACAAGCAGATTGTGATAAATTGCAGGAAGACCTTGTGAGACTGGAAAATTGGGCATCCAAATGGCAGATGAAATTTAATGTGGATAAGTGCAAGGTGATGCATATAGGGAAAAATAACCCATGCTATAATTACACGATGTTGGGTTCCATATTAGGTGCTACAACCCAAGAAAGAGATCTAGGTGTCATAGTGGATAACACATTGAAATCGTCGGTTCAGTGTGCTGCGGCAGTCAAAAAAGCAAACAGAATGTTGGGAATTATTAGAAAAGGAATGATGAATAAAACGGAAAATGTCATAATGCCTCTGTATCGCTCCATGGTGAGACCGCACCTTGAATACTGTGTACAATTCTGGTCGCCGCATCTCAAAAAAGATATAATTGCGATGGAGAAGATACAGAGAAGGGCTACCAAAATGATAAGGGGAATGGAACAACTCCCCTATGAGGAAAGACTAAAGAGGTTAGGACTTTTCAGCTTGGAGAAGAGACGACTGAGGGGGGATATGATAGAGGTGTTTAAAATCATGAGAGGTCTAGAACGGGTAGATGTGAATCGGTTATTTACTCTTTCGGATAGTAGAAGGACTAGGGGACACTCCATGAAGTTAGCATGGGGCACATTTAAAACTAATCGGAGAAAGTTCTTTTTTACTCAACGCACAATTAAACTCTGGAATTTGTTGCCAGAGAATGTGGTTCGTGCACTTAGTATAGCTGTGTTTAAAAAAGGATTGGATAAGTTCTTGGAGGAGAAGTCCATTACCTGCTATTAAGTTCACTTAGAGAATAGCCACTGCCATTAGCAATGGTTACATGGAATAGACTTAGTTTTTGGGTACTTGCCAGGTTCTTATGGCCTGGATTGGCCACTGTTGGAAACAGGATGCTGGGCTTGATGGACCCTTGGTCTGACCCAGTATGGCATTTTCTTATGTTCTTATGTTCTTATGTTTAAAATCACAGTCAGAGAAGCAGAATGTTCATTGACCCCCCATAACAGAAAAATTGATACACTACTTAAAGAATCTCTCTTTTTCTATAGTTTCTTTCCCCAAGTAACTGTGTGCAGTGGCTTTGTGACTTCAGTCTTCCTATATTGCGTCCAGCATTCCTCAGATGAGGCATATGAACATAAGTGCCATGCTGGGTCAGACCAAGGTCCATCAAGCCCAGCATCCTCTCTCTCTGACAGTGGTCAGTCGGGATCCAAGAATCCACCAGATTCTATATAGCTGATCTCTTTCAATCCCAAGGTTAAGCGATGACTTTCTATCTGGCTGATAACTGTTTATGGACTGTTCCTTCAGGAACTTGTCCAACCTCTTTTGAGCACCACTGAGCTAGTTGCCTTGACCACATCCTCTGGCAATAGATTCCATAACTTGATTGTGTGCAGAGTGAAAAAAAATACTTGGTCTTTTGCACTGGGTGTTCTGTCACTGCTCAGGAGGACTTCCCTGTGTAGACCTTAGGGGTATTAGGTTGGTTCAGTCAGCCACAGGATTTAGGGCTCAGTATCGCTTAAATAGTATTATGCCAGACTTCTTTTTATTTCAGGTCTCCCAGAAAGGGCTATGAATTCCTTTCTTAGTCTCCCCGTGCAGAATGGCAGACTTATTAGGCAGTTCCCCACCTGGATGGATAGGGGCATTCCTCCTTATCTCTTTCAGGAGTCACTACAAGATATTTCTCAGATGCATTATTCTGAGATCCTTACCAACTGCTATCCCCTTATGCTAACCATGGTCCTGGGTACCTGCTGCTCCAAGGGATAGTAAAGGCCTCTCTATGCAGGGGGGGGGGGGGAATATCTTGTTTTTTAGTTAGACATCTTGACTATTCATGGCTGAGTCAGTGTAGGAAAGTTGTTTAGCCGCAGCCATGGTTATGCATGTATAGAACCCCTATGCTGGCCATCTCAGACAGTCTAGAGCAGTGGTTCTCAACCTTGTTTTGGCCGGGACACATCTGACAGATGGTTCTCACATGCGTGACACACTGAACATGTGACCATCACTGGGCTAAATGTAAACATGCACTCTGCATCCACAGGAATCCCCTCAACCCCCAGCAATGAGTGCAGAGCAGATCTAGGGCATTACCCGTACAACTCGCCATACAGAAAAGATATATTCTGGTTCTGATGACATCCCAGTAAAAGCAAAACAAACTCCTTTTACTACCAGGCAAAATAGCCTTCTTTATGAAAAGACAGTAATTTACCACTAATGCATATCCTATTGAGAAAACACAACAAATAAGATTGATACAGATGCCTACATGCTAGTAAAATATCTCACCTCTGTCACACACCCAGAACTGACCTTCACCAAGGACAGAAAAACCACAAATTATAAATATGGAGACAGAAACTGGAATAGAAACCCAAAAAAGCCACTCTGCATGCAGTGCGAACCTGGAGAAATGGAAAAGAGAAATATAGCACCTAACAGACTCTCAGGATTTGCAATAATGCACACAAACTAACCCACCCAAAGTTACACCTGTATTATGGAACACACTCAAACAATAACAACCGTATCTAAGAAATAACAACTATTAAACCAGGTCCTAAACACTAATACATTTCCTATTGGGAAAACAGAATAAGCCAAGCTGCTATAGAGCCTCACACAGAAATAATTGTAAGGCTATACTAAAAATGTTACAGAACTGCTGAACAGAATAATATCCAACAATTAAAAACTAATAAAAATTATTATAACATGTCCAAATATCAATAAAATATTTCAAAACAGCAGATATCGTATAATACCCAATAATTAAAATGGCAGTCAATCAAGAAAAATAAACTTCAAAAGCCACCTTTATTTACCTTCTCCAGCAACTCTCCTACTCCTTTCCCTTCCAGGCCAACAGCACTCACCAGAAGCAGCAAGGGCTGCTGAAGGTCTGTCCTCACAGTCCTGTTCCTTGCGATGCCAGTCAAAGGCTTCCTCCTGTCTTCCTATTCCCACTAGCAGGTAGAAGGGAGGAAGCTTCCGATTGGCCTGCATGGGGGCAGGCAGAATGAAGGAGGCTTCCCATTGGGCAGTGGGGATAGGAAGGAAGGAGGCTTCCAATTGGCCCACGGGGGCTGGAAAAAGGGAGAAGAAAGTACAATAGGGCAGTGGGACACCGGGAGACGGGACACACCTGTCTGTGCTTGGCAACACACTGGTTGAGAATCGCTGGTCTAGAGTATAGGGAAGTCATAAGAACATAAGTCCTCTCGTATCCAAAGAAGGAAATGGCCTAATGCTCTTTGACATCAAGAGCTCAAGGCTGTACTTCCAGTGTCCAGATCTCCCATTTCCATGCCTGCTCAGGCTATGGGCCTTTCTGCAGGGCTCCGGGTCAGTGAATCTAGATTATAGTACCTGGGCATATACCTACATGCATTTTATTTAATTTGCACATCTCTCAGTGTAATATCCAATATTCCCTCTCTTGTGAGGTTTGAGCCTGAGCCTAAGCAAGTGGCTTTTCTTAGCTGTCTTCTGCAGGGAATCAATTTGAAATCTTTGTGGTTATAGTTTTGGAAGGTAATTATGATTTTGGAGCAGCCACAAGATTCCTAATGGAGAACCAATAGGTCCATGTCTAGGCCAAGGGCCAGAGGCAGCCATTAAGCACTCAGAAATATTGGTCTCTAGCTCAGGAGAAGGCAGCTCGGGTGGTGGTGGGCAATGTAGCGCCATTACTTCCAGCCTAGGTTACTGTAATCGTATATTGGACTTAGTAACAATAAATAAATAAATAATAATAAATAAATGATAAATAGTAATAATAAATAAATAAATAAATAAATAAATAGTGTCCTCATTGCAGATCATTCAGAATACTGCAGCTAGAATTGTGTGTAGTTTGAAATATTATGATCGCATTTCTCCAACATTGAATTCTCTCCATTGGCCTTCAGTTTCTTTCAGAGCCAATTTAAAGTTTTATCACTGGTATTTAAGATCTCACATGAGTGAGACTCCAGATATTTAACTGACCAGATTTGTCATCGTCATGCAAATCGTAAGCTGCAGTCTTCCCAAAATACATCACTAGTGGTTCCATTGATTAAACATGTTCATCTTTTTTATATGATTCCCTGTCTCTGCAATTCTTTACCAGTGAACTTTGGTTTATAGATTTATATTTAATTTTTCCCAAAACCTGTCAGACTTGGCTGTTTATATTTGTGCTTGGGTAAGCTAGGGTTTTCTTTGATAGCTGCTGGCTTGAGGGTAAAATGTTTGTATTTGTATTGAATTACATTTTTAAGATGGTGGTTCATGTTGTTTTTAGGTTGTATATAATATTGTCACACAGAGCTCTTGCTGCAGGGGTGGATTTATAAATGTGAATAATAAATAACTGATGTGAACGTGCTGAGGGAATCTAGAAAACCTCAGATACCCTGGTGAGTTAGATTCTGTCTGAGATGAAGTTCTCTTGCAGGACCTAGCAGTAGCTCATGTGCTCAACATTGTCGTCATATAAACACATGTTTTGCACAGACACGTTTGAGACCCCATAGTGTACAGGGGTCAGGTGGGGCCCCACCATGAATGGATTTCAGATCAGCCCAGCAAAGCTCTAAGACAAGGAAGTTTTTCAGGTGACAAGAGAAAGGAGCCAGGAGTTTGGATCTCCTGGTAGAACCATGACTGGCATCCAATCTCTGGGTGTGTACCGCCCGGAGTCCAGATATTCACTGGTCTGAGTTCAGAAAAGTGTAGGCAAGGGTGTTCCTTCACCTTGTACCCCATCTGAGAATTCTTCCCTAGAAGATCCTTTCCATTTTCTTTTTCAACCTTTGCAGTTGAGAAAATCAGCCAACATAGCGGGGAATCTTAATGTTCGGGGTTACAGCCTTCAGTGGTGTGAGAGGATGTAGCAGACCAGGATTAGTTTGGAGACTCTGCGAGTTCAGTTTAAGGAGGAAACAATAGTTCCCTTGAGGGATCCATTCCTTCAATATTATCCTTCTGCCAGAGGAGACTAGAATAAAAAGCATAACCCATAATGCTAATGGAGGGCAGAGACTGCCCTCTGGCTTGCTACATGGGACACAGTCATGGAAGTGATTTTGCTACTCTCGTGGATGAGATACTTTCTTCCAGGAAGCTGAACATGCAAGTCCACTATTGTGGGAGGTCTCCCATAGGGTAGCATCTCTTTCAGCTTTGTCAGTCTATTGGGTGGCCTATGGTAATTTTAAAGGAAAGGGTATACGTGCACCTTTCTCCCTCTTCTGAGGGTAGTTTATGGTTTATTTGGTTTTTCTATACCGTCACACCAGTAAAGACCTTCACCACTGTGTACAATCATTTAAAATCAAAGAAATACAATAATGATAGTATGAAAGAATAAAAGCTAAAGTATCAAAGAAGAAACATAAAACATTATCAATAGCTGTTAAATTTAGACTAAAAATACTATGCTAAAAAAATACATAGAGATCAAATACAATCAAAAATACATAGACATCAAACTCAAAATTGTGGAAGCACAACTAAAATACAATAAATAGACTTAAGATGTAGTTACAGAAGTAGAAACATGCTCTTAATTATTGATCATTCTCTGCATAAGCACATTTAAAAAGCCACGTTTTGAGGTCAGCTTTAAATTTCTTTCTCTGTCTGGAGCCGAATTTGTGCGGGCAAGCGTGTTCCAGAACTTTGGACCTGCAATTGAAGTACGTGAGAGGGCAATATCACTAAGCCTTGCTGTCTTAATTGTGGGAATCATTAATAAACCTTTTATTGGCAGACCTGAGATTTTTTTTGTGGAATATGTAACCAGATTGCAGCATTGAGCCATTCAGTTTTATTTCCATAAATTATATTATGCAGAATGCAAGCAGTTTTGTATTGTATAGTGTTTCACTTTTGTCACAACCAAGCTTTTCTCACTTATGATAGTAAAAAACAAAAAAAAGTCTGATGTGTGTGAGGACAAAGATGGTCATTCTTGAGTCTGCTGTAGGTCACCTTTCATGTGTTTGTAGGTGACCAGGTCCTTCTAAATTTCAGATAGGTCTTTGGTCTGTTGAAGTGTCCTGTTAAAGCACAGTGGTTTCTAAGGTATTGATTTCAAGTGGAATCAAGGAGATGAACACTTCAGCCTGCTCCAGCAAGAGTTTGCAGGTCCCAGATGGCTGGCAAGCTTGCTTGATGAGGACATAGGAGTCTTCATAGTCACAATCTTTCCAGAGGATAATGGCAGGACAGGACCCTTGCCTCCACCGCACACCTGCTCTAAACACCTATTGGTGGGTGTGCAGACTGGGAGAGGGCTATACCATTGATACAGAAGTCCTGAGAGCTATTGTGGCTTCCTCCTGACTAAGTCTTAAGTGGAGTTTGAGTATATTCCACTCATCTGAACTAGTCTGGTATGGAAAGTAAAGAAGGTGAAATTTAAGTTTACCTGTTAATTTCCTTTATTTTAGTTCTGCCAAACTTGTCCAGAAGCCACCCACGGAAGCTGTTGCAATTAGGGGCTTTATCTGACAAGTTGAGAAGACTACCAGTAAATATGTTGTTGGCATAGTTATGTCCATGGTATAGGGATTATCTTATTCCTGGCTTAATGACCATGGAGTTAAGTTTTTGTGTTTTGTTTTTCTAACTGCTCCAAGTTTGGTTGTGGTGGTGGAAATCTAAAGAAAACTATTTCCTTCGGCTGTCTTACCTTTGACCTAGGATGCTGAAGGCTGCACCAGACCTCTATAAAGGGGACTGAAGTCAGCTTCAAGCTTTTGTCTGGCTCAATCTGTTGGCAGGAAGAATATAACTCACTGGTCTGGTCTGGCAGGACTAAAGGAAAGTAATAAATTTTCGCTTTGATTTTTTTTATGTAGTAATTTGTCCCTGCCCTTGCCGAAATATAATTTAGTGATGTCACTTGTCCTCTGTAGTGTCTTGTACAATAGTACTACAGAAATAGCATTGTGTATTGAATTTTTCTGCAGGTAACAAGTTTTTAGGTAAAGGGTTTCTTGACTTTAGATGTTTGGATTTAATTATAAGATTTGCAGATATAATCCTCACTATATTGGATATAGTAAGATATTTTTGCTTTAAGAATTCAGATTATTAAAGTAAAATTATACTACTATGCCCTAATGCATGGGGACAAACATTTCTTTGGCTTATTTGAAAAGTGCCAAAGAAATTGGTTGAGGTAATCCTTGCAAAAATATGGGCATTTGCCATAGTGTGTCAAATTCAAGATAACTGCCAAAATGCTCTGTAAATGGCTTGTACCAGTTCATAGTAATCTAATGATGCAAAATAAGCAAGATTTGGGGGATTTTAAGGACACAAACCTTTTTAACCAAAACAGCATTAATGTATCTGACTGAACAATTCAAGATGGATGCCAGGTGCTCATACAGCTGTTTCAGAAACAAGGAAAATCTACACTTATTTCTTTTGACAGATTTTTCTCTAATGTTGCCAAAAATCATTTCTGTATAACATTGACTTGATTCATTTTTGCAGGAATTATATGCATGTCTTTGTATATTGCCGAAACCATGTCGACCTGCCAGATGAGAGAATTTACCAAAGGTCTACTATGAAACACATTTCTAGGATCCCTAAAACAAAACTTTCTGCAATCCTAATGAGTTTAAAACCTGGCCTCCAAACAAAGAAACGGAGACAAATGTATGTACCTTCTGCCATCCTCCTGGGAGCAGCAAGTCTGTGAGGGGAGAACCAGGCCTGGGACATGTTTAATTTTAAATTGTATGTTTGGTTTTAGGGGATGAGTAGTGGTTTTGCTTTTTGGTGTGTTTTTAATGTGGGGCACAGTAGGTAGTCAAGCCTCTATGGATGGCATGTGGTGAACCTCCACTGTACCTTGCCAGTCTGATTGCTCCATATAAACCTACTCGTCTGCTTAGTTTTTCTAATAATGAACCTCTGGTTTTACTTCTGTCAGTTTGATTAGATTAGGAAGCACCAAAGAACTTATTTTTTCGTATTTGGAATTAATTTTCTTTAACATTGCAACTTGAGAATAATTATTTTAAATTCAGAAAAGTCTTGAACACCATTCTTTTTATGAAGATACATCCTGATACTAATTAGCCTTACCGAGTTTCTGCTATTCTTATCCTGCTATTAATTAGTTTTACTCAGTTCTTAGTATTTATTTATTGATTAACTGTTTAGTGTATCTGGCTTTTATTTGTACTATGTACAATAAATTGTACCAGCTATTTTTTTATGCTTTACCTTGATGCAATGCATAATTTGTATTCTTTGTAATTTGAGTGCTTTATATTTTATTTACTATTGGTCTATTGTATTCTGCAAGTTTTTAACTTTTTTGTTATATACTGCATTATTGATTTGTTTTAGAATTATGACTGTTTTAAGATTGTATTATACATTGCTGTGATTTACTTTGCTGTGAAATGTAATCAATCAAATAATAAATTGGAATTGTCTATGTGTGTTTTTATATATAATACATATTATATCGGATTGCATTATATAAGGAGTGGAGGAGTAGTGTAGGAGCAGTTATGGGAGCAGGCTGAGAACCAGGATTTCAAACTCTACTGCTGCTCCTTGTGACCTTGAGCAAGCCACTTCACCTTCCTTTGCCTCAGGCACAAACCTGCAGTCTGATGCAATAAGGTGCCTTTGGCAGAGCACATAACTTTAGCCACTGTTATGCACACTTTTTTTTGTGCCCAAACTTTACTGCTGATGCGGCAAGGAGCTTTGCATTAAAAAAAAAAAATATATATATATATATAGATATATATAGCGCCCTCGCATGGAAATTCAATGTTAAAGAAGGCATTACCTGTTACCCCCCCCCCCCAGAGAGTTCCACTAGTTTGGTTTTCTTAGTGCTAGAAATTTTACTCCTAGTCTGAGGTGCAGTAATGTTTCCAGGTCTAATAAGTCTACAGGTAGAAACTGGAGTTCCAGTGCTGGGACCTGTCCATGGTTTTTTATATGCAGAAAACATGCTTTTCCTAGCATGTAGCAGATGGACTCAGGACCAATGGGTATAGTGTACTCCTGAGTGCAACACAAGCACGGGTAAGCCAACCCTTATCTCTAGTTCAGACACCCATATTAGCAGGGGTCTGTGCTTCTCGGTTGAGTGCCCTGGTGGTCTCCAGCTAGAAACCACATCAACCAATCAGTAATCAAGTTTCAAGTTAATTAAGTTAACCAAATTAATCAAAATTATGCAAATATACATATATCTATAATTGCTTTTCGAGGAGAAAACTGAAGAACAGAGCCTCGTGCATGGGTATATGTAGTGCTGATGTCAGATTGAAATCTGACTCCGTCTCCAACTGCTATCAGAAGCACACTATATCCATTGGTCCTGAGTCCAGCTGTCTACACTAAGGAAAATGAAATTATCAGGTAACTAATTTCTCCATTTGTCTAGGCTCAGCCCACAGCTGCTGACAGTGTCATGCATATATTCTAACACACACATATGCATATATTCTAGACATATGATGGTTGTTTTCAATGCAGGAATCCAGTTTAGTCTGGACTGTTTTCTTCTTTCAGTGTTCTTCAGAGCTGTGATTGTTTGTACATTTTTGGAATGAAAGCTTGTTCATGTGTTGCCAAAATAATACACACAGTGGATAAAAATGAAAGAGAAAAAGAAGTAATAAAATTATAGGGTACAAAAAGGGCAATAACGATGCATTCATGCCAAAGTTACTCTGAGGCAGGAAAGAGTTCATTTTCCACAGAGATGACTACAAGATGTCCAAGTGTTGACTGGGAATGAGAGAGAGTTATTTAAATTCCCGGCAGGCAGGGAACAGAGTTAAAGGTGTAGATTGAGTTTCTATGCAAGACTCACCTAAGCTGTTCAAATATATCTTTTTCACAGCATTTGGTAAATATTTGGAAAATGCTGGCAAATCTGTTATCAATGCAGATATTCTTAGAGCCATGAATCTTACCCATCCCCCTTTTTAGCTCTTCCACAATTTGGCACAATTGAGCTGTATAAGATTGTTAATAAAACATTTTTGTATTACCAACTATATATAGACAGAAATATAACATCTTGTATCTGAATTCATGCTCTAGCTTTCTTTGTGCGTAGATAAGTGAATGCTGACAGCTGAGTGACGTTATTCTGCAGAGGGCTGCTGTGAAGCTTTCTCCCGTTATCTTTGAAGCAAGGATCAGAGGTGATGCTCACCCACGCATCTTTGATGTTTTATAGTAGCAGACTGGAGGCATGTGCATCAAAGATTAAATGATCACAAAAGCGGTAACTGACATAGAGCTTGTGCAGAATCAGACTTTCTGAGAGCAGATTATGCAGGCGAATAGTTTTACTTATCTGTAAACAAATGTTTGCCTAGCATGAGCAAGTGCATGTTCTAGATGTGAAGCTAATTAGAAGGCAGGCTGAGAACGCTGCCTTCCGTTAACAGGATAGTGGCCCCGGTTCCCCTGCCCAGAGTCTCTTTGATCTTTATCACTAGAGGAATTTTTCAAAGTAAGCCCATCTTACTTTTGCACAGGATCCTGGGAGTATATTTAATAGGGAGCATACTAGAATAAACTTTCTGCAGAGTTAGTAAGTGCGCATGCTGTTTTTAAATTAAGCCTGGGGCACTCCTTGCTCTGATTGGTTGGGGTGCATATGGACCCCATCCTGTTAGGAGTTTGAGGCTGGATATATCCATCCCCCTCTTTTTCATATTTTCAAACCTTTTGGCTGGTTTTTCATTTGGTTTTCTCCTTTACCCTCTCTCCCACCCAGTTGTTGGTTTTTATGTCTGTTCCGATTGGAAGATTTTCCGTTGTGTTGATTTATTTATTTTGTATACCGACATTCGATCGAGATATCACATCGGTTTCCAGATAACAGGTTGAATAGAGCCGGAACTGCCCTATTTTACATTGTAACAAGATAACAGTTGATTAAACAATTAATATAAGGAACATTGTAACATATGAATAAAATTAAATATTAAATGTGTGTATATAGAAATGGCATATATTTGGGTAGCTTTGCATGATTCTATGGATATTGTTACAAGAATAAATATTTTGGCAAGGGGGGAGAGGGTGTTTTAAAAAGCCCAGAGTTTACATGGTATTGGGTTTGCCAACCATGTCTGAGGTCTTCCCCTGCTGGGTTGTGGTGGGGAGGGACTGAGGAGGTGGAGCACTGCCAATGGGGGAGTTGGAAAGGGGTGGGCCACTTTGGTGGTACAGCTGCTTGTTGGCGGATGCTTGGCCTGTTGGGGGATGTATTACAACTAAAGCTGCATTAATGGTGTGATAAATTGTGAAGTTGGTTCGGGTTTACATTTAAAGTTATTCATAAACTGTGGCCAAATTTAACCTGAATCTATTCATTTTGTAAAGGGTGAGAGGTTGGGAGATGGCAGGGAATCTATGGAATACCCATGTTGTTGACAGGTATGGTCTGAGCCACAGGGGAAATAAAACAAGTTGCTTTCATGTTAATACTTCTGATCACAGCAAGATTTTAGAATTGGTTATGCTGCTTACAGGTCAATACAGCAAAGTGCGGCCACGGTTACCCTGTTTCTAACCCACCTTTTACTCACAATTTGGCCGCGTTAGCCCAACCCGCGATCCACTATCCCCTTTAACCCATTCTTACCACCTCTTTAAATCAACAAGTAACCCTTTCCGCCAGCGGCATGTATATGAGATGTAAACGATCGGATTAGCTATTCCCCCCCCCCCCCCCCCAATTCAGTAACGCACACCCCGACTATCGCCTTTTTAACCTGCAGTTTAGCCGCGCGTTTAACCTGCTAAATTACCGCCTACCCTTACCCCTGCGTTAGAGGCAGGGGGTAAGGGTAGGCGGCAAACTTTCCCCCAGCCCTCGCTCACCAGCCCTGGCCGGTGAGCGAAAAAGGGGCAGCCCAGTCCTCTACCCTCCTCCCGAAGCAACGAAAGCGAAAAAGGAGGCAAGGCGCAGGGCAAAAGTTAAAACAAAAGTGAATAAAGAGTAATAAAAGTAAACTTACTGGCGGGAGCGCGTTCATCGAGGGAGGCGGGAGCTGGCGGCGAAAGCTGCCTCCAACAGCCCCCGCCAGCGGCGAATGAATGCACGCCTGTATACGCCTGTGCAATTTAGGCGCTCAAGGCGTGACGTCACGCCTTGAGCGCCTAAATTGCACAGGCGTATACAGGCGTGCATTCATTTGCCGCCGGCGGGGGCTGTTGGAGGCCACTTTCGCCGCCGGCTCCCTCCGGCTCGATGAATGCGCGCCCGCCGGCTCCCGCCAGTAAGTTTACTTTTATTACTCTTTATTCACTTTTGTTTTAACTTTTGCCCTGCGCCTTGTTTCAGGAGGGAGGGAGAGAGGGCCATCCACTTCCTGGTACCTGTCATTTCAAATGTCATTTGAAATGACAGGTACCAGCGCACTCAGGATACTGTATAGGCGCTGTATAAAGTGCCTATACAGTAAAATGGTTTGCGCAGGCCTAACGCTTCATGGACGCTTCTTGGACGCGGCTTGCATTTGCAAGCTATTTAAATACAGTATCGAGCGGTAGGTGAGCCGGACTGTGCGTGCAGCAAACGCGGGTGCGCCCGGCACTAACGCAGCTCTTCCTACCACTCCTTACTGTATCGGCCCGTTAGTAAGTACATCAGTTGTTTAAAGAGCATGTAAAGGAATGCATGGGGGAAGCAAGGTGTTGCATCTTTCAGGAGGAAAGAGCAGAGGATCATTAGTAAGTCTGCTTTCTAAATTATAGAATCAAGTAAGCAACTCATTCAGAAACTTGTTGCAAATTATGCTGGAATGCTTTCACTTCAGATCATCTCCATGCAGGACATAACTTCAAAATACCAGTGGCCACTATGCAATAGACTGCATTCATGAGAAACTATTTGCAGTTGTCAACTGTGAGTCAGCTGATTATGGAAGCATGATGCAAAATTCATGTAAGAAAATGCATTGGAATTTCAACTGCTAGCACAGCTAACCTGCAAGGATAGTATAAGATGTGTTCTGCGTGTCTTTCAGAAGAATTACCTATGCAAATTCATTTTTTATACTATGCCCATGTACTCGGTTTAGTGGTCGTAGATCCTGGTGTTATAACATCTGCATCACTATTAACCAAGATGCATGATATCTGTGTTCTTTCAAGTCCCATCAGCAAATCAACGTGTAGCAAGTGTACCATGATTAGCAGAACACAATGGTCGTTGAATGACAGTGCACTGAGAAGTTCTTGTGTCATTTTCTAATTCGAATTACTCTTATATACATACACCTTATGGTAATTTTGATCAAGGGTCAGGGCAGTTTGAGGTCTAAAACTTGCACCTATCAGAGTTAGAGTCTACATAGCTTTTAAAGTTTGAGACTTTTGACAGCAAATATACTTGCACGGATTTGATCTAATGTCACTGCTATCAAAGATAACTTCAGCAGAATGGATCTCTTAATCGTCATCACATGGTAGTGTTAGATCTTCAAAAGGATAGCTGTGTTAGTCTGGTGTGGCAAAAATGACAGAAATAGGTGGTACCTTATAGGCTAACCAATTATTTGCGGCATGAGCTTTTGAAGACCGAGAACACTTCCATCAGTTCCATCTGATGACGTGCACTCTGTCCTCAAATGCTCATGCCTCACTAAATTAGTCTATAAGATGCCACCTGGCTCTTGTCATAGTAGTACTAAGCACTAGTACATGTCTGGGAAAAATAAAATAAATATTGAGAGAGAGAGAGCCCTAGATATGCTAGGCTAAGTCAGACCAAAGTTCCATCAAGCCCAGCATCCTTTCTCTGACAGTGGCCAATCTGGCTCACAAGGTCCCTGGTGGATCAAAAAAAAAGTAGATCCATTCTTTGTTGCTCACCGCCAGGCATAAAAGGTTGCTTTTCCACATCCTACCTGGATTATCATGATTTTGGACTTCTCCAGAAATATGTTCAAGCCCCTTTTAAACCTCACTAAGCTAGATGCCTTGACCACATCCTCTGGCAACAAATTTCACACCTTTTGTTATGCAGTGAGTTTAAAAAAAAAACCACCTTTCCCAGATTTGTTTTAAATGTGCTACCTGTTAGTGACATGGAGTGTCTCCTAGTCTTAGTAGTGATTGAAAGGGTTAATAACTGTCCCTTATTTATGTGTTCCACCACACTCATTTTATAAACCTATTATAGCGCTTCTGTTACTTCGTTTTGCAAGCTGGAGAGCCCTAACATCTTTAACTGTATTTCATAAAAGAGGAGTTCCATCTCCTTTATCATTTTTGCATCTTAAGTGCTAAGTGCTTTTTGTATTCATGTTATGTTAATATAGGAAATCAAAGAAAAAATGTAAGGATATAAATACACTGATTTGCTGTCTAAAGCTGTATTATGCAGCTGTGGCTTTTTATTAAACGTTTATTGTAAACATAACTCAGCAACAGATTTCATGGCATTAATTTGTCTTAAAATGGTAAACACTGTAAAAGCTTGTTTTAACTTCCCTAGGGACTGTTCTGTAGAAAAGGCAGAAGTGTAATGCTTTCTTCACTACTTGTCTGTGAACCCTTTTTGAATAAACAATCTGCCGTGCAGCACTCACAGGACAGCCTACAGGAGATTTTGCAAAAATAACTTCCCAGGAAGCCATCCTTCAGTCTTACTTTTCTGGTGTACTCTTTGAAGATTAATTTAATACTAACAAGTAGTTTATTTCATGCTTTCCTGGCTAATTGCATATCCTAATGAAGTTGTACTCGGTGGGGGGTGGGGGGGGGGGAGACATCATGCGCAATCTCTGGGGAAAGGAGTAGACGACGTTAAGACTTCATCTCCCAGCTTTTGAACTTGTTCATTAAGCAGAGCAAAGGCAAAGTAATATACTGGGTGTTAAGTTTGCCATTTTTGTTTAAAACATTTGAAATTTTGCTTTCCTAGCTTTTTGCTTTAGATTTGCTTTAGATAGCAAATCTGATGGACTCAGGACCAATGGGTATAGTGTACTCCTGATAGCAGTTGGAGATGGATCAGATTTCAATCTGACATCAGCCCTAGTACATATACTCCTGCAGGAAGTGCAGCTCTCCAGTATTTTCCATTTCCATAGTAGTTAGGGACTACCTGCACGCTCTCACAGCGTTAGAGTAAATTCACTGGAGAAAACCCAAAATAAGAAGAAATCTTACCTCTACAGACGAGCCCTGCTCTCCTGCGATGATACCCTCGGGTCCCTCCCCCACTTGAGAATTCCTGAGGTGATTTCCGCAATCCCTCAGAAGTGAGCCTCGGTCCGGCGGCCAACCCTCGGCGAGGACCTAGCCCCCGATTTCGGGAACGGCTAAGAGGCAGCAGGTGCAACCTCGAGCGAGGCGGTGAAGGTATTTCCCTCTCCCACTGCAGCCGGAAACCGCCCGGAACGAAACCGGGAAGCACCGAGACAAGGTAAGGTAGAAATCTTCTTTAAAGACTCCGGTCTAAGCTCGAGGAGTCGCACAGGTCGCCGGCCGGGACCAGTGCCACCGGGTTGATCCGCCCTAGCAAGGCTAGACCCCGGTTAGATCCAAGGGTCCTCCCACGTCGAGACCCTTGTGGTGGTCGCCATATTGTCCGTGTGGTCGCCGGCACCGTTTTGATCTGTGCACACAGAGGTGAGCCGTGCGCACAACATCGCACGCTCAAGTACCGTGTGCACAAGATACGCGTGAAACGCGCTCACTGGGCCGGGCGCATAACTACGATTTGTGTGCACACCAGTGTGCACATCCTGAGCACACACCCAATCTACGTGCACATCTTCAATGCACCGGAGCGCATAACAGATTTTGCATGCCTATATCCATGGCACTACCGGAAAAGGAGCTCAGGGCCTCTGCCCAGCATGCTTCATCAGAGCCGCACAACATGAAGAGGCCAACACCCTGTGTATAAGTACCCCGGACCTAGCAAACCCCAGTGGGACACCCTCTCAAATGGGACAACCCCCCCCCCCCCCCCCCCCCCGGGACACAGCGCCCCCTGGCTTGGACCAAGCGTCTATCGCAATCACAATACGGCTTTCGACGACATCACAGCACAGAGACCTTACTAGTCTCGCTGTCTGATTACATCCTCAGAAGCCTTGACCAAGCCCTATCACATATCCTCATCCTCCTTGATATCTCTTCTGCCTTTGACATGGTAAACCACAAAATTCTACTAGAACGCCTCTCTGACATTGGCATTACTGGCTCAGCCCTCCAATGGTTTCAATCCTACCTACAAGACAGGCAATACAGTGTCCAATTAGGCAATTACAAGTCCAAACCTATCCCTCTTGCACAAGGTGTTCCCCAAGGTCCTTCCCTCTCCTCCACCCTTTTCAACATTTATCTCCTCCCCCTCTGTATCCTGCTTTCCAAGCTAGGCTTCCCGCACTTCATCTATGCTGATGATGTGCAAATCCTCATACCCATAAAAGACACACTTCACAAAGCTAGAGACCTGGAACTCAACCCTATCAACCATCAACAACCTACCGTCAAGCAACTTCCTTGCACTCAACACTGCCAAAACAGAGCTCCTGTTCATCACACCCCAAAGCATATCCCCACCCCTACAGCTAAACAATTCTTCCCCCACCACTGCCACCTCCTAACATGTGCGTAGCCTTGGCTTCACTATAGATAACCACCTCACCTTCAAAAAACACATTAATAACACAATCAAAGCCTGCTACTACATACTTCACTCACTCAAAAAACTCAGCTCCACTATAGCTCGGGCACTATCCCTAGCTGCACCCACCCTCTGGAACAATCTCCCCTCCTCCCTACATCAAGAAGCCTGTCCAAAAAATTTCAAACAGTACCTGAAAACATTCCTCTTCAAACAAGCATACTCCGATCAGTACACCTCCCCCGTTTGACACCTTTTCCCTCTCAGACATCCTCGTAAATAGTTATATATTCATGTAATAGACCTTTTCCCACCTCTGACCTCCACGGCTTCCTTTTTTTTTTCCCTTCCTTCTCCTATATTCTTTATGCCTTTTATTTTAAATCGTTCAATTTTATATCTGTATTGTCACATGTTCACTGTTTCACTGTAAAGCGCTTGTTTGCTGAACCTTTGTTTAATGTGAACCGATGAGATGTTCCCAATGTTCATCGGTATATAAAACCTCTAAATAAATTAGGGATGTGAATCGTTTTTTGACGATTTAAAATATCGTCCGATATATTTTAAATCGTCAAAAATCGTTAGGGCCACGATACAATACCAATTCCCCTGATTTATCGTCAAAAAATCGTAAATCGGGGGAAGGGGGAGGGCAGGAAAACCGGCACACTAAAACACCCTAAAACCCACCCCAACCCTTTAAATTAAATCCCCCACCCTCCCGAACCCCCCCCCCCAAATGCCTTAAATTACGTGGGGGTCCAGCGCCACACTAAAACACGGCACACTAAAACCCCCTAAAACCCACCCCGACCCTTTAAATTAAATCCCCCACCCTCCCGAACCCCCCCCCCAATGCCTTAAATTACCTGGGGGTCCATAGCCTTAAATTACCTCCGTAGCGGCGGTCCGTAGCTAAATCGGGGGAAGGGGGAGAGCAGGAAAAGCGGCACGCTAAATCGTGTAGTCTTCAGCCGGCGCCATTTTGCAAAATGGCCGCCGCAAAATGGCGGCGGCCATAGACCAAAACGATTCGACGCAGGAGGTCATTCCGGATCCCCGCTGGACTTTTGGCAAGTCTTGTGGGGGTCAGGAGGCCCCCCCAAGCTGGCCAAAAGTTCCTGGGGGTCCAGCGGGGGTCCTTGAGCGATTTCCTGCCGCAAATCGTTTTCCGTACGGAAAATGGCGCCGGCAGGAGATCGACTGCAGGAGGTCGTTCAGCCGGGGTCCGGAACCCTCGCTGAACGACCTCCTGCGTCGAATCGTTTTGGTCTATGGCCGCCGCCATTTTGTGGCGGCCATTTTGCAAAATGGCACCGGCTGAAGACTACACGATTTAGTGTGCCGCTTTTCCTGCTCTCCCCTTCCCCCGATTTAGCTACGGACCGCCGCTACGGAGGTAATTTAAGGCTACGGACCCCCAGGTAATTTAAGGCATTTGGGGGGGGGGGATTTAATTTAAAGGGTCGGGGTGGGTTTTAGGTGGTTTTAGTGTGCCGTGTTTTAGTGTGCCGTGTTTTAGTGTGCCGCTGGACCCCCAGGTAATTTAAGGCATTTGGGGGGGGTTCGGGAGGGTGGGGGATTTAATTTAAAGGGTCGGGGGTGGGTTTTAGGGGGTTTTAGTGTGCCGGCTCACGATTTTAACGATTTTCACGATACTTTACACACCCAAACGGCAACAATACGATTCCCTCCCCCTCCCAGCCGAAATCGATTGTTAAGACGATCGAGGACACGATTCACATCTCTAAAATAAATAAATAAATCTCCTGGGTGAAATTCTTCAAAGGCCTGCACACCTTCGTTCACATGCAGACGAAGCCTCCGATAACACGGCCACAGCCTCCACCAGAGGACTCTTACGCGCCGGGCCCCTCTAGGCCCAGAGAAGTGAATCCACCGCCCAGAAGCCCCACCTACAGGGACACAGACAACTTGGAGGAGGAATCAAAGCCCTTGGAGGAGGGGAACGCCCGGGGACAGAACCTCACCGGACCATGAGGCGCTTCTTCACCAAAGACGAGCTTCCAGACCTGGTCACCCACAGCCTGAAGGAGCTTGCTATCCCGGGCATAAGTGCCTCGGGGGAACCTAAGACGAATCCCATGCCAGAGGGACTCCGTCAGATCTCCCGCCATTTCCCTCTGTTACAAGCCGTCCAACAGCTAATTGACCTTGAATGGGTTGCCCCAGCGTGTACATTCAAAGGGGAACGGGCTCTGGCAGCCATGTACCCTCTGGACCCCGGCGGCCAAAGACCTTCTGACATGCCCAAAAGTGGATGCCATGGTCTGCGTGGTCTCGAAGCGCACTACTATCCCAGAGAAGGGAGGTGCAGCACTCAAAGATGCTCAAGACAGACGTTTGGAATCCATCCTCAAACAGTCCTTTGACATTGCCGCTATGTCCCTACAGATAGCGGCCTGCTGTGCCGTGGTGACCCGTGCCTGCCTATCACAGACAAGGAGCAACACTCCTGGGGAAGCCATGGAACCAGCAGCATCATTCCTCGCGGATGCGGCTTCCGATCTGGTGCATACTGCAGCTAGAGGAGTGTCATCAGCCGTGGCAGCCAGGAGGCAACTCTGGCTCCGAAACTGGTCACCCGACGCATCTTCCAAAACGAGACTCACAAGAATGCCCTTCAAGGGATCCCTACTAGGGGTGTGCATTCGGATTGACCGCATTAGTAAAACGCAACTCATATTTTTTTTTTACTTAAAAAATTGATTCGACATAAACGATCGGATTTCCCACATATCGAACATAGATATGGATCAGGAGGCCCCCCCAAGCTGGCCAAAAGTTCTTTTTGGGCCGAACGAGCCGGGAATCACGTGACGCCGCGTCACTCGACGTGCCACCGACGTCACATGCTTCTCGCCAAGGATTGCAGAAATGACGTCCTCGCTCGATCACCAGGGAGTTGTGGTAAGTCTGGGGGGGGATTAAGGAGGGTGAGGGGGTTTAAATTTTTTTTTTGCACATATGTACATATACCCAACTCATTGGATTTTTTTTATGTCCATATTGGCCGCAAGTGGGACCCCCTTTCGGACATAAAAAATATGAACATAAAATTTTGCTCTGCACATCCCTAATCCCTACTGTTCGGAAGCGAACTAGAGAAATTGGCTAACAAGTGGGGCGAGTCCCCACTGCCGCGGCTACTGGAGGACAGGAATAAGAGAAACCAGCGACCCTTCCGCCGATCTTCCGGGGGCAGAGGTTCACAGCGCTTCAACCCATACAGAAACACTTATCAAGTGCCTCATCCTACAGGCAGGAACCAGTCCTTTCGGAACAAACACAACAAAAGGGGAACAGGCTCGGGACCTGCTTCTATCCTGGCCTGTGCCTGCAGATGCTCCTTCGCGGTTTTCATTTGATGGACATACTGTACTGCTCAGATTTCAAGCTCATGATCTGGGAGCCCTATTTGCTGCATCTTTATCACTACATCCCCATATCGATTCACTGGTTCAGACATCTTATTATAAGCTTCAGCTTCTGCATTCTTTAAAGCATCTCCTTTGCTTTCCTTCTGACTTTTTCCACTGTCACACGATATCTGATTATGTCTTCATTTGACTGCTGAATTATTTTTGGGTCTTCCAATTCACATTTAAGGGCCTTACAACTGCTCCAGAATTCTGCCACTCAGTTTAATTTCTGGCTCTCCATTATGTGAACATATCTCACCTGTTCTGGCTGCTTTATATTGGTTACCTATTGCTTGGTGAGTGAAATTCTAAACCCTCCCCTTGATCTTCAAGGCCCTACAAGCTCTTGCTCTACCTAGTATTGTGTCTTCAATAGGGAGATACCAGCCAGCCTATCTCCTCCACTCATCTACTCGGCATCTACTAGAGATTCCATCTCTGAAGTATGCTCAGTTGGCTAAGTCCAGAAAGTGGATCGTTAGTATAGCTGGCCTTATTTTATGGAATAACTTACCTGATGAGATCAGGGCTGAGAATGATCTTTGTTTCAGAAATGTCCTTACACCTTATCTCTTCTTTACCTTTGTATGGGTTTCTGTGTCCTTTGGACAATAAAGAAGTCAATGTTTTGTAACATTGAGTATTGTTTTGCTTTTACCTTGTATGTATGTTTATTTTATAGCTTTGTTTTTGTTTGTTTTGATTATGTATGTATGTGGATTGGGGGAGCAGCAGCATATAAATTGTTAAAATAAATTTTATGGTATCTATAACTCATCTGCATTTTAAATCAGAAAAGTTTGGCTAATCTTAAGGTTACTAAACTGAACTATCATCTTTTAAGTTCAATGGGGATTTTTTCAGAAACCGAGTAGTTTCATATCGCATCAATAATATCAGGCCATATACCAAGGACTTGACCATCGATGAATAGACGTAGCAGAACTGGCTGATTTGCTAAGAAATTTTCATAGAAATAAATGAGGTTCTTTGAATGCAGCTAGTTGAATGTGACAACAAGGGAAGAATGAATACAGACCAATGCATGTTTAGAGGGCAGGGACAGCCTGAAAAAGGGAAATGGGAGGGGAGGGAGTGTGAGTATGCACAAATCGGTAGAATACGTCTACTAGAATATAATGAAGCAGAGGGTACCTTGTTAAATTTCTAGCAGTGCCCTCCTGAAAATTTGCTCTTGGTAAAAATTGAAAGAGGTAAATCGATAGCAAATGTTTAATCTATAACATTCTTAATTTCCTTCCAAGAGGATTGAACCAGTGGACAGTCCCACCTCTGAAGGAAGGTACCAATTCACCTACATCCATGCCAGCAGTGTTCTGAAATACTGCCATCCCATTAGTTGTTTGGTTATATATGTTCTTATCAGGATTCTTAATGGTGTACTGACTAAGCTTGACAACATTAAGGGCCGGATTTTAAAGCCTCTATGTGCGTAAATCCAATGGATTTACGCGGGTTGGGCCTATTTTATAAAGGCCCGGCAAAGTGTGTAAAGCCTCTAACTCTTGGGCCTTTACAAAAGGGGCAGTCTGAAGGGGGGGGCGGGGCCAGAAGCCTCCAGCTCAGGGGCCATTTGCCGTTGTGTTGGAGGAATGTATACCAGCAGGTGCAAAAAGTAAGAGGGCTGGAGGGGGAAGGGGAGAGGCTGCGGGCATCGGCGCACACAAGATGCACTAGTGTGCACCCCCTTGCGCGCCTATGTTATAAAATCGGACGTACATGTGTGTGTGTCAGGTAGCGCGCGCACATGTACGCCCACGCGTATGTCTTAAAATTTACCCCTAAGCCTTTTGGAAGTCTATTTCTAGAAGTCTTTTGGATCCTGCATATGGACTGTCATGCCATTTCTCTGCATCTGTTAAAGATGAAGGGACAAAGTCTGAAAATGCATAGTAAAGAAATGCTAGCTTCCATTTTCTGAAATAAAATCTTTAAAACTTTAGAACAGTTGAGTGAAACATTTTTTCAAGGAGGGTGGATTAATGAAAATCTTTTTAAAAGGAGCATGAAGTAACCTAGCTATTGAACTGGGTACCAGTGGTTCTATAGATCCCATTACAAAATAGATGAGCACATCTCGGGGCAGGGTTGCTCAAATGCCAACATTCTACTTTTTTCACCCATCTCCCTAACAAATCCTTGCAACCAAATTTGGGTATGAGGTGAAATAGAGGGGGGTGGGGGGAGCCCTAGCAAAGTGTAACCCTGTACTTTGTTTCAAATTGTAACATTCTGAGAAAATTGATGATTAGCATACATGCTCGTGGTCTCCTGCAGTTCTTTAAGAGCAGCGTCCTGAAACTTTCTGGCTTCACGCTCTTTCTTTTTGTCCCTCTGGACCAGTCCAGATGCATGGGTTTTGCTCACCTACCATCAGACAAGGGCAAACCTGGATTGCCGAAATCCCCTATTTAGGGACCTGTAAAGTTAGCAGCACGCCATGTCCTGAGAGAAATTGTTCCTATAGCGTTAGGCAAAATGGGTTTCCATTTAGTAGAGCAGGGTCAAGCAGAGGCTGACTTCTCATTTAAGACTGCATCTAGAGAGTAGTCTTCAAATTGTGCCCTGAAATGTTGTCAGTTGCTGTATATGTTACCACTAACCTTCGTGTCTTTGACGGATGGAATTCTGTTAACAATTTCCATGACAGAAACACTCTCGTGCTTCAGCGTCCATAGCAAGGCATTAGCAATCTAAAGTCAATCAATATCACTGCAAGCCTTGCCTTCTCCTCTCAGTCTACAGTACTTTGGAAACTACTTCAGATATAGTGAAGCAATGCAAGTTCAGATATTTCTGTTATCCGCTTTCTGGCAGAGGGTCCCTGATGCAGGGGCTACAACAAAGTCCCAAGGCTGTTTTTACTCTCAAATGCCAAATCTCAGGACTGGGGTTCTGTAGCAGGGAGGAGGCCTTAAGTGCTGTGGTGGGGTAACCAATCTGCACAGTCACTCTCACTCCTTGCTCAATACTCGCAGTGAGGGGGGTATGCTGAACCAAAAGTGCACACTTGAATAAACACACGGTCTAAGGTTGGTGTTCAAATTTAAAAAAGGTTTACTTAAGTTTGAAAAATAATATCCAGGCAATGATCCCAAAAATCGTGAATAAAATCTAGGAAATACAAATCAAGCATAGAGACTCTTTTGATGTCCCTCTGGCTCTTAACTGTGTCCTGGTCCAAAATGACTCCCCCCCCCCCCCAAAATAAGGGTAGGTAAGTTCTCCTCCAGTTCCAACATATTTCAGGGATTATAGAAAAACTGTCCCAGCTTCAAAAATAGATTGCATCTCCAAAGTACTCCTCTAAACTCTCAAAAATCTCTAATCTCTCATAAACTCCAATCTGTCTTCCACATTGCTGTTAACTGAGTGTAAGATGCAAACACATGGATATAGCCCTGCCCTTCCCTTCGGGGGTCCTCCCTCTTAGCCAGGAACTGATCCAAAATATCAAAAATCACTTCTCCAATATTCTCAAAAAACCTCTTAGTCTCAAAACACCTGTTCACTTGACTAGGTCTTGAGAACCTGCTCAAAGTCTCTTTACAATAAACTCCTCTGCATTGTGAGATCCTGGTATAATCTCTTTATTCTCTCAATATCTCCTAACGCTCTGGTTATCTCCTTCCCTCTGACTACTGCATGTACTCTGGCAATTTATACCCCTGAGACCCATTCCAAAACAAGGATGGCCCAACAGCTGGAGAGGTGCAATATATGCAAAAAGCCTGCCCACAAAAATCCCAATATGATCACTGAGAAAAAATTTGTGTGTGTTCTAATCCCTGCTCTACCTCTGACACCATGTTTCATATGAAGAAATAAAAACAACTGAAAGCTGCTAGTGAACTGGTGCCATGTTGTATTAACCAAAAAAAATTACCATACAACTGGAAAAAAATATATGTAACAAAAAGAGATCTCAGTCTTAACTGCAAAAAAACCCCATGCTCCAGTCAACAATAGAAAAAAAAATTATTGAAATAATGTGACCATCATATACTGGCACATGGAGTGCACACAATCATCTTATGACTAATGTCCTTTCATGTGCTCACGCAGTTCTAACCATCAGTCATTGTTGGCACCAGGAACAGTATTGACATGAATTTTTTTTTTCTCAAAAGTTTTTCCAGTATGAGGATAAAATCTTACAGCAGTCCGGTATGCATTTGCATACAGGGTAACAAGAATGCAGGCTCTCAATGAACATTCCATGAGCCATGGCGTAAAAAATCTGATACTTATCTCAATCTTGAAGTATGTGCAGTCGGGGTTTTCTTTACGAGACAGGTAAAGTGCACAGATATTTAAATAGCAAGGGCTTCCTGTCTCTGTTGTTGCTTAAACTATGTGTTGCTTGCTGGGTAATTCCTCTAGTTTGCCACTTGTATATCTGAACGCTTTATCTGTCTAATTAAAAAAAAAATCCCCGGCTGCAGATGCTTCAAGACTCAACGCACAATAAAGCTCTGGAATTTGTTGCCAGAGGATGTGGTTAGTGCAGTTAGTGTAGCTGTGTTTAAAAAAGGTTTGGATAAGTTCTTGAAGGAGAAGTCCATTACCTGCTATTAATCAAGTTGACTTACAAAATAGCCATTGCTATTACTGGCATCAGTAGCATGGGATGTACTTAGGTTTTGGGTACTTTTCAGGCTCTTATGGCCTGGATTGGCCACTGTTAGAAACAGGATGCTGGGCTTGATGGACCCTTGGTCTGATCCAGTTTGGAAATTTCTTATGTTATTATGTTCTTGCTGAGATAAATATCTGATTTTTTAAGCAATAGCTCGTGAAACGTTTGTTGAGAGCCCTCATTCTTGTTACCCTGTACTGCAAACGAAAACAGGACTGCTATAAGATTTTTTGCGCATATTGGAAAAAGTTCTGAAAAAAAAATTCATGTCAATACTGTTCCTGGTGCCAACAATGACTGATGGTTAGAACTAGGGGAGCACATGAAAGGACATTAGTCATAAGATGATTTAGTGCAGTCTATGTGCCAGTATATGATGGTCACATTATTTCAATATAAGTATTTTTTTCTATTGTTGACTGGAGCGTGGTCTTTTTGCTGTTAAGAGTGAGATCTCTTGATGTTGTATTACTCAGCAAGCAACACGTGATTAAAGTAACAATAGTGACAGGAAGTAGAAAAAGAGTGAAATGTAACAATCAGCCACAAGGTGGCATTAGCCAATAAGTTAAAAATCTGTAGCACAGACGTACCCGGCTAACTTTAGCCAGACAGCACTGAATATTCAGGGCCACTCGGCTAAAATAAAGCCATGCTCCAGGAATGCGCCCAACCAAGGCTGATCTTAGGAGGGCGTAGAGCCCTGGAATGCTGACGTGCATGGCTCCACCCCTAAGCTGGCAGGAAATTATGCTGTTGAATGCGACTACCATGGTGCAGCAGAGACCCCCATAGCGCAAGATCCAGGGCGCTTGTCCCTGTTGATTTCTACCCTTCCCCAAGGATGGCACTGCCTCTAATTCTGCTTCTTCCTATGTGGCTAAATTTTGTTCAGGCTGTGATTTTCCCCAGCGAGGGGATATTTTTAACCCCACAGATTTATCCAGCTAACATTCAAAATTAGCTGAACAAATCTTTTGAATATTCACAATTCTAGCATCTTCTAATGATCATTGGAGAACAACATCAGCTGTGTAATACAGAGGCAATAATACATGAAAAACAATAAGAGTGCCAGAATCAGCAATTATATCCTCGTTTAAAAGTGGCATTCTTTCTGACATGGGAGCTGGATTAAATAAGATCCACTGTATCTTTACTAGAAAGAGTACATTTACAATGGAGTTCGGTTTTATTTGAAGGAGCATGAAAGAAGGTTCATTGTTTGCCGTGAATGAGACGACTCCTACAAAATAGCCTCATGAATAAGATCCTAAAAGCTTTTAAGGTTTCATTTTTAAACAAAGTCTTATTCAGGCTAGTTTATGTTTATTATGATACCCTGCAGCTGTCTTACTTTTTTTTCATTTATTTGAATTTTTTAAGCTTCCTAAACTATGTTTCCCTGCAATGCAAACTTAAGTTTAGAGCAAAATATGCAATCCAAGTGTGACTCAACAATAAGATGACCAGTGCAGAAGGAAACATGCATTTGTCTGCTCAGTATTCATAAAATCTATAGTATATAATTAGGTTTCTTCCCATAGCATGTGTATAATATCTGTGTTCCTGTGAAATCTTATTCTTAGAATTATGAATGTGTTAGAACAGGGGTTCCCAACCTTTCAGGGAGCAGGGACCCCCATTTCAGCTTCAAAATGTTTCACAGACCCCCGCACACTTCTCTTTCATTTTTGCTTGGCATAAAAGAAATAATGAGATGCACTCCAGAATTGTTCATAATGTATAAAACTTTGATCTAAACTGAATAAGTAGGGAGGGCAATTTTCAAAGCTATTTCAAATTTGCCCTCTTAACTGAAGGTTGGGGGCCGTTCGACCTTCCAGTCCAGCTGCAATGGGGAAAAGGAGGCAAATTCAAACGTCCAGGTTGGCAACTTGAAGTGACCGGGCAGAAAATTAACACAGGCAACTGCAGATCTGCAATCGGTTTCCAAAGGAAAACTGCCCATGGAGTTTGCTTTGAAAAACTCGGGCTGGCGCAGGAAGCCAATACTTTTGTTTCTGCATACTTCTCATCTGCTTTGAAGCAGAAAGTGTGAAAGTATGCACGAGGATTTCAAAATTAAATCTCTGCATGCACTTTCCCTCTCCCAACCTAGCCCTGCTCCTTTTATCCCACAGGCAAAACTCTGCATGCTTTTGTCGGCCTAGGTTCTTTTACCTTCAGTCATTTTCAAAAGGGCCTTTTTATGTGGGTAAACAAGTGTGGTTTGAGACATAACCTCCCTGAAAATTGACCCCCCTTTTAATCTGCTTTTCTTTTATATTTTAATTTCTTTTATAATTCTGGCAAACACATAACAGAAAACAAGTTACAAAATTAGATTTTAGAAAAAGCAAAACAATAGCCTGCTTTTCAAAGGAAAGAAGACTGAGATCTCCATATCTGTCTGTGTCCCTCCCTAAATAACTTTTGTGTTTAATGTCACATCCACACCTGGCTGTTGTCTCTTCTTCCCTCCTCCTAGATCTCTGGTGGTCACCTCTCTCTTCTTTCCTCCTGGACCATAGAGGTCCTATAACCTAGTGGTTCCCAACATTTTTTCGGCCGGGACACACCGACAGATGGTTCTCACATGCGTGGCACACTGAACATGTGACCGTTATGGGGCAAAATGTAAATATACATTCTGCATCCTCAGGAACCCCCTCGACCTCCAGCAATGGGTGCAGAGCAGAACTAGGGCATTATTCGTACAACTCACCATACAAAAAAAGATATTCTGGGTCTGATGACATCTCAGTAAAAGCAAAACAAATTCCCTTTACTGGCAGGCACAATACCCCTCTTTATGAAAAGACAGTAATTTACCACTAATGCATGTCCTATTGAGAAAACACAACAAATAAGATTGATACAAATGCCTAATGCTAGTAAAATACCTCACCTCGGTCACACACCCAGAACCTACCTTCATCAAGTACAGAAAGACCACAAATTATAAATATGGAGACAAACTGGAATGGAAAACCAAAAAAAGCCATTCTGCATGCAGTGCAAACCTGGAGAAATGGAAGGAGAAATATAGCACCACCACCACAGTCCCAGGATCTGCAATAATGCACAGAAACTAATCTGCACGAAGTTACACCTGCATTATGGAACACTCTCAAAACAGAAACAACCCTATCTATGAAAAGGCAACACTACAAATATTTAACCAGGTCCTAAACACTAATACACCTCCTATTAGGAAAACAGAGCAAGCCAAGCTGCTATAGATCCCCACTCAGAAATAATTATAAAACTATACTAATAAATGTTACAAAACAGCTGATGACCAGAATAACATCCAACAATTAAAAACACATAAAAATTATTAAAAATTGTCCAAATATCAATAAAATATTTAAAAACAGCAGACACATCACATAATACCCAATAATGGCAGTCAATCAAGAAAAATAAACTTTAAAAGCCACCTTTACTTATCCTCTCCAGCAACTCTCCTACTCCTTTCCCTTGCAGGCCAATAGCACTCACCAGAAGCAGCAGTGGTTGCTGAAGCTCTGTCCTCACAGTCCTCTTCCTTAGGGCCCACAACCAGTGACTCACACAGTCTCTCTCACACAGACCAGTAACCTCCCTAACTAGCCTCTCTTCCTCACACACTCACCATTCACCTCGCTGACCAGTCTCCGTCTCTCACAGACATCAGTCACCTCACTGACCAGTCTCTCTCTCACACACACCAGTCACCTCCCTGACCAATCTCTGTCTCTCACATAGACACATACACACCAGTCATCTTCCTGACCAGTCTGTCTCTCTCTCACAGAAACACATCACCTCTGACCAGTCTCTCTCTCAATCACACACATGCTCTCTCACTTACATACATAAGAACATGCCATACTGGGTCAGACCAAGGGTCCATCAAGCCCAGCATCCTGTTTCCAACAGTGGCCAATCCAGGCCATAAGAACCTGGCAAGTACCCAAAAACTAAGTCTATTCCATGTTACCGTTGCTATTAATAGCAGTGGCTAATTTCTAAGTCAACTTAATTAATAGCAGGTAATGGACTTCTCCTCCAAGAACTTATCCAATACTTTTTTAAACACAGCTATACTAACTGCACTAACCACATCCTCTGGCAACAAATTCCAGAGTTTAATTGTGTGTTGAGTAAAAAAGAACTTTCTCCGATTACTTTTAAATGTGCCACATGCTAACTTCATGGAGTGCCCCCTAGTCTTTCTATTATCCGAAAGTGTAAATAACCGAGTCACATCTACCTGTTCTAGACCTCTCATGATTTTAAATACCTCTATCATATCCCCCCTCAGCCGTCTCTTCTCCAAGCTGAAAAGTCCTAACCTCTTTAATCTTTCCTCATAGGGGAGCTGTTCCATTCCCCTTATCATTTTGGTAGCCCTTCTCTGTACCTTCTCCATCGCAATTATATCTTTTTTGAGATGCGGCGACCAGAATTGTACACTATTCAAGGTGCGGTCTCACCATGGAGCGATACAGAGGCATTATGACACTCTCCGTTTTATTCACCATTCCCTTTCTAATAATTCCCAACATTCTGTTTGCTTTTTTGACTGCCGCAGCACACTGAACAGACAATTTCAATGTATTATCCACTATGACGCCTAGATCTCTTTCTTGGGTAGTAGCACCTAATATGGTCTCTCTCTCAATCACACACAAATGCTCTTGCTCCCATTCTACCACAACATAATAACTGCCATTCAGGCACCCAGGTACCCATTCTACCAAAAACACACACACATAAAGCTGCCACTCACGCATGCATTGTACCATGCACGCACACAAGCTCTCATTCATGCACCCAGGCACCCATTCTACCAAAAACACACACACATAAAGCTGCCACTCACGCATCCATGTACCATGCACGCACACAAGCTCTCACTCATGCACCCAGGCACCCATTCTACCAAAAACACACACACATAAAGCTGCCACTCATGCACCCATTGTACCATGCTCGCACACAAGCTCTCACTCATGCACCCAGGCACCCATTCTACCACAGGCACACAAAGCTGCCACTCATACACACACAAGCTCACATGGAGACTCTTCTCATTGTTTGGCCTCCATTTATCAGCCGCTGCTGGCCTGGCCTCCAGCGGCGCACAATGTCTCTCCACTCTTCGGCCCTGCCGGCCTGGCCTCCAGCGGTGGTGCACAGGGTCTCTCTGCTCTTCGGTTCTGCCCCTGGGGAGAAGGGAAGCACAAGTGGGGAAGTGGGACACCGGGAGCCGCCACACACCGGTGGAGAATCGCTGCTCTAACCTTCCCTCTCGCTTCCTTTGTCCAACATGATTCCTGGGGCTCCTTTCCCCTGATAGGCTGCATCCATTCTCACTCCCCTTAACCTGGTCAATCATGGATTCTTGTCTCCATCTTTATCCTCCATCTCTTCCTTCATTCATGTCTCATTCCTTCTCCCCTCTGTCTTTCTCCTCACACTGTCAACCCCAGTCCCATTTCCTCCTTTCTTCCTTTCAGCCATTCTACTCACTTTTCTGGTGCAGCTCTCCTATCTTCTCTTCTCTCTCACTTTCTCTCTGTCAGGCCAGTGGCAGTAGTGGGAAATGTTTCTCACCACTGTGATAACCCAGCTTTCCTCTACTATGCACAGTGTGTAGTAGAGGCTGCAAAGGTTTTCATAGCCATAATCGGGCCCCGCTCTTCAAGACATCCTCATGAAGTGCAGCAGTGGGGTTTATGATTCTCAAGGGCTGCAGTCGGTGCCCATCTTTCCCACCTCTGCTAAATGTGGGAAGTGTGGTTTTAGGCTTCTAATGGGTGTGAACACTCCTTCTCTGTCCCTCCTCCTCCTGGTCTGCAGTGACATGGGATGAAGTTTTCAGGGCCATAAGAGACCCCATTTTCACTCTCCAGACCTGTGGCAGCAGCTCAACTAATCATAGGTAGCAGCAGCCTTCTCATTTTCTCCTTAGCTAGACCTTATTCTTTCTGGAGGATCCACTGGGATGGACTCACGGACCCTAGGTTGAGAACCATTGTGTTAGAAGTACAGAGATAGTGCATAACATTGGTTTTCCGTTGATAAGCAAAGCTGAATTAGCCATGTTGTGTGGTGATATCATCTAGCGGCACCAAACGGACTTGTCTCTCCATGCTATAGAGCATTTAGGTCTGCTGAGCATGTGCGGGAATTCCCACAAGTGTTGCCTCATGAGACTCCTCAGTCAATTTTAGAACTAAATCAAGCTAGATAGTAGATGCTCCAAGGAGGCAGGTATGCCTTTAGCATGGCTATTTCATCCTGCCATCTATGGAAAACACAGTTTACGGTAAGCAAACTTGCTGTTTCCTCTCCTGACTACAAAGCACTTACTACTTAATTTTTATTAGGGGCAAAAAAGAAAACAGAGCCTCCCAAAGCCTCCTGTCGTGTCTCATCCTGTCTCACTACCCATCCCTCCCACCTGGAAAAATTCCAGGGCCAGGATTCCCCCTGGCTCCCACTTACACGATCTGGTGGGGATCCACTGGTGAGACCTAGGCCCAGGCCAAAATCCGGGGCCTCACCTAGGGCAATGGCCAAGGCCCAAAGCAATGGTCACAGTCTAGACCTGAGCACAATACCGGGGTCTCAGGCTAGGCCCTACACAGGGTCTTGGCCTTAGCTTACACAAGGCCGATGCCTCGGCTTAAGCTGGAGACTGGGCCCAGGCCCAAGGCCGGGGCCTCGGCCTGGATCCTACACCTAGGCATTTGCCTAGAGTCAGGCCCAGGCCTTGAACCTAGGCCCCGCAGCTCCATCGACGCTTAACTCTCTTCTTTCTTTATTAAACTGATGCCCTGTGCTGGGATTTCACTGGAGTTAATTAACTCTGGGGATTCACCCCAATGGATGGCGCCATTTTGGTGTACAGTATATCCGACAGATCAGGTAAGTGACTGATCAGGGGGCTCGTGTCTCGGCTGAGGTCCCTGCATCATGCTCAGGCCTAAGCCATTGCCCCTGCTTTGGGCCTTGGCCTATGTCCTAGGTGAGGCCTGGCTTCAGGTCTAGGTCTAGGCTGACTGGTGTTGCACTTGGGCATAGGCTACAGCTCCTGCTTTGGGCCTCAGCCTTGCCCTAGGCGATACCCCAATTTGGGCCTAGGCCGAGGCACTGGCAATGCGCTCAAGTGTAGACCGTGGCCCCTGCTTTGGGACTCGGCCTATGCCCTAGGCAAGGCCCTGGCCCTGGGTCTTGGCCTAAGGCTGCTGCATTCTTTTTAAACAAACGTAATGAATAAGCTTTGTTTCATTTGGAGGGGCCCTCAATTCATTTCGGGGACCTCCAAATGAAACTAATTTCCCTTATTTGTCACATTTTTTAAATTTGTTTAAAATGAATGCACATCCCTAGTTTTTATGAATTGGCAGCATTGTGGTGACCTTGTATGAGCACCGCTTAATGATAGTTCTAATAGCTTATGGGAGAGCATAACTTTAATTGCCCTTAAAATAGATATTTCAAAAAAGCAGAAACAATTATTTTAATGTCTTAAAATGGGTCAGCTAGATATGTTGTGCTATAAATCCACTGCACTGCAGTGAAACTCACACTGTTGATTCTTGCTGTTTGCCTCTTTATTACTTTATAAATCCAAATCAGTTTTGTTGCTTCTCCAGCATTTCAGACTAAAGAGCTTAAGGGCCTATCTTTCAGAAATTTTTTGCCATTGGTACAAAATGTAAAATAATGGTCCTTGAAAAATAGTGGCATTTAATGTACTGTCTTCAAAGGATTCAGAACTACGTCTGCTGTTTTATAAAGTTACTCCAGCATGGTGAATCAGAGATATTTTTAGCAATAAGTTTAGAGAAAGCCGTGAACTTGAAAAGAAGAAAGCAAAAGTTGAGGCTTTATTTAGGGGCCGATGTAATAAGGTGCGCTGAAGCTGCCGTGGGTTTGTGCACGTCTGTACACGCGTTTGTACACATGTTTTCCTGCGCAAAGCCCGATACGGGGATGTAATAAGGGTTTTGTGTGTGGGGAAAAAAGTGCGTACGAATGTGCATACAGACCCACGGTTTTTCCTGCACGAATGCATGCTAAATGGCATGCAAAGGAGGCGATTAGCTAATCATAGGCAATGCAGGGAGTCGTGCTAATGCTAATGCGGGTTTTTTACTGCCATGGTCAGAGAACAAGTTAAGCGTCAGCGCCGACTCGGGGGGCCTATGTAGGTGTCCGAGCGTCCTGAACACCACCTAGCTGAACGCCTGTCTCGGCATCCAAGTGGCCAGCTTAGCTAGGTGCCTTTCTGGGCGCCAGAGCATCCATATTCACTTTCTGCTGAGTGCCTATGTTGGCACCTGAGCATCCAGATTGGTGCCCAACTGAGCACCTATCTCGCTGCTATGCCAGTATGAATTAGGATCCATGAAAATATTTGCCATTTCTGCAGCACAGTTATTTGAATTATTAAAAATACTCTCCAGGGTCATACTTTCGCTTAATAGGGAGACCCGTTTGCTGGCTCACTTTTATGAGCGGATTATCGTCGCGGGTTTAGAGAGAGGATGCGGCTGCTTATTATAAAGGCTCTTACCGCACTTAGCTACGTGCATTTCTCCATGTGTGCGCAGATTTCTGTGCGCAAATCATTTGCATAATTAATTTTTTTACATCCCGCGGAAGTAGCATCTTCAGCCGCGCGCAATGATCAAAACCCGCACTCAAAACTAGCGCCTGTTTTGCCGTGGGTCTTATTACATCGGCCCCTTAGAATGGAGAAAAGTTACTGTAATCTTCAATCTGCATGCCTCGAATGCAAATTGTTTCCCATATTTTCATAGCGACTATTTGTAATTATCCAGTTTATTTACAATTTTTCTTGCAAAATGTATTCATGCCACCTGTAGTTTGAGCACATTGAAAAAATATGCAAGACCAAGTTTTTCTACAGACAGATTTTTTTTCTACTGGTCCTAATCGGCAAATGTTATCTCAATTTAAGAACCAGAAAGCCATGCTCTACGGCCATGAAACAAAATGGCACCAGCAGCATTTTCAAACCGGAACTGACGGGGCAGGAGCAACTGGGAATTGCTCCTGCCCTTTTCTTCATCGGAGATCTCCATAGAAGGGGTGAGTGTGCTCCAGGGGAGTGTGGGTATGTGGGATGGGGGGGACTGTTTCTTTCTATTTATCTATTTGATGGAATTTTTAAAAAACATTTTAATGTCTATTTTGGTTCGGCTTATGAAACAAACTGAAATAAACATTGAACAAAAAAAACTTAATTAAAAATAAACAAACAAAACAAAATATTTTCCCTACATATCCCTAATATTCAGCATAGGGCCGGTAGGGTAACATAGATCATGATAAACCTCATGATCTGTGTTAATTCTTGGAAAATTAAGAACACCTCAAGAGGTATCGTTAGCCTGATGATGCTCTTGGGGAAAGTTAACATGCCTGCTGATGCTTTTAGGAATCTCTGCCCGCCTTAAAGAGGCAATGATATCCCCCCACAATCGCCATCCACAGAGCTAACCCCAAGCAGATCCTCCCTGGGAACCCAACAGCACATCACAGATCCCTCCCTATTATTGCTATTTATCACTACGAAGTTGCTACTCGACATGCTCTGTGCTGTACAGATTCACACAAGAGAAAGACCCTGCTGCATGGAGCTTATAATCCACTACCCCGGAGGTAGCCCAACCCCCAGCATCCTCCAACAAGCTACAAAAATTTGAGTTGCCCTTGCCCTACCTCTCATCGGCCTCTCCCCAAAGAGCTAATGCAACAGTGAAACAGTGTTTGAGGAACACTGCACTGTACACATTTCACATAGAAACTGGACTTGGTTTGGCATTTCAGTGCCACAAAAATTGCTCAGTAATGCACTTTGTGAGTGGTACAGTGCTACCCTACGATGCAGACATAGAGATAGTCAGCTTTCATAATGTCCTAGGTATTACACAGGCAAATTATGGGCCAGGGAATATTAACAAAGAACTTTCTCTTGAGCTTTCTCGCTTATCAGCAAGGGAATATACCATCACTTCCCACATACGGCAATGGATCAACTCTATCAGAAAAGGCATTCCTTATTTTCCATGTTACACCAGTCTGGGGAAATGGCTGGCCGCTGAAGACAATGAAAAAAGCTGAAAGCTGACTTCACTCCCCTGTAGGGATTTGGTGCGGTCTTTAGCTATTCAGTTTCTCTGTCTCCAGAAGATAGTGCAGGCGTGCGGACTGATGCTGCAGCTAGGAGTAGGCTACCCTCAGGAAGGCTATAGGCTTCCTGGTGGACCGTAGGCCAAGTCATTGGGACACTTTGGGTATCGGTCCTGGTGAAGCGAATTCTCCCATCTCCTTGGGGGCTGACTCGGGTGGGGTCTAGTTCCCAGGCACGGAGTGGTTCCTTGGTGCGTCAGGCAGCAGAGGCTACTAGCAGCACACTTTATCTTTGTTCTTGGGGAATAATGGGGAGGCAGTAAAGTTCATTTAAAAAAGACAAACAAACAAACAACCTTACAGCACAGCATCTCCCCCAGACTACCTCCCACTCTTCTGCAGTGCTGTATTGGATTTGGACTTGAGCAGGCACTGCGGGTAAGTCAAATCGTGTCAGCCAGTACATTCTCCCTGGCTTGTGAGTAAGGAGGTGCCAGTCAGGCAGGTGCAATGTGCAGAGAGTGGGCACCTTGCCTTTTGTAAATATTTTTAGTCCCTAGTGTGCCCCTCCCCAATTTTTATTTTTTATATATAATTGTATTTTAAATATGTAACACAAAGTTACATAATCTTTTTCATTTAAAATTGTGTGTTTATTGCATATGTAGCAACAGAGGTGGTAGGGCGTAGCGATGGACTGCCAAGGGTGGGGCCGAGACGGGAGAGGGGGGATGGAGAGAGTGGAGGAGAGAAGAGGGGGAGTACTTAACAAAATTCCCCTGCCAAACAAATAACAGAGTGATAACTTTACAATTGTAGACATTTATTATGAGTTCAGGGTTTTTGGGGGTTTTTTTCCACCTTCACCAAAGCTTCCAACAGTCAAGGAAGGACAGCCATCTCCAAGCAAAGGAGGAGTGGAGCCATCAGAAGCATCAGCGTTGGAATGAAGATCTGCAGCACCATCACCATCTCCACATACAGCTGCTATGTGCAACCACATGGACATCCAACACATATAGAAAAACCAATTTCATACATTTCCATTGCTATCTTCTTTTAATTATTTCAGCATAGCCCTGGGACCCAGGGAGCCGCTCAGGGTTGTAACAATCGTGTAACTACAGCAAGGGTTATTTTTCCCTATATGCAACACCTTGCACTTGTCCACATTAAATTTCATCTGCCATTTGGATGCCCAATCTTCCATTCTCGCAAGGTCCTCCTGCAATTTATCACAATCCACTTATGATTTAACTACTTTGAATAATTTTGTATCATTTGCAAATTTGATAACCTCACTCATCATATTCCTTTCTAAATCATTTATAAATATATTGAAAAGCACTGATCCAAGTACAGATCCCTGAGGCACTCCACAGTTTACCCTTTTGCAATGAGAAAATTGACCATTTAATACTACTCTGTTTCCTGTCTTTAGTTTGTAATCCACGAAAGGACATCGCCTCCTATCCCATGACTTTTTAGTTTTCTTAGAAACCTCTCATGAGGGACTTTGTCAAACGCCTTCTGAAAATCCAAATATACTACATCTACCAGTTCACTTTAGCCACATGTTTATTAAGGCCTTCAAAAAAATGAAGCAGATTGTGAGGCAATTCATGTTGACTGTGTTCCATTAAACCATGTCTTTCTATATGTTCTGTGATTTTGATCTTTAGAATAGTTTCCACTATATTTCCTGGCAGTGAAGTCGGGTTCACTGGTCTATAGTTTCACAGATTGCCCCTGGATCCCTTTTTAAATATTGGGGTTCCATTGGCTACCTTCCAGTCTTCAGTTACAATGGATGATTTTAATGATAGGTTACAAATTTTAACTATTAGATGTGAAATTTCATTTTTTAGTTCCGTCAGTACCCTAGGATGCATACCATCTGGTCCAGGTGATTTGCTACTCTTTAGTCAATCTGGCCTACTACAGCTTCCAGGTTCACAGTGATTTGGTTCAGTTCATCTGACTTATCAGCCATGAAAACCATCTCCGGAACTGGTATCTCCCCAACATCCTGATTAGTAAACACAGAGACAAAGAATTCATTTAGTCTTTCTGCAAGGGCCTTATCTTCTAGGGATGTGAATCGTTTATCTGACGATTGAAAATATCGTCCGATATTTTCAATATCGTCAGATATCGGGGGGTCCCCAATAGCGATAGGAAACCCCACGATTAAATTAGTGGGTTTCCTATGGGGGGGGGGGGTGGGGAAGAAAGGACACAACCTAAAAACACAACCTGACCCTTTAAAATGAGTTTGTTAGTATCCCCCCACCCTCCGTACCCCCCCCCCCCCCAAATTTTTAAATACCTGGTGGTCCAGCGGGGTTCCTGGGAGCATTCTCCCGCGCTCGGGCTTTCAGCTACCACTAATCAAAATGGCGCCGATGGCCCTTTGCTCTTACCATGTGACAGGGGCTATCGGTGCCATTGGTCGGCCCCTGTCACATGGTAGGTGCACTGGATGGCCCGGGCCATTTTTAAAGATGGAGCCGGCCGTCCATTGCTCCTACCATGTGACAGGGACCGGCCAATGGCACGGATACCCTGTCACATGCTAAGGGCAAAGGGCCATCGGCGCCATTTTGTTTACTGGTAGCCGACGGCCTGAGTGTGGGAGAATGCTCCCAGGACCCCTGCTGGACCACCCGGTATTTAAACATTTTTGGGGGGGGTCCGGAGGGTGGGGGGATACTAACAAACTCATATTAAAGAGTCGGCTGTATTTTTTGGTTATCGGCTCGGGCGCAGCCCGATAAAAAAAATTTCACGATGTGAATCGGAACTGGAATCAGAACCAAGACTGGTTCTGATTCACATCTCTATTATCTTCCCTAACAGCCCCTTTAACCCTCTCGGTCATCTAATGGTCTAACTGACTCCCTCACAGGTTTCTTGCTTCAGATATATTTTTTAAAGTTTCTATTATGAGTTTTTGACTCTGCGGCCAACTTCATTTCAGATTCTCTCTTAGCCTGTCTTATTAATGTTTTACACTTAACTTGACAATGCTTATGCTTTTTACTATTTTCTTCAGATGGATCCCTTCTAATTTTTGAAGGATTTTTTTTTGGCTAAAATAGCCTCTTTCACCTCACCTTTTAACCATGCCGGTAATTGTTTTGCCTTCCTTCCACCTTTCTTAATGCGTGGAATACATCTGGACTGTGCTTCTAAGATTCTATTTTTAAACAATGTCCAATCCATGCCGGTTGAACACTTTTAACATTTGCAGCTGCACCTTTCAGTTTTTTCTATTTTTCTCATTTTATCAAAGTTTCCCTTTTGAAAATTTAGTGTTAGAGCTGTAGATGTATTTATTGTCCCTCTTCCAGTCATTAATTCAAATTTGATCATTTTATGATCACTATTTCCAAGTGGCCCCACCACTGTTACCTCTCTCACCAAATCCTGCGTTCCACTAAGAATTAAATCTAAAATAGCTCCCTCTCTCATTGGTTCCTGAACCAATTGCTCCATGAAGCAGTTGTGTATTCCATCCTGGAACTTTATGTCTCTAGCATGTCCTGATGTTACATTTAAACAGTCACTAGTATTGGGGTAATTGAAATCTCCCATAATTACTGCACTGCCAAATTGGTTAGCTTCCCTGATTTCTCTTAGCATTTCATCATCTGTCTGACCATTTTGTTCAGGTGGACAGTAGTATACTCCTATCACTATACTCTTAGAGGCGGATTTTCATACTCCGCGAATAGGCCTACTTTTGTTTGCGCTCCAGGCGCAAACAAAAGTACGCTGAATTTTAGTAGATACGCGCGGAGCCGCGCGTATTTGCTAAAAACCTGGATCGGCGCGCGCAAGGCTATCGATTTTGTATAGCCGGCGCGCGCCAAGCCGCGCAGCCTACCCCCATTCCCTCCGAGGCCGCTCCGAAATCGGAGCGGCCTCGGAGGGAACTTCCTTTTGCCCTCCCCTCACCTTCCCCTCCCTTCCCCTACCTAACCCACCCACCCGGCCCTGTCTAAGCCCCCCCCTTACCTTTGTCGGGGGATTTACACCTCCCGGAGGGAGGCGTAAATCCCCGCGCGTCAGCGGGCCTCCTGCGCGCCGGGACGCGACCTGGGGGCAGGTCCGGAGGGCGTGGCCATGCCCCCGGGCCGCCCCGGGCCGTAGCCATGCCCCTGGGCCCGCCCCCGGAACGCTCCCGACACGCCCCGAAAACGCAGCGCGGTTTGGGCCCACCCCCCGACACGCCCCCTCCGAAAACCCCGGGACTTACGCGAGTCCCGGGGCTCTGCGCGCGCCGGTAGGCCTATGTAAAATAGGCTTACCGGCGAGCAGGGCTCTGAAAATCCGCCCCTTAACAAACACACATGGGATTTCTACCCATATAGATTCTACTGAGCATTTAGTCTCTTGTATCATTTTTATCCTATTGGACTCTACACCCTCCTGGACTCTATACCCTCCCAGACATAAAGTCCTATATCCCCACCAAGTTGATCCTCCCTATCATTGCGATATAATTTGTACCCTGAGGTTGTCCTCCTTCCACCAGGTCTCTGAGATGCCAATTATGTCTATCTCATCATTTACTGCTATACACTCTAACTCTCCCATCTTACTTCTTAGACTTCTGGCATTGGCATACAGATGTTTCAAAGTATGTTTTTTGTTTGTATTAACAACCTGCTTTTTAGTTTATAGGGATAATTTGGAAATCTTTAGCTCAGGTGATTTTTTATGTATAGGCACATGGACTATGTTTGCTTTTATTGGAACCTCTCTATTGGGATGCCCTAACTCTCCTGTTTCATTAGTATCGTTCAAAGATATATTCCTCCAAACCATGCACTGCTGAGTGACTGTCTGCTTTCCCCCTTGTTCTAGTTTAAAAGCTGCTCTATCTCCTTTTTGAAAGTTAGTGCCAGCAGCCTGGTTCCGCTCTGGTTAAGGTGGAGCCCAACCTTTCAGAAACATCTCCCCCTTCCCCAAAAGGTTCCTCAGTTTCTTGCAAAACTGAATCCCTCTTCCTTGCACCATCGTCTCATCCACACATTGAGACTCCGGAGCTCTGCCTGCCTCTGGGGACCTGCACATGGAACAGGGAGCATTTCAGAGAATGCCATCCTAGAGGTTCTGGATTTCAGCTTTCTATCTAAAATCCTAAATTTGGCTTCCAGAACTTCTCTCCCACATTTTCCTACATTGTTGGTGTCCATATGTACCACGACACCTGGCTCCTCCCCAGCACTGTCTATAATCCTATTTAGGTGACGTGTGATCCACCACCTTCGCACCAGGCAGGCAAGTTACCAGGCAGTCCTCACGTCCAACAGCCATCCAGCTATCTACATTTCTAATAATCAAATCCGCAACTATGATGGCTGACCTAACCCTTCTCATAGGTACTGATGGTTTCCTTGTTAAATCTGAACCTGCACAATACTTCCTTCCTGGACATATCCAGAAACTGTGTCTGAGTTCTGTGAACTCTGTGTAAGGGATACCTCCTCCTCTGCATTCTCCTCCTCTCTTTTTCACTTCTGAGCCGTTTTGATCTGAGTACCCATGCAGCTATTGCAATCATAATGTTGAAAAGATGCACCAATTATGACAATCCCCCTCAACAGCAGTAGGTACAGCACTGAATTCTCGCCTCCTGTTCCTGTCTCATCCCTACGTAATACTTAAAGCACCAGTGCCTACATGAAAATCTGATTCCCTGCCTTAGCTCTTTCAAACCCACATTCAAAACCTGCTAGCCATGTGTTATAGCCCAACAAACTCTCCCAGCCTCCACCAGTAAGTCCCAGAAACACTCCCTCCCACCTTCTGCCCTGCTCCTGTGTCCACCGACCCAGGACGAGGAGGCCAACCAACGGAAAACACCTGAGCAAAAATGAAAGTTAGCACTGGCTCACATAAAGATGCAGTAGCAAATATATATGCACGTGTGTGAGCCTGAACACACGGTGCCCTTATAAAATACGACAAACATGTGTATGTCTGGTGTCTGCCCCCGACATGTCCCCAACACGTAAGCATACATACACGAACAAGTACCGGCTACGCAAAATACCAGGTGCGCATGTCAGCAATACATACGCACGTATCTTGGTGATTTTGTGCTCACAGCGCTTTTAAAATTTGGCCGTTTATTGTTTTTGTTTGTTTATTTTTAATTAAGGATTTTTTTTTGTTTAATGTTTATTTCAGTTTGTTTCATCTGCTGAACCAAAATAAAAACATAATGGGGCGGATTTTAAAAGGGATACACGCGTAACCCTTTTAAACCCCTCCTGCGTGCGCCAAGCCTATTTTGCATAGGCTCAGCGACACGCGCAAACCCCGGGACGCGCGTATGTCCCGGGGCAGGGAAGGGGTGTGGCCAGAGGCCTCTGAAGGCCTGCTAGGCCGGGGGATCGCGCACTAGCACTTGGCTGGCGTGCGCAACCTACACCTGCCCAGAGGCAGGCGCAACTTAAATAATAAAGGTAGGGGGGGTTTAGGTGGGGTTGGGGGGCGGGTTAGATAGGGGAAGAGAGGGGAAGGTGGGGGGGGGGGTGAAAGGAAAGTTCCCTCCGAGGCCGCTCCGATTTCGGAGCGGCTTTGGAGGGAATGGGGAAAGCCATCGGGGCTCCCCTAGGGCTCGGCGCATGCAAGGTGCACAAGTGTGCACCCCTTTGCACACGCCGACTCCAGATTTTATAACATTCGCGCGGCTGCACACACATATCTACGCCCGCGCGTAGGTTGGAAAATCTGGGCGAAAATGTTTTTTTAAGTATCCCACAAAGAGGAAAATGGAAAGAAACAGTCCCCCTATCCCCCCACTGCCCCAGACCACACTTCCCTCTTCCATGGAGATCTCCAATGAAGAAAATGCCAGGAGCAATCCCCAGTTGTTCCTGCCACATCAACTCCAGTTTGAAAATGACACTGGTGCCATTTTGTTTTATGGCCAAAGAGCATATGGCCCTACAACAAGATGCATCAGCCTCAGTGCTTAAGAGAAGGTGATGGTGGGATTTTGCATCTTCTGGATTTTTTTCCATTTATTTTCTCAATGGACTGGGAGGGGGTCTGCTTTTTTTTTTTTTAATGACATGAAACACCAGTGTTTTGTCTCATGTTTTTCATTTTGTTTAACAGCAAACACACACCTTTACTGCATATCTAATGTGAGTTCTCATTTTAAATTATCATTTGGAAGTTTTGCAATTACAGAAGATATTTATACCTGTAATAAGAAATTGATAAATATTTTACTATCCTTCAACCCGATGTCCTGAAATACAAAAAATAAATTGCATGCAAAATCACATGATAACCCCCAAATTCTGGAGATTCACATGTTTTTGCATGCAAAATGACATTTGCAAATTTCCAGTTTTGCAGTAATAAATTTCACACACAGTCCACTATGCACAAAATTGCATTACATTCTAAATGAACTGTTGTAATGCAAGATCATGCAAAGCAGCTCACTGATTACGAATTCAACAAAACCTGGCATGCAAAAAAGGTTTTGCAGCCTCGTTTTCTAAAAATAAAAATAACTACATCTCACTGAGGTATAGTTATCTTTCTTGCCGGCTTCTCCATAGCTATGTTTCTTGCAAATGTTTGCTGCATGAAAGGACTTGAACAGGTTAATGTAAATTGGTTATTTACTTTCTCAGATAATAGAAAGACTAAGGGGCACTCCATGAAGTTAGCAAGTAGCTCATTTAAAACAAATCACTCAGCACATAGTTAAGCTCTGGAATTCATTGCCAGACAATATGGTTAAGACAGTTAGTGTAAATGAGCTTTAAAAAGGTTTGGATAAGTTCCTAGAGGAAAAATCCATAAACTGCTATTAATCGATAAGGAATAGTAGCTTGAGATGTTTTTTTAATGTTTGGGTATTTGCCAGGAACATGTGACTTGGATTGGCCACTGTTGGAAACAGGATACTGGGCTTGATGGACCCTTGGTCTGACCCAGGATGGCATGTTCTAATGTTCTTATGCACAGAGCTCATTTGCATTTGTTGCCAACTTCCATGGGATTGTTAACCTGCAGAAAATCTCACAAGCTATTATATCATTTTACTTGGCCTTAAAATGCATTATCAATAATTGCAAGGATAGTTCCTTCCTAGAAATAGATATTTGATGGCATCTAGTACATCTGATCTACAAATATGTAGTTACAGCCAAAAAAAAAAAAAAAGAATTAGAAAATAAAATTAAATCTAGAAACTGTAGATCATTATGTATCCCAGGTGCTGTACTTACTACCTTTTTTGTTGTATCATTAGATAAAATATGTTCTACAATATTCTAGTTGTATCCTCCCAGTCGTGTTACTATTTTGTTCACTAAATGAAACTTGCGTACTAAACAAATTCTTGTGAATTCGATAACAATACCTTATGAATACAAAAAAGTGAAATAAGCTTTCGGTGCAGTACTCATTTCATTACAATATCGCCTTTACCAGCAGTAACAGATTTATTTTTTTTATTTAGCTCCTGCCTTTCCGTTGGTATTTCAAGACAAGTTACATTCCTGTCTTGTAGGTATTTTCCTGTTTCCAGAGGGCTTACAATCTAAAGAGATTATTTATTAAAGGTTTTCTCCCATTTTGTGCCTATGGGAAAAATGCTTAGTAAACAGGACCCTACGTTTGCACCTGGAAGGTGAAGTGTTTACCCAAGGAACCTCAGTAGGATGTGACTTCCTGCCTTCCCTAGCTCTTAACCCTCTGCTCTAACCACTAGGCTATTCCTTCCCACGGATATTAAAAGAATATCTGAGGCCCAGGCTATTGACGGTCAAAAACAAAAACAGAACAAAAAAGGTAACAGTTGACTTATAACTACATTACCTTTCACATTTGAAAATATTAAGCTTAAACATTTATTGTCTCAAGCTTATCTTTTCATAATAAAGGTGATTTCCTTTAAAAAAAGATTGAGGCATGTTGGCAGTACAGTCTGGATACACTTGCTCATGTTGAACCTATGCTGTTAAATGTGGGAGTTATGTTTTAAAGACAAGTCCCTTTCACTTGCATTAAAACACTGAAAAAAGGAATTTAGGCATTATAAATACTTTTAAAGATATGTATATGTATATGACATGTATATTGCATGGTTTGATTAACTTTTTGATAATATGACTATAATATTCTGATGAAGCGAATACTGCCCTTCAGCTGTCAGACAGAAACGCTCTGTTGTGCACCTGCTCCTTCCTCTACAATAGGTTGGTCTTCTTTTGCCTGCCTTACTGCACCCCAAGGAATGTTCTTGTCAACACAAAATCTACAGCACAATAGCGCTTCTGTATCCATGAAATTAGACTGCAATTAATGTACTGACAAGAAAAGCAACTTAACTATTTCTTAACTCATCTGGACTGAAATATTATAAGTACAAAAATAATTAGCATTATTAAGATGTCATTCAACCATATGCACCTTCAACAGCCTAGAAAAAGCTAGAGAACTGCACCTTTCTAATGTAAAACAAGGAAGGTACATTTCATAGTCATGTGTATTTTACATTCCAGATCTCTCTCTCCTGCCAAATTATGGATGGCCTCGCTTTCCCAGGACTTGCATTGATGACTAACCCTTGAACAGATTTTGGAGAAGTGTTGGCAATTCAGGAAGTGATTCTCCTATCAAATTTCAGCCAAATCTATTCATGGAGAGCGTCCCAGATACATGCGTATGGACTGACAACATCAATAAGCATTTTGCACTTATGAAACATGCCTAATAAGCATTCACATTCTTTCTGCACATATTTTCAATAGAATTGCTTACTAAATGCAGTGTAATAATTTTTTACCAATGCAATTTTGTTTTCTCTTTCTCACATAGGACCAATTGGTTTATTTGTTCTTTTATTTTGCACTATGTGCCAGGGCACCAAAAATTATCAAATATGGTTTATGCAGAAATGTTCAGGTCTGTGCATACTGCATGATGAGACCGTAATAGTGTTGCAAAACAAGGGGTAAATCACCACAATGGTCTACATGATAGAACAGTGGTAATGCTTGAACAGAAGCAAATGTAACAAGGGAATATCCAATAGATGAGAAACAATAATGCATAATATATATTATTACTGTTTAATATTTCCATTCCACCTTTTTTAGCTGGTCATTTGCTTTAAGGTGGATTACAGTGAGGTAGCTAGGGAGGTACTACATTATTAAGTGTTACACTGGGCAGGTTACACTGGGAGTCGTTCCGAAGATGGAGGGTATTACGTGAAAAGCACTACATTGCAAAGTGAATAATAGTGAGTCTACAGTAAAGGAGGAATTATATTACAGGTACAGTTTTTGAGTGTTACAAGGCTGATCACTGTGATAAGTTACTGAGACTGTCAATCTGTTGAGTAAACAGCCTACAGCCATGTTTTTAGTTGGCGCTGGAAGTCTGTGTTACACTTGCCACCCACGGCAGCCCCGCGGTGCGGCCCTCTCACCTCTCTACACAAGCTGGCGGAAGTCCCGACCTCGGACTTCCGCCAGCACCTCTGGCCCTGCTTCGTTTCCCAGGACCTCCAGCCAGGATGCCTCCATTCGTTGGGCCTCTCCGCGAGGTTTGCGGAGAGACGCCGCCGGCGGCTCCACGCCCCTCCCTAGGTGTGCGCGCACACACCAGTGAACCCTTTAAAGGGCCCGCGGTGGGAACCTGGCCGCAGACCCGGATGCTGGTATCAGTTCCCTCAGCACTTAAATGCTCAGGCCTTGCACTGAAGCATTGCCTTTGCAACAGGTTTCCTTGGTCTCCTGTTCCAGGTTTCCTCATACTCGTTGCTTCTCCGTGAGCCTTGCTTCGTGTTCCTGTTTCTCCAAGTTCCTGGTTCCTGTTCCGTGTTCGTCTCGACTGTGTGCTGATTGACTTCCTGGTTCTGACAATCGCTATGCCTGACCTTGCCTGCCTTCTCCGAGCCGGACCACTGCTATGCCTGACCTTGCCTGCCTTCTCCGAGCCTGACCATTGCTACATCTAACCACACCTGCCTTTTCCGTGCTTTGACCATTGCTACGTCTGACCACGCCTGCCTTCTCTGTGCCTTGACCATTGCTACAAATGACTTTTCCTCAGACTTTCTTGAGTCCAGAGTTCCACGTTGCTTGCTACACCTTCCAAGTGCCACCAGCTTCCATTCAAGCTTGACAGTGATGCTTCTCTCCCTATCCTCTGGACACGGACTATTAAGGCTTCAGCCTCCCTTTGCTCAGGCACCTTCAGTTCCTTCTTGTTCCTTGGTGCTTGAGTTCCTGTTCCATATCCCGTCCAGGATAGGACCACGCCATCTGCTGGCTGCTGTCTCTGGGCTGAACCATCCTACTACCTGTACTTAACCTTGAGGCCCGCCTAAGTCCTGCTGGCCCCAGCACCCGAAGGCTCAACCCGAGGGGAATGTGGGCTGGTATAGGTGAAGCTCCAGTGGCCTCCAGCTTCAGCCCACTCCGCCTGTGACGGTGGGGACCCACAGGCCCTTGCCTACGGGTTGCGTCAACCCCACCTCAGCCCAAGGATCCACCTCCTACGCATCAGTCTGTAGACATTGATGCATTGTAATTAGGGGGAAAGTGCATTCCATAGATCTAGTGCTGCATCTCTGAAGGCTTTGGCTCTTGTCTTTTTTTCAGTCAGATTGTTTTAAGGAGCAAGGCAGCTATCTGCTGTTGTTGGCTTGAGCAAAGGTTTTAATCAGTACGTTTTTATCTTTTCAGTCAGAATCACAGGGCCAGTGCTTTTCAGTGCCTTGAATTTGAGCAATGGGATCTTACCTTTCAATACGTAGTGAAATAGGAAGCCAGTGTAGGAAGACTAACAGGGGGAGGCACGTTCTCTTTTTTGCTGCCAGTGATGGTTCAGCCAGTGGTTTGGGTGGTGTCCTTGCTGTAGAGAGGCATTTCAGTGTTTGCTAGGTAAGATAGGATTGGTTTTTGTGGGTCCTTCAGCATGCATGTGAGACATGGTCTGATGCACAGCCTCCATTTCCAAATCATTTAATGAGTCTATGTCATCACAGAATAGAGGATAGAAGAGAGATTAGTGCCATCGTTCCACGAGTATAAGTTTAATAAGGCTAGATCTTGGGTTTTCTGCCTTGCTGGTCTAATCCTCTAGAATAATTTACCACCTGAATTGCATGCTGAAACTGATTTTTTGCACATTACATAATAATCTCTTGTTTAGTCTGACTTTTCTGATTGTTATCAACAAATTTTGTACTGTTTTTAATTTACATTTTTGTCCCTATTTTAACTAATTTTTGTTTATCTTATATTGATGTTTTAGAGTGTATGTATATTGTCATCCATGTTGAACGTTTTGGAACTTGTGGAATACAAACGTTTTATAAATAAATAAATAGGAAGGAGATCAGACATAAAAAAAATTAGGAGGAGAAGAAAACTGTGGGGATGAGGCATGACATGATGAGGTGGAAAGAAAAGAGATACAAGACTAAAAATCTAGAAGAGACATTCAATAGCAGGGAGATAATGGATGAGAGATGAGAAATGTATTTAATATTTTTTATGTTACAACATCCTAGACAGATCACAGAGAATATCAAACATCATGATACATACAGCATAATAAAACAATACAAATAAAACACCCAGAAAACAAAAATTCTAGTACATAAGAATTAAACTCAAACCAGAAAAAACATAAATAAAAATATTAAGGACCTGAAGAAAAGCCTGCTGAAAATAAAAAGCCTTATGATTTTTCTGAAAATTTCTATATTCAGCAATATCATGAACAGCTAGAAGAAAAGGGTTCCTTAATGTTGGACCAAGTACTGAAAAAACTCATCTACGTGTCTCCTTAAGATGGGGATACTTCAAAGATAGCACCATTAAAATCTGCTTGTCAGCAGAAATCAAGTCAGATACAGAAGTATAGGCTAGCAAAAGATTTGCAAGGTCAACCTAAGACTCTTATAAATCAAAGCAATCAGCTTGGAATAAATGATAGCTTTATGGAGCAATTGGTTCAGGAACCGACGAGAGAGGGAGCAATTTTAGATCTAATTCTCAGTGGAGCACAGGACTTGGTGAGAGAGGTAACGGTGGTGGGGCCGCTTGGCAATAGTGATCATAATATGATCAAATTTGATTTAATGACTGGAAGAGGAACAGTGTGCAAATCCAAGGCTCTCGTGCTAAACTTTCAAAAGGGAAACTGATAAAATGAGAAAAATTGTTAGAAAAAAACTGAAAGGAGCAGCTACAAAAGTAAAAAATGTCCAAGAGGCGTGGTCATTGTTAAAAAATACCATTCTAGAAGCACAGTCCAGATGTATTCCACACATTAAGAAAGGTGGAAAGAAGGCAAAACGATTACCGGCATGGTTAAAAGGGGAGGTGAAAGAAGCTATTTTAGCCAAAAGATCTTCATTCAAAAATTGGAAGAAGGATCCAACAGAAGAAAATAGGATAAAGCATAAACGTTGGCAAGTTAAATGTAAGACATTGATAAGACAGGCTAAGAGAGAATTTGAAAAGAAGTTGACTGTAGAGGCAAAAACTCACAGTAAAAACTTTTTTAAATATATCCGAAGCAGAAAGCCTGTGAGGGAGTCAGTTGGACCGTTAGATGATCGAGGGGTTAAAGGGGCACTTAGAGAAGATAAGGCTATCGCGGAAAGATTAAATGATTTGTTTGCTTCGGTGTTTACTGAAGAGGATGTTGCGGAGGTATCCGTAATGGAGAAGGTTTTCATGGGTAATGATTCAGATGGACTGAATCAAATCACGGTGAACCTAGAAGATGTGGTAGGCCTGATTGACAAACTGAAGAGTAGTAAATCATCTGGACCGGATGGTATACACCCCAGAGTTCTGAAGGAACTAAAAAATGAAATTTCAGACCTATTAGTAAAAATTTGTAACTTATCATTAAAATCATCCATTGTACCTGAAGACTGGAGGATAGCAAATGTAACCCCAATATTTAAAAAGGGCTCCAGGGGCGATCCGGGAAACTAAAGACCGGTTAGCCTGACTTCAGTGCCAGGAAAAATAGTGGAAAGTGTTCTAAACATCAAAATCACAGAACATATAGAAAGACATAGTTTAATGGAACAAAGTCAGCATGGCTTTACCCAGGGCAAGTCTTGCCTCACAAATCTGCTTCACTTTTTTGAAGGAGTTAATAAACATGTGGATAAAGGTGAACCGGTAAATATAGTATACTTGGATTTTCAGAAGGCGTTTGACAAAGTTCCTCATGAGAGGCTTCTAGGAAAAGTAAAAAGTCATGGGATAGGTGGTGATGTCCTTTCGTGGATTGCAAACTGGCTAAAAGACAGGAAACAGAGTAGGATGAAATGGACAATTTTCTCAGTGGAAGGGAGTGGACAGTGGAGTGCCTCAGGGATCTGTATTGGGACCCTTACTTTTCAATATATTTATAAATGATCTGGAAAGAAATACGACGAGTGAGATAATCAAATTTGCAGATGACACAAAATTGTTCGGAGTAGTTAAATCACAAGCAGATTGTGATAAATTGCAGGAAGACCTTGTGAGACTGGAAAATTGGGCATCCAAATGGCAGATGAAATTTAATGTGGATAAGTGCAAGGTGATGCATATAGGGAGAAATAACCCATGCTATAATTACACAATGTTGGGTTCCATATTAGATGCTACAACCCAAGAAAGAGATATAGGTGTCATAGTGGATAACACATTGAAATTGTTGTTTCAGTGTGCTGCAGCAGTCAAAAAAGCAAACAGAAGGTTGGGAATTATTAGAAAGGGAATGGTGAATAAAACGGAAAATATCATAATGCCTCTGTATCGCTCCATGGTGAGACCGCACCTTGAATACTGTGTACAATTCTGGTCGCTGCAACTCAAAAAAGATATAATTGCGATGGAGAAGGTACAGAGAAGGGCTACCAAAATGATAAGGGGAATGGAATAACTCCCCTATGAGGAAAGACTAAAGAGGTTAGGACTTTTCAGCTTGGAGAAGAGATGACTGAGGGGGGATATGATAGAGATGTTTAAAATCATGAGAGGTCTAGAACAGGTAGATGTGAATCGGTTATTTACTCTTTCGGATAGTAGAAAGACTAGGGGGCACTCCATGAAGTTAGCATGGGGCACATTTAAAACTAATCGGAGAAAGTTCTTTTTTACTCAATGCACAATTAAACTCTGGAATTTGTTGCAGAGGATGTGGTTAGTGCAGTTAGTATAGCTGTGTTTAAAAAAGGATTGGATAAGTTCTTGGAGGAGAAGTCCATTACCTGCTATTAAGTTCACTTAGAGAATAGCCACTGCCAATAGCAATGGTAACATGGAATAGACTTAGTTTTTGGGTACTTGCCAGGTTCTTATGGCCTGGATTGGCCACTGTTGGAAACAGGATGCTGGGCTTCATGGACCCTTAGTCTGACCCAGTATGGCATTTTCTTATGTTCTTATGTAATTAGCTCTACATCTGAAAACAAAGCAGGGTCAAAACCAGGGAGAGAGAAACAAAGTGAAAAATCAGTCAGAGGTAAAATCAGTTGTAGATTTAGACCTTTTTTTCCAAGGATAAACCCTGGATAAAGCTGGAACAAGTCTCATTATCTGAGTATAATCTAGAAGATCTAATATGGATACCTAAACAACAGGATATTTAGAGCCAGATATAATCCATATTCATTCTCAAAATCTGATAATCTGGCTGAATCCCACAAAACTGACTTCTTAATTTTCACTGCTGCTACTCCCTTACAATAAGGAACCATTTTCATCAAATCTGAATTTATGAAAGTTTAAGCTCTGAGGAAACAAGGGTCTATGTTGTATTGGCTTGATGTTTAAGAATAAAGCTGTTAAATTTAGTTTTATTTTGAAAGGTTTGAATAAAATTAAGAAAGATTATTTCTAGGATTACTTGCAGAAAAGACATTTTGTGCCTCCAAACATCAGCGACCTATAGGAATTTGACCTCATTTTATAAAGTTGTCTTGAACAGATCTTCTACTAAGAGCCTCGTTTCTTCCACAGATAAATGTGCTTCAAAATTCTGACTCCTCTGTGTCTAACTTTAAAGCAAACTGGATGACAGAGCTTCAGGTGGCCATAACAGCAAACAACAGACTGAAATCTGGCCCAAGGCTGCTAAGACCTCAGTATGCTCCCAAATATTGTAGAATCAGTGTAAAATCCTGTACAATTAGTATCTGACCTCCAGAGAATAGACAAGATTAAAGAAATCACATATCCTCTGTGGTGAGAAAATTGCGGTTCAGTTGGCACATTATTGCATATCTACTGGTTTTGCCAGCTAATACAACAGTTTTCGAAAGCGGTATTCAAAGCAATATAAAAATATTACTGAGATTGTTATCCCTGCTGATCCTGTGGTTTTTTTTCCATCATCCCATGGTAGATGTCAATTCCACAAAAAAAAAAAAAATACTATAATTCATATCTTTTGGTTACTCCCAGATGTTCAATTTCAGTAGTGTAGAAACAGCACAACTCAATCAGATTCAAAGATTGGTTCATGAGATGCTAGAACATGGAAAGATTAAGGCTTGACAGATTAGATAAAAGCTAAACTTACCTTGCTGTCTGGTTCCCATTTCTAAGCCTCCTTAGGAACCAATACATTGTTATATAAGAGACCAGTACACTTGAGATCCTTTTATTATTATTACGGGCTTGTCATGTGACTGCTAACAAGCTATGTGATCATGCTCTCTTCTGGCTGGGACTTCTCATATTACTCGACACGCTGTCCCAGCTATCTTCTTTTTTACTCCTCTTTTATCTTTGAATTCTCCAAAGTTTCTGATTTGTTGTGTCTTCCCATTTAGGAGAATGGATGTTGCCTGAAATGTAGGCAACTTGAGTTTAGTGTCTGGTCCTGGCTTCTGCTACTTGGATCGCTGCGCCTGGGATGCTGTGCAGTCAAGGAACCCAGAGACCTAAGTCTCAGAACTTTAAAAGCTGCTGCCCTTATCATTATGCTGAACAGGAAGCAAAATGTGCGATATATTCAGATAAATCAAGGATCCAGACTTCAAAATGCCAAAGCATTGTTAAAATTGGCAAATGTTCAAAAAAATAAACATTTGTGAACCAATGGGTTAATATCAATCTATGCAAACTAGAGAAACTCAGGAGTCAGTAAGACAATTACCACTGCAGTGAAAAGACACAGAGTTAATCATGAATTCCCTTCCATCTAGGGAAGATGGAAGAGAATAAAGAAAATGCCTGTCTTGAGTGCCTAGCAACCTCTCTGACAATGTGAGGATTCCTTACATTTTTGGAATGCCCAAGCTTCCTCAATTGATAATGTTGTGCATGGGTTCATTGGTGCAGTGATGCACAATAAATCTCTTTGGATGGCACAGTTATTGCAAAGCATTGTTAGAGGTCAGTTTAAAGATTTGGTTATATAAAGGCACATTCAAACAAACAAAGTCTATTCTGAAAGCTTTTAGGTCTTGATTTCCTCACAGCAAAGATCTAATACACTTTAAGCAAGCTCCTGCCTCCTTTCCACCACCCCTTCCCCCAACCAACGCATACAAACATAAGAAATGCCATGTTGGGTCTGACCAAGGTCTATCAAGCCCAGCATCCTGTCTCCAACAGTGGCCAAACCAGGTCACAAGTACTTGGCAGATCCTATAAAGTAGATCTATTTTCCTGTTACTCACTCCCAGGGATAGCAATAGCTTTCCTTAGTCTACCTGGCTAATAATGTGCTATGGATTTTTCCTCTAGGAACTTATGCAAACCTCTTTAAAATCCGGCTACGCTAATCACCTTGACCACATCCTGTGGCAACAGACTCCACAGTTTGATTTTGCACTGAATGAAAAAGTATTTTCTTATTTTTTTTAATCTGGTGGTTGGTATTTTAATGGAGTGCCCCCCTTATTTTAATATTTTTTTCAATGGATAAATAGCCATCCTTTATTTACCAGTTCCACCCAACTCATGATTTTATAAACTTCTATCATATCTTCTCTCAGTCGTCTCTTTTACAAGCTGAAGAGCCCTAGCCTGTGTAGCCTCTCATCATAAGAAAGCCATTCCATCTCCTTTATCTCCTATATTACCCCCGCCATCACCAAACCTATTAAGGACCTAATCAACTGCTCCATCACCGCAGGCAGCGTCCCAGACCCATTCAAACTGGCCATAGTCAAGCCTCTCCTTAAGAAACCCACCCTCGACCCCACAGACCCTGCCAACTACCGCCCGATTTACAATCTTCCTTTCTTATCCAAAGTCCTAGAGAGGGTAATCAACAAACAACTGACTGACTTTTTAGAAGACCACAACATCCTCCACCCGCTACAGTTCGGCTTCCGTAAAGCCCGAAGTACCGAAACCTTACTACTGGCCATGACAGACACCATACTCAAAGGTATGGACCATGGAAACTCGTACCTACTCGCCCTACTAGACATCTCAGCTGCCTATGATACAGTCAACCATCAAATACTAATGACCCGCCTAGCAGAAATAGGTATCGCCGGCACAGCCCTCTCATGGCTCTCCTCCTACCTAACACACAGAGAATACCTAGTAAAAATCGACAAGTACGAATCCTCACACATACCTATCACGCAAGATGTCCCCCAAGGCTCATCACTATCCTCCACCCTCTTTAATATTTATCTCCTACCCCTATGCCACCTCCTCTCCGACCTAGGCCTGAAATTCTTCCTATATGCAGATGACGTGCAGATCCTCATCCCGTTTCAAAGGTCCATAAGCGAACCTTTGCAACGCTGGGAATCCTGCCTCGCCTCCATAAGCGCCTTGCTATCTGAACTCCACCTAGCCCTAAATACTTCAAAAACAGAACTACTCGTTATCTCTAATCAGCCTGAACGTTTCACTCTCCCCACACGACAAAACACTCCCCAGAAGACAACCACAGCCCCCTCTCAGCCCCAGTCTGTAAGAGACCTAGGCGTCTTCATAGATCAGCACCTAAGTTTTAAACCCCACATCAAAGCTCTCTTAAAGGGAGGTTTCTATAAGCTAAACATCCTAAAAAAACTCAAACCCCTCCTCCACACACACGATTTCCGCACAGTCATACAGACCACTATGCTCACGAAACTAGATTATTGTAACTCCCTGCTACTTGGACTCCCTGCCACCTCCATCAAACCCCTTCAGATCCTACAAAATTCCATGGCGAGAATCATAACCAGTACGCTTAAAAGGGACCACATCACCCCTATCCTAAAGGACCTACATTGGCTGCCCATTTCCTTCCGCTCACAATACAAAACCCTCACCATCCTTCACAACTCCCTACATAAACATAATCACACCTGGCTCGATGAAATGCCTCGTTTCCGCGCCTCTGACCGCCCCACAAGAACAACCCAGACAGGCACTCTCCACACCCCGTCCCTCAAATCAGCACATTCAACTCACACCAGAGGAAGAGCTTTCTCTGTCGCTGGCCCCACCCTCTGGAACTCCCTCCCCTCCTTCCTACGCCAAGAGTCATCCCTCCACATTTTCAAGAAAGGAGTCAAGACATGGCTCTTCCAACAGGCCTACCCCGACACTAACCAAACTTAACTTCCCCTCCCAACTCCACCCGCCCGACCTTTCACTCCTGCCACCACACCTCTCAGTTCCCCCTGCCCTTTCATCCACCCTTTACTCCCTTGGCCCAACCCATCCCCATCCCCTCTCCCCACCCTAGCCACCCTGAGATCCCTGGGCCACCCGGCCTCCTCCTTCGCCCCTGTACTCCTCTCTCCCTCTACAGTCTACACCCTCAGTTTCCCATTAATTAAGTTATATCCTAGTGAATACCGCCGCCCAATCAATATGGCCGGTTTTCCAATACTTCCTTAGTACTACTTAAGTTAACAGTACCTGTACATATTCCTACTGTACATAGTCTCCCTCTATTCTATTTTATCTTTGTTTTATATTTCATCTAGATATGCCTTTTCCCTTCCCGCTCCCCAGCCCCCCTTCCCACTCCCCCCTATCCTCCCTCCCTCCCTACGACCTTCCTCCCCCCTTTTGTTATTGCTCCATTTTGGTTCATTTTGTATTCTGATTCTTGTTTCTGCTATTAATGTTATTTTGTTATTTTGTTATATTGTTATATTGTTTTATATTGTTTTATTGTATTTCCCGCCTGAGTTCTTTGTAAACCGGCATGATGTGTTTCACGAATGTCGGTAAATAAAAGTTAATAAATAAATAAAATAAAATAAAATAAATCATTTTTGTCACCCACCTCTGCACCTTTTCTCCTTCCGCTATGTCTTTATTGAGATGGGGCGACCAGAACTGTACACAATACTTAAGGTATGGTCGTACCATGGCTTGATACAAAGGCAATATGAGATTTTTTATTTTAGTCTCCATTCCTTTCTCCATTCTAACATTCTATTTGATTTTTTGACTGCTGCCACACACTGAGTTAAAGATTTCAATGCATTCTCCACATGGATTCCAAGGTTCTTTTCCTGTGTGGTAACTCCCAAAACAGAACCCAACATTGTGTACCTGTAGTTGGGATTATTTTTTCCTATCTGCATCACTTTGCACTTTTCCACATTAAATTTTATCAGCCATTGAGTTGCCTAGTCTCCTAGATTCACAAAGTTCCTCTGCGGTACCTCATAATCCGCTGCTATTTTAACAACTTTGAATAATTTAGTGTCATATGCAAATGTGATGGCCTCTCATGTCATTCCTTTTCCAGATCATTTATGAATATGTTTAACACAGGTCCCTGCAATACTCCTCTAATGACCTTTCTTCATTTGGAAAACTAATTTGCCCTGCCCTCTGTTTCATGTTTTTTAACCAGTTACCAATCCACAGTAGGACATTGCCTCCTATCCCATGACTTTTTAATTGTATTTATTTATGTAAAATAATTATAACTTGCACCATCACCAGTTCTGGCCAAGTACCAAATACACATATATGATAATACGAGTAAAACCAAAATAAAATATAAATATAGCAAATTAAGACTGTGGAATAAGAATAGAAAAGACCCTCTTGGTGTCTTAGGGTCTTCATTACTAGGCCAGTACTACAAAGAGTAATGCTGTGGAACAAAAAGCAGAGCTAAGCAATTTGTTTTTGCATGTGTTTAAAGTCCTATGATTTGATTAAGAAATGAAGGATTAAGTCATAACTGTCTGAAATCAAGAATTATTTTAAGCCTGCATTTACAGTATTAGATCATAAATGAAACTCCAATTGTTCCTCTTTTTCCAATTAAAAGAATGAAAAAAAATCACATGATGCTTCATCTAACATATAGGACTAAAGGACAGCAGAAATGTCCTGCCTCAAAAGGCCCCTTTCATTCTCCCATCCTAGCAAGGAGAATGATAGGAGCCTTTTGGGGCAAAAGTGGAGATACATCTGGGTAATCCTCTCTCAGGAAACAGGTTAATTTTTCCAATGCATATGTCAACCAGATCTGCTGGATCAAGGCTTTCAAGGCAGGTTGTCTATTGAGTTTCAATGTTCAGCTATGGTACGTCTAGCAACTATCAAGAGGTAATTCACTAGAGCAGCGCTTCTCAACCGGTGTGTCGCGACACACCAATGTGTCACCAAGCACCAGCTGGTGTGTTGCGGCTCCCGGTGTCCCACAGCTCCAGTTATACTTCCCTTTACCTTTTTCTTGCCCCTGCGGACCAAAGGGAAATCTCCTCCCTTCTTCCTACCCCCACGGGCCAATTGGAAGCCTCCCCCATTCTTCCTGCCCCCATGGGCCAATCGGAAGCCTCCTCCCTTCTTCCTGCCAGTGGGAGGAGGAAGCCTCTGATTGGCTGGTGGAGCAGGAAGAAGGGGGGCATCTCATAGCCCAGGGGTGAGGTGGTTTGAAGGGGGCTGGGAGGAGTGACAGTGTCCAGGCCCATGGTGGTGAAGAAGCCCGACCGGAGCAAGCTGCCAAAGAGGCCGCTTGCTCCGGGGATTCTCCCCCCACCCCCATGCAACAGTGAGCGCAGCAGAACTGCGTTTAAAGTAAAAGTGGCACTCAGCCATGCTGATTACAGATGGGGCAATTGGAGCTCACAGCGGCAGTAAAAGCAGGCAGATGGGGGGCTGCGGGAGCCTAGGGATATCCCGACACCCAGAAGAAAGGCTTGAGTGCTATGGCATATTTTTATAAAATAAATGTTTGCTGCTTCAGTGCGGCTGAGAAGGCAGCGGCAGCACTGGGAAATATGCCACTGTGAAATTAAAGGGGAACACAGCATTGGGACTCTAAGCAAAGTGTGTGTGAGAGACAGAGACTGGGCAGGGAGGTGAATGGGGTGTGTGTGAGAGACAGAGTTTGGGCATAGAGGTGACTGGGGTGTGAGTGAGAGACAGAACTGGGCAGGGAGGTGACGGGTGTGTGTGAGAGACAGAGACTGGGCAGAGAGGTGACTGGGGTGTGTGTGAGAGACAGAGACTGGGCAGGGAAGTGACTGGGTTGCGTGTGAGAGACAGACTGGGCAGGGAGGTGATGGATTGTGTGTGAGAGACAGAGACTGGGCAGGGAGGTGAATGAGGTGTGTGTGAGAGACAGAGTTTGGGCATAGAGGTGACACGGGTGTGTGTGAGAGACAGAGACTGGGCAGAGAGGTGACTGGGGTGTGTGTGAGAGACAGAGACTGGGCAGGGAGGTGACTGGGGTGAGTGTGAGAGACAGACTGGGCAGGGAGGTGACTGGGGTGTGTGTGAGAGACAGACTGGGCAGGGAGGTGACTGGGTTGTGTGTGAGAGACAGACACTGGGCAGGGAGGTGACTGGGTTGTGTGTGAGAGACAGAGATTGGGCAGGGAGGTGACTGGGGTGTGTGTGTGTGTGTGAGAGAGAAAGACTGAGCAGGGAGGTGACTGGGTTGTGTATGAGAGACAGAGACTGGGCAGGGAGGTGACTGGGGTGTGTGTGAGAGACAGAGACTGGTCGTAAGTTTTAACTGGTGTGTGTGTGACTTGTGGGCCCTAAAGAAGAGGACTGTGAGAACAGAGCTTCAGCAGCTGCTGCTGCTCCTGGTATGTGCTTTCAAGGGAAAGGAGTAGGAGAGTTGCTGGAGAGGGTAAGTAAAGGTGGTATTTTAAGTTTATTTTTCTTGTTTACTGCCATTTTAATTATTGAGTATTATGTGATGTGTCTGCTGTTTTGAAATATTTTATTGATATTTGGACAATTTTTAATAATTATTATGTGTTTTTAATAGTTGGATGTTATTCTGTTCATCAGCTGTTTTGTAACATTTATTAGTATAATTTTACAATTATTTCTGAGTGGGGGTCTATAGCAGCTTGGCTTATTCTGTTTTCCTAATAGGATGTGTAGTAGTGTTTAGGACCTGGTTTAATATTTGTAGTGTTGCCTTTTCATAGATAGGGTTGTTACTGTTTGAGTGTGTTCCATAATGCAGGTGTAATTTTGTATGGATTAGTTTGTGTGTTTTATTGCAGATCCTGGGACTATGTAAGGTGCTATATTTCTCTTTCCATTTCTCCAGGTTTGCATTGCATTCAGAGTGGCTTTTTATGGTTTTCCATTCCAGTTTGTCTCCATATTTATAATTTGTGGTCTTTCTGTACTTGGTGAAGGTAGGTTCTGTGTATGTGCCCGAGGTGAGGTATTTTACTAGCATGTTGGCAATTGTATCAATCTTATTTGTTGTGCTTTCTTAATAGGATATGCATTAGTGGTAAATTATTAACTTTCATAAGGAGGGCTATTGTGCCTGCCAGTAAAGAGAATTTGTTTTGCCTTTACTGAGATGTCATCAGAACCAGAATATCTTTTTTTGTATGGTGAGTTGTACGTGTAATGCCCTAGTTTTGCTCTGCACCCATTGTTGAAGGTCGAAGGGGTTCCTGAGGATGCAGAATGTTTATTTACATTTTGCCCCGCGACGGTCACATGTTCAGTGTGCCACGCATGTGAGAACCATCTGTCGGTGTGTCCCGGCCGAAAAAATGTTGAGAACCACTGGGTTATAGGACCTCTATGGTCCAGGAGGAAAGAAGAGAGAGGTGACCACCAGAGATCAAGGAGGAGGGAAGAAGAGACAACAGCCAGGTGTGGATGTGACATTAAACACAAAAGTTATTTAGGGAGAGACACAGACAGACATGGAGATCTCAGCCTTCTTCCCTTTGAAAAGCAGGCTATTGTTCTGATTTTTCTAAAATCTAAATTATTTTGTGACTTGTTTTCTGTATGTGTTTGCCAGAATCATAAAAGAAATTAAATATAAAAGAAAAGCAGATTAAAAGGGGGGTCAATTTTCAGGGAGGTTATGTCTCAAACTACACTTGTTTACCCACATAAAAAGGCCCTTTTGAAAATGACTGAGGGTTAAAGAACCTAGGCCGACAAAAGCATGCAGAGTGTTGCCTGTGGGATAAAAGGAGCAGGGCTAGGTTGGGAGAGGGAAAGTGCATGCAGAGATTTAATTTTGAAATCCTCGTGCATACTTTCACACTTTCTGCTTCAAAGCAGATGAGAAGAATGCAGAAACAAAAGTATTGGCTTCCTATTTCAATTTTTTTTACTTTTTTTTACTTTCAGGACCTCAGACTTAATATTGCCATGATATTAAGCCGGAGGGTGCACAGAAAAGCAGTTTTTACTGCTTTTCTGTGCACTTTCCCGGTGCCCGGAGAAATTAGCGCCTACCTTTGGGTAGGCGCTAATTTCTGAAAGTAAAATGTGCGGCTTGGCTGCACATTTTACTTTCTGTATCGCGTGGGAATTCCTAATAGGGCCCTCAACATGCATTTGCATGCATTTGCATGTTGAGGGCGCTATTAGGTTCGGGGGGGTTGGACGCGCGTTTTGGACGTGCTATTACCCCTTACTGAATAAGGGGTAAAGCTAGCGTGTCCAAAACACGCGTCCAATCGCGGGGTAACAGTGCGCTCCACTGGAGCTGGAGCGCACTGTACTGTATCGGCCCATTAGACATTTATGTTTGACTATCTACTCCTCATGTTTAAATAGATGCTTGGTCTTGAGAAAGAAACGTATCCAAAGCATCCTTAGAAAGTTTACATAACTGAGAAACTTATCCAGTTAAGGAAGGTTCTATCTAAGAACTCAGAACTCACACTTCAGCCTCAAAACATATGGAGGAGATTCAGGAAGTGGAGCAAGTTAAAACTTTAGTAGTTCAGGAGACATTGGCTCTAACACAGCAGCTACCAGGAAATGGTTTTTCTGCTTCCATCAAAATACTTCCTCCCACTGCTTCAGTTGTAACCGAAGGGCTTCTCAGACAACTGGAAGAAGTAGCTGCAAAACTTCAAAGCTTCCCTGATCTCTCCACTGAGCTGACTGACCCTCCATATCATCAAACTGTGCCATTGCTCCTCTGACACTCTCACTGGTCTGCATCACAGGTGGTGGAGGAGGGAGCAGGATCTTCTGTCAGAGCTCAATGAAGCCGCTACCTTCTCATTAATGAAATGAGACTATTATGATGTTAAAAAAATACTCATAGAGCAGATCAGATGTGATTGAAATAGAATAATCTCATATTTTAATGTTTTAGTTTCATTGTTTGCTGGAAAATACTGCAGAGTAAGACTAAGACATTTTACTCATTACTAGGATTTTTCGTAGGTTGTTATGCCTTTTATTGCACCAACATGAAAAGATGTTGCAGTCCTTGAGTTTTCAAGACTACATTTCTCCAGGACCAGTCCAGCTGCTTGAACTCTGCATATTTGATTACTAGAATGGAGGGCTAGAGTTTCCCTCTCAAAAGGGCATTTGTTTGAAGTGGAGTCAAATCTTAGTCACCATTATCAGCAGCATGATAATTAACAGACCTGAACCTGGAAAACAAAAGCATTCTGTAAGATTATTTGCTTCATACCCTCCTTTTTCAATAAGTTTCGTGTAAGGGAGACTAGTTTAGACCAGACAGAGCTATTTGTCCTATTCTAGTTAAAATATTTACATTGAAATAGCTCAGTAGACTCTTCTAAGAGGAAAGTTTAGAGCTGGTTCAAAATATTTTAGACTATAGTGAGACTGAAGGGAACTTGACGTGTAATTGAATGGAGAGCCCTAGAAGGTGAAGTCTGTTCAGCCACAAATTCTAGGAATGCGGATGCTACTCTCAAATTGTGTGTATAAAGCTGACAGAATCTGATAGCCACCATCTGTAAACAATAATGTATAGAATGGCAAGGCTGAGTGATGTAGACTGGAATGTACCTATCAGACTGTGAGGACCACAACAGTTCATTTATGTTATCAGTGTGCATTGCCATAGTTATCAGCGTGGAAGCACTTAGCGCTTGATAAACTCCCACTTGGGATTTACAAACATTTTCAGCTAAAATCCCATCACAGGTGAATAAAACTAACAAAGCTAGTAAACAAGGTGAATAAAACTAATTGCATCCTATATTTTGAAAAGCTGGCCAAGAAGCTCTGCACAGTCCAGAAAACTTGCATCAAACCCCCTTTACACTTGACCTTAGGGTTTCTTCTGCTGTCATAAGGACATAAGAAATGCCATACTGAGTCAGGACAAAGTTCCAGCAAGCCCAGTATCCTGCCCATGACAGTGGCCAGTCCAAGTCACAGGTTTCCAGCAGGATCCCAAATAATCGATTCAGTCCTTCATGCTCACAATCAGGGATGAGTGGTAGGTTTAAGCCTAATGGTTAGAGAAGTGGCTATGAATCAGGAAACAAGGGTTCATTCAAGTCCCACTGTCACTCCATGTAACTTTGGGCAAGTTGCTTTACCCTCCATTGCCTCAGGTACAAACTTAGGGCCTTATTTTCTAAGGCTATCACACACTCGCGCTACCAGCACAAATGTGCGATAGCTGGAAAGCTTAGCGCAGGCCTGTGCTAGCTGCATCGGGGCAGAGTCGGCCCCGGAAGAGGAGGAGTCGGGGCATCACCTGTGCTGACAGCGAAAAGGTAAGGAGCCATTTTGCACCAATTAACTACACCTTTTATGATGTAGTTATTCGGCACGACGCCGGCAGCTATCGCACCGCGGCGGTGCGATCGCTGCCGGCTAGCACAGGACCGCCCCCGCCCGCTTCGCCCCCTGCCCCCCGTTAGCGCCGGGATTCACTAAGCCTTGCGGCATTAGTAAATCCAGGCCTTAGATTGTAAGCCCTCTGAAGATAGGGAAATACCTAAATGGAATCTGCTGTGAAAAGTGGAATATAAAAGAATTTTTAAAAAGTCTACATGACTGATAATGGTTTATGGACTTTTCCTCCAAGAACGTGTGTAAAACTCACCTATGCTAACTGCTTTTCACCATATCCTCTGGCAACACATTCCACAGTTTAATTGTGCCCTGAGTAAAAAGAAAACTTTCTCCAATTTGTTTTAAATGTACTATTTATTATCTTCATGGACTGTCTTCTAGTGCTAGTATTATTGGACAGGGTATCTACAGTGATCTAAGAAACAAACACAAAAACAGAACCAAAAAAGGAATACAAAACAAATCTTCCACATGGCGAGTAACAGCTCTCCTACAATCTCGTCCTACCTAATGTTTACACTCCTACTATTGAATGTCCAGTCTTTGGCAAAAAAAAATCCCATTGATAAATGATCTGTTAGACGATATAAAATCCAACTATCTTCTGCATTTCTGAAATCTGGCTGAAAGACAAAGATAATGTTCTTTTAAATCAAATTGATCATCCAAAACTGGATATTCCTGAAGAATCACTGAAAAATAAGCTAGTTGAATTCAATTAAGCTAATGCCACTGCCGCTTTCAACTCCTGGGAAAAAATTGTCAATGAATTTGCTGATAAATTAAGCCCAGTACAGACAAAAATGTTCCAAAATGAACAGAATACCTGAAAACAAAAGAAACCTTCATACAATGAAAAACTGAGACAAACTAAACAGACACTGAGAAAATAAGAGAAACAATGGCGGAAGCACCCATCAACAGAATCTTTAGTAAAATACGGATCCCTTCTTTCAAAATACCATGAACAAATCAATAAAACAAAAAAGGACTACTACACAAAACAGATTCATGGTGTAATATTTAATTCCAAATTACTCTTTGAAACTGTCAAAAACTTAATCAACTCAATCAACTCAAGTATATACAAATTCTCAGAGAGTGGTAGCAATGAATATGCCACATCCTCATTAAATAAAATAGATTAAAACTCAATTCCAAACTTGCTCACCAACAAAAGAACATAAAAAAACTAGAAGTCCCACATGGAACACTTTCGACATACGTAGTAACCAAATTTGAAATAAATCAAATTATTACCAAAATTAAGCCTGCTATCCACCAATTAGACCCAATTCCGGCAAGTTCCCTGAAAATAGTGCATAGCTAATCACTCCAACAATCATAACCATAATCAACCACTGTCAAGGGCTTGTAGAATGAAACAAGCTGTGATTAAACCAATTCTAAAAGATAAAACTGGGTGAATTGATGATTGAGACAATTATAGACCAATATTCAACCTGCCTTTCATCTCTAAAGTTCTGGAAAAAGCTGTGTTATCATAATTAGAAAATCATTTAGAAGACAATGATATTCTGTACCTAAACCAATTCAGATTCAGAAAATATCACTCAACAGAAACTTTACTCATATCTTTAATGGACCCTGTGCTACAGGGGTTTGACAATGATAAATCCTATATCTTGGTACTAATAGATTTAACAGCAGCATTCTACACAGTCAACCACTCCCTGCTATGCCATCAGATGAAAAATATTGGAATAGACGGAAGTGTACTCAAATGGATCTCCTCCTTCTTAGCTGATAGAACTTTCCAAGTCAAACTGGGAAATCATTTATCTGACACATTCCCAATCAATACAGGTGTCTTCCAAGGCTCTGTACTCTTGGCCACACTTTTCAATATTTATATGCTTCCTCTATGCAAATTATTAGCAGAACTAGGAATCAAATTCTTCTTATACGCTGATGACATACAGTTCTATATTCCTATCGCCAAATCAATTGAAAATACAGCATCGGAATTCTCAACATACATGACGGCAATACAACAAAAGCTATCTCAGCTTAAATTAACACTAAATACAAAAAAAACCCCTGAAATCGTGTGGCTAAGGAAAAATCAATCTAACACTGGTAAACAAAGTTTTTGTTTCCTTCAGGCTTTTTGGTGTTCCAAATAGACTTTTGGATGCTGATCACAGATATTACTTTGAAATTTGTACATCACATAACGTTTTTGAGAATCGGCCAATTTTATGTTACAATAATTGTGAAATTTTAAAACATAATCTCGCGTACATATATTTTCTTGCTGGACAGGAGTTTTTATGATTTTTAAAATTCATGTCGTATCTTTGATGGCCTTAAGCAACGTATCATATAACAGAGACTAACTTTTAAAAAAATACACCAAGAAACTCTGCCTGATCATGCCAGAACTTGCTCAGGCAAGTCCCAGCTCGGGTGCAAGATTCCAACTTGTTTCCATGACGATGCAGCCTTATATAAGCAGCTGTGTGAAAGAGCGAATTGTATCGCTAAAACTGTTGAGTTTAAAGCTTGAGGATTTAATTTCATATACTTTATGAAATGTCGTGCCAATGTCATAATAGCCGTAGCACGTTTTGTTACATCTGTGGTGAGTTTACTCTGAAAGCACAGAAAAGGAGTATGACTGCACTCATTAAGAAGGCATACAAGTTATACTTTGGGTGCAAAATTGGTGACCAGGACAGAGCATGGGCTCCTCATATATGTTGCGCATCTTGCGCCAGTAGTCTGTGAGCTTGACTGAAAGGTGAGTGACCATCCATGCCGTTTGCCATCCCAATGATATGGCGGGAACAGAAAGATCATATAACTGACTGCTACTTCTGCATGACGAATGTGTCAGGATACTCATCAAAGAACAGGAAGTTTATTGAGCACTCTAACCTTGCATTGGCAATGACACCAGTGCCGCATGACGACAGCCTTCTCGTTCCAAAACCGCTAGAGGTGTGGACACTTGATGACGAAGATGAGGAGGTAGGCGATGATGGCAAGCCATCACAGATGGAAGCTGCGGCTGATCCTGACTTTGTGCCATCAACTTCCAGTGATCCTCATTTAATATCTCAGTCAGAGCTGAACAATCTGGTCAGAGATTTGGCTTTATCAAAGAGTCAGGCAGAGCTGCTTGGGTCAAGCATGCAAGCATGGAATCTTTTGTCATCTGATATGAAAATTTCAGTATTTCGCAGCCATCATGAAGATTTGACAAAATATTTCAACCAAGTAGACAGTCTGACTTTTTGCTGTAACATCAATGGATTGTTTTGTGCTCTCAGATGTGAACATGACCCAACAGCATGGCGACTGTTTATTGATTCATCAATCTTAAGTTTGAAGGCTGTTTTGCTGCACAACAGTAAAATCTACCCATATCTGTTGGACATGCCGTTCATATGAAAGAAACGTATGAGAACATGCAGCTCCTGTTGAACCACATTGAGTACTCGAGGTACAACTGGAATTTGTGTGGTGATCTCAAGGTAGTTACAATTCTACTGGGTCTGCAGCTTGGTTACACCGAGTATTGTTGCTTCCTTTGTGAGTGGGACAGTCGAGCAAGAGATTCGCATTACGTCAGAAAAGTCTGGCTTCTCCACAAGAAGTTGGTCTTAGGGCAGAAGAATGTTGTGCACGACCCATTGGTGGATCCAAGTAAGATATTTCTTCCACCTTTGCACATCAGACTTGGGCTGATGAAAAACTTCATTAAGGCAAAGTAAAGCAAACAAGCAAAGTAAAGCATTTGATTATTTGCGGCAAATGTTTCCACGCACAAGTGACGCCAAGATAAAAGAAGGTGTTTTCGTTGGCCCACAAATCTGAGCTGTGATGAAGGACAGCCACTTTGATGGTCTTCTGCAAGGTACAGAACGTGTTGCGTGGACAGCCTTCAAGAATGTCGTTTGTAACTTTCTAGGCAACTATGAGGCAGCAGACTCTGTCGAACAGGTTGAAAATCTGCTTCAGGCACAAAAATTGATGAAGTGCAACATGTCATTGATGATACATTTAATTCATTCCCACTTGGACTTCTTCCCAGACAACTTTGGCACTGTGAGTGACGAACATGGTGAAAGGTTTCATCAAGACATTGTCAAAATGGAGAAATGGTATCAAGGCAAGTGGAACCCCTCCATGCTGGGTGACTATTGTTGGATTCTCATCTGCGAAGCGTCGGACAGTGATTACAAATGAAAATCTGCGGCAAAACATTTTTAGTTTTGTTTTCTGGTGCCAACATTGCCATTATAGCTTATGCCGCTACAGACACATAACAATGCTTAATGTATATTGCACTTTTCTGGCAAACGGTACGTGATACAGACATAATAAATGCATATTTGTGTTCAGCTTGTTAACTGGTGATTCGATTATTAGGACTGTAGACAGCTGGGTGGCTGGTGGGCCCCCAAGACAGAGGGGAAGTGGGCAAACTGGTAAAAATTAGTCATTATTTGCTGTTGTTGCTGTCTGTTCTAAGGAAAGATATATATTGGTGTGTTTTTCTGAGAATCGCAGCCAAGAATTGATCTATACACATGGAGGCGGCAGTCTGGCTTATTTCAGCCATGACTCCTAAAAATGTCTGGAAGGTACCAGTGGCCAATAATGCCAGGGCGGTAATGCCCTTGATGTGTACAGGCCCCTGTGGGTGGAAGGGTGCAGGTCCTGTGGGTGGAAGGGTGCAGGTCCTGCTTTAACTGCTGACACAGATACAGTATGCTTTCCTTGTTGAGTCTGTATATTCTCCATAAGGAATACCTCCTCCTCCTTCTCCTCTCTCCCTCCTCAACATGAGTACCCATAAGTCCATGAGAGTCATTTTGAATACAGTTTCACCACTGTAGAATTCCACCCCCTATACAGCTCTGTAAGTCCCAGGTACACTCAGTCCTACCCTTCCAGTATAGCCCAGTCTGTCCCAGTAACTTCCCAATATGGCCTAGTCTGTCCCAGGTACACTCCCTGCCACCCCCTATCCTGAGCATGGCAGGATAGGGGGTGGCAGGGAGTGTACCTGGGACAGACTAGGCCATATTGGGAAGTTACTGGGACAGACTGGGCTATACTGGAAGGGTAGGACTGAGTGTACCTGGGACTTACAGAGCTGTATAGGGGGTGGAATTCTACAGTGGTGAAACTGTATTCAAAATGACTCTCATGGACTTATGGGTAAATGAGCAGTAGTAAATATACTCGCATAGTTTTGATGATGTTTGCACATAAAATGCTTTTAAAATAGCTCATTATGGGTGTTCATGTAAACCACACCCTGACACATCCCTAACATGCCCCTTTTTCATACTTACTTTTACAAGCGAAGGCTCATATACATACGTATGTTACATGTTCATAAAATATGGATTGCATGTGGATGGATTACGGATGTGCATATATGCACTTTTGTGTATGTGTAAGCTTTTGAAAATTCATCTGTTAGTCTAGCTTCCAAGACAGTAGAGTATACTGATAGAGTAGTATGTTCTCTATCATATACTCTATCACAGAGCTTTCCAAACTTTTCATGTTGGTGACACACTTTTTAGACAAACATAATTTTGGGACACAGTAATTCAGTCTACTAGCAAACCAGAGGTTAAAGGTTAAACGAACAAAATGTATTTCGACAATTTATGTATGTTTCCTTAAATATATACATAATAAAATGTTTCACGACACAACCTATCTTGTGAAAATCTTTCATTTATATTAAATATATATAATATTCCAAGATTAATGTTATTGTTATAATTTATGAGTAACAATAATAAAACAAAGTTATTGTGTTATTCGATTTACCTCTTTAATGAGATATATGAGCTTGATGGGATGAGCACAGCTTTTGAATATTTGGTGTTAATAAGAAAGTCCAAAGGGTCTTCTGCGTAATTTTAAAAAGCTGGCCAGTTTCACACTATAAAATTATTTGATAGCCTCATTCAACTAATTCTATATGGCTATGAGAGTGAAGACTGGAATTTATAGGAAGGGACAGAATGTCAATATAAATCCTGCACCTCCAGTTCTGTAACTCTGTGCATCCACTGAAATTCCCCCAAACAATGGAGCTTGAATGTTTCCCTTACAGCTCATCATACTAAAGATGTTTTCAAATTCTGGTGTCACCTCACAGTAACAGCAGCACAAACACCTTCCACTGCCAGGCACATTGTGAATGAAAATAAAACCTCGCAAAAAAAAAAAAGACACTCAAAATCTATACTGAAATCCCATCATAACATAACAGTAATAACACCAAGGACTCAAACAACAATAACCCTACCTGTGAAAAAGCAAGGGTAAATATTATACTGGGTCCTAGAATACCAATACACCACCTACTGAGGAAACAAAACAAACCCGATTGCTATAGATCCCTATGCTAGTGAATTTCTCATCATGGTCACACACACAGAGCAGAGACAGACCCTCACCAAATACAGAATACAAAATAAAGGAGCACAAATTAGACAAAACCTGAAATGGAAACCCCAAGAAGCCAGACTCTGTGTATTAATAATGGAAAAACAGAACCACCATTCCTCATAAAACAAATAAAATCAAGAAACATAAAGCATCAGTTATAATAGTAAAACCATACTAATAAAAGAATATTTTAAAATTACTGATAAATAGAATTTCTATTAATTAAAATCATATACATTTTATAATTTCCCAAACACCTATAAAATATTTCAAAACAGCACATATATCAAATAACACCCAATAATTAAAACTAATAAGGATTTTAAAAAGCCCCTGCTGTCCATACGTGGGAGCCCTTGATTTCCAGTCACCCTGATATTGTCAAGGAATAGGAGGTTATCCTCTCTCTCTCACACATACTCACATTTCCATTCTCTCTCACATATATACTGTCACATACATACACATTCATGCTCTTATACCCACCATAACCTCTCGCTCTCACAGACACTGACACACTCTCAAGCTCTAAGACACTCTCTCTCCCTCCACACACACACCCCCACACAAACTCTTACTCCCCTGGATTTTCTCATACATACTCTGTCTGGCTCCCTCACATACACACAAACACACACACCCAGGCAAGCTCCCAGTCATTCTCACACACTGAAACTGACCCCCAGGCAGGCTTCCATTCAATTTCACACCACTCCCTCAGGCATGCACACATTCATTCTCACACACACAGACCCCCAGGCAGGCACCAATTCATTCTCACACACACATACACCACACACAGGCCGGCACCTATTCTCACACATACAAACCCCAGGAAGACACCCATACATTCTCATACACAGACACACCCTCAGGCAGGCACACACTAAAGGCAAACCCCCTCTCTTTCTTTTGCCAGCATCCTCGGAGCCTCTCTCATTCCTCTGCTGCCACTGTCACTGCTGCCGCATGGCTATTGGGGAGGCGCTGATTGCTGCTATTGGCACTGAAGCCCATTCTGCTGCCTCCTATGTGCAGGCCCCGTGGGTTTCCACTTCCTCCATGTTGATCTCGTACATTGTGAAATCAGCATAGAGAAAGTGTTACTCTTGCACATTACCAAAGATTACATGTGCCAATCAGTAAAAAGTAATTTATTTCTTTTTTTTTACCTTTGCTGTCTGATCTTAGTTTTCTAATCGGTTGGTCACAGGCTTTTTTGTTCCACCTCCCCTTTCTTATTTTTTTGCCAATTCCTTTCATATTGTCTTTTTTTCTATTTCTTTTCTCTCCATCTATCTTCTTCCCTCAAACATTCAGTCAGGTTCTCATTCTCACATGCTTTCTCTCTCTCACACACTCACAGGCTCTCTCTCATACAATCATTCATACACAGTCTCTCTCTTGCACATGCTGTCTGACTCTCACACACCCAGGCTCTCTCTCACTCCCACATGCTGTCTTGCTCAAGCACAGGCTCTCACTGTCACATGCTCTCTCTCATACAATCATTCATACACAGTCTCTCTCTTGCACATGCTGTCTGACTCTCACACACCCAGGCTCTCTCTCACTCCCACATGCTGTCTTGCTCAAGCACAGACTCTCACTGTCACATGCTCTCTCTCATACAATCATTCATACACACAGGCTCTCACTGTCACATGCTGTCTCTCTCACACACACACACACACAGGCTCTCTCACATGCTGTCTCTGCAAACATTCAGGTCCTCACTCCCACACACAATCTCTCAACTCACTTCATACACACACACAATCGCTCAACTCACCCCATTCACGCACACAATCGCTCAACTCAGCTCACAGACGCACACAATCGCTCAACTCAGCTCACAGATGCACACAATCGCTCAACTCAGCTCACAGACGCACACAATCGCTCAACTCAGCTCACAGACGCACACAATCGCTCAACTCAGCTCACAGATGCACACAATCGCTCAACTCAGCTCACAGACGCACACAATCTCTCAACTCAGCTCACAGACTCACACAATCGCTCAACTCAGCTCACAGACGCACACAATCGCTCAACTCAGCTCACACATGCACTCTACGGGCCCTCAGCCTCTCTCTTACCTCTGGGCCTCCTCTTCACGGGTCGCTGCAGGATGGGCTCTGCAGCGGCCCTGATCTTCTCGGGCTGATCCGCGGTGGGGACCCTGCATCCGGCCTCCTCCTCTTCTTACCCGCTGCAACAACGCTGCTGCTCCTCTTCTGCACGCGGCTGATGCTCCTCCCCCTTTCTGCCCGGCTGGCTCCGGCAACATTTTTCTTCCGGGGCCGCATGGGCAGGAAGGAGGCGGAGCACCTGCACGTTTAGACGTGCCCTTTTTCTTCGGGCCGTGGTGACGTGAACTCACCACGGCCATGCCGATCTTCCTGCTGTGTGTCCGCGGCACACAGCACAGCGATTCTTTACTGCTCAGCCGCCAGTGGGATGAGCTCCACCAGCGGCTGCATTGGCTCCCACTTGCCGGTGTGTCACGTGCACCGGGCTTGCGCGACACACCGGCACACCTCAGGCGACACACCAAAGTGTCGCGACACACACTTTGGAAAGCTCTGCTCTATCAGCTTCATTACAATATTTATGACCCTCATTATATATTTGTGGCTATGCAAAGTCATTCTCATGATATAAATAACATCTGTAATTGAGTGGATTAAGGATATGGAGTATGCTCAAGTGATATCAGTACAATCTAAAGCGTTCAAGGTAAGTCCCTTATTACTGTCTTTGATACAACATATACCTAATGCTAACTATTGTTATTCTGTTAGTCTAATGCTAATTATTGTTATTCTATTATTATTTATGCTGTCTAGTCCTTTATTGTTACACAATTATTATTTATGCTATCTATTCTTCCATTGATGCCGATGGTTTCCATTATTGGCACTGTTTCTACCCATGTTGCTGCTATAACATCATATTACATTTCTCTAATCGTTTTCTGTACCTGTCAAAAGGAGATGACTTCCTTCCTGCACCTTCAAATTATTTGTAAACCGATGTGATATGTAAATCGAACACCGGTATATAAAAACAAACAAACAAATAAATAAATAAAGGTAAGAAGTCAACAATGCTTGCTCCCATTTCAATTGCCTCACTGGCTCAGTTAAATATTCTTTCAAACAATACACTAGCCAGCTACATAGAAAATAATGGGGGAAGGAAATGCAGCAGCAAGACACTCAGAAAATCCCCTTTTAGGGGAAAAAGGAGATTTGTGAACATTTTAGGGTGCCTAGTTTCCTTCTTTGGTGTAGAGATTTACATACGTTATGATTACAAACCGAGGGCAGAACATGTTTTAAACATGCTTGTTGGCATCATAATGTGCCATTACCTCTAAGCTTTCAAAATATCTTTTTCCTCTGCAGAAAGAGGTGATTTACATGGCATGTCAACATACGTGAGGAGAGATGTGTTGGCACTAAATAAAGGCTGAGCAGATATATTTTTGCTGACAACATCCAACTGTGCACGCCTGTAGAGCTAGATCAGGTTAGTACTGTGTCCAGTCTTGACAAAAGTTGGTCAGCTGCAGCTAATCGATTGGAACAGAATCAGCTCAAAACACCCAGAAAATCAAAGTTATTATCATTGAGTCAAAGGAAAAGGGATCCACAGTTACCCCATCTGTTAGAGGTACTAATTTGCAACCAAGTAAAGTTGTCAAAAGCTTGGATATCCTATTGGACCGTGTTTTAACAATGGAGCAGCAAATTTCATCTACAGTAAAAATGTATTGATAACCAGTAGATTATTGCAACAGTTTCTATTAAAGCCTGCCTAAAATAAAATCTTAAGTATTTGCAGCTATAGTAGAATATAGCACCACATCTGTTGTTAACAATGAGTGTTGCCTGTAGAATTTAGGTTTAAATTCAAATTCTTTAGTTTTTAGGTCACTCTCAATCAGGTCCTAAGTAGTTAATTGATCTATTAACTAGTTATAAACCAGTCAGGGCCCTTTGATCTTCACTTCAGTTGTTAAATGTTCCCTGCTTAAATGAAACCAAAATGACATCTTCTAAGCTAAGAGCCCTTGATTACTACTCACCAGTTTTTTGGAATTCAATGTCACATGAGTTACAAGAGGAAATGCTTTTCAAAGAAAAGTAAAAGCATTGTTTTATTACCAGGCCTTTAATCAATGAAGCTATTCTTGTTGTGGAGAATAATGTTAAGGATGAGTTAAAAATGAGATCTTTATCTCGTGACTAAAATTATGGCTAGTATGGATTAAGAAGTGAGATGGGGAGGATGAGAGAAGGGGTGGATTGAATAAAATGGTTTGAATAGGTATTTTGGGGGTGGGGATCAAGCAGATGAGTTTCTAATGGTGGGGTATTATTATGGATGGATTGTACAGAACATGGGAGTGTTTTTATATTTTATATGTATTGAAATAAATTATTTGTATACACTGAATTACAGCTCACACTGGACTTCAATGTTGAAGTGAAAAATCAAGTTACAATAAATATTTAAATGCTTGATGGCACCATAATGTGCTCTGATCTCTCTGACTTCCATATTCAAAGCGGAAAGGCTATGTAACCAAGCCAGATATATCTTATCCAGGTAAGCCGCATGGAATATTCAGCGGCACGGCTGCGCCACTTGAATATCCATGCAAAAGTTGCTGCTTAGCTGGATAAGTTAAATCCTGTGACGTCAAACCTGCTCCATGGCAGGTCTAATTTAACCGATTAATTTAACCAGATAAGATTAATGAGATAAAAACATGGTAAGAGGATTCAAGGGGATTGGAGGCAGGCTCCCTTCGCTGACACTTCTTTTTGTTTTCTTTTTCCTTTCTTTGTCTTTAAATTTTTCATTTGTTATTTGTTTGCTTTTTTTTTTCATTTTAAATGAAAAAATAAAACAAAGAAAACAAAATACGCAAAGAAAGAGAAACAAAACGTGCTATGAAAAATATGTCTGCGCACAAATCACAGACCATGATTCTCAGTATACAAAGCATAAGAGGCACATGAAAAGTGCACACTGTGGATTTCTGTTTTTTTTCTACTATCTGTGGCAGAAATTTAAAGAAGTTGGATGAATAGTTCACACATTATTAGAGGGGGAGCACATTTACAGGGGGAAGGGCAGACAGACAGGATGAGGACCGGATTCAAAAAGTTTGTTCAATTAAGTTTGTGACTCAGCCAGACAAACTTGGGTTTTAAATATTCCTCTCCCATGGGAGAGGGCGTTTAGGGGCCTGGGCTTAAACGTAGCCAGATAGTGCTGATATTTCACCCTATCCAGATATGTTTATCCAGGTAAGTCTGGTCATGGTCCAAAGCAGGTCTAAGGTTATTCTGGTATATTACCCAGGCAACTTTACACATAACTGGCTATGTTAAATGCAAAGTAAATTTAAAAAACATCTTTCAGGCAAGCAGGCCCAATCCCATAACCCCCAAAATAATTTAAAAATTGTCAGGGCATAGCACCCGATCACCTCCCCAGTGCCCCACAAATAAAAGAAAGTTGCAGGCCATAGTGACCTGAAGCACTGCCCCCCACCCACCCGCAACACCAGATATTTAAATATATGCCTGGTTCCAGGCCCCCCTTTCCTCCAACCCACAACCCTCAAGATGCCTAAGGCCCAACTGGGAGGCGGCACAGTTTTTATGTGCTCTCGGTGACCCTCTTTGCTCTGTCAGACTCGAGCAAACAATCGCTAATCCCTGTGAGTGACCAACAAGAAACAGATCTACTTTTTGGAATCTATTGGGTACCTGTGACCCAAACTGGCCACTGTTGGAGAAAGGCTGCTGGGCTCGACGAACCTTGGTATGATCCAGCATGACATGTTTTTTGTTCTTAAATCTCCCCAACCTCTTTCCATAACTTCTGAACCATTCATCCAGTTTTACTCAAATTTGTGCCACAGATAATAAAGTGACTTGTGACCTCCGACTCACACATTTCATGTGCCTATTCTTAGAATCCCTTCGCTTTCTTTCCTATAGGGGAAAAGGCCAGTTCAGCTCAGTTGAAATCTCAGATAGGTGACAGCATATTTTTAAGGCTGCCCTGCCCTTAGTTTGTGCCAATATGGCCCTGATTACATAGTTGTCTTGCATGGTGTTTGCTATATTTCAAGCTATCTCTGAAGAAAAAGAGAAGATAAAATCTCAGGGAAGTCAGAGCACATTTTGATTTCATAGAGGATTTTTAAAGCTTCCCTGTCATTTGTTGACATTCAGCATTTTGAAAGTTGCCTTTGGTTAGTCATAATCATATGTTAATTCTGTACCAAAAAAGAAACTAGGTGGAACTCACTCCCAGAACATATCCGATTGACAGCTAATCGTACAGAATTTAAGAAACTATTAAAAACCCACCTTTGTACCTGTGCATACAATTTATATTAAAGTCTATCATATTACATTATATTTGTCAATATAATTGTCTATTTTGAAAATTTTTAAATTGTTTGTATTTATGTACTGCTTAACTTATGTATGTGTGATTATGTAAACCGCCTAGACGGATAGTTCTCTACCCATTGTGCAGTATATAAAACTTTTAAATAAATAAATAAATAAAAATAAATAGAGAACCTTGTGGGTTCCTACTAAGGAATATAATAGAGGAAACAGAGTTAGCAACAGTGTGTGATATAGTCGTCCCCCCCCATGTGAGAATCCAAGATGGTGAGCTCTTAGCATATATAAACCCCTGCCACCATCTAAGTGTGTGGATTCTTTATTTGACTCTCTCAGGGGCAGCAAGCTCCTATTGCTGTTCCCTTTTTGGTTCATTTTCTAGATGTAGCAGACCTTACAGTCACTCTACCAGTAAGTCCTGGGTGTTAGGTGTCAGTTAGTTAGTGTAGGATGAATTGTAGGGGTGAGGTTACATTGAAATACAGCCCCTCCTTCTGCGGCTTCTGAATGGCAGTTCCCCTAGTGAGCTAGTCAGAGGGCAGGCAAAAACCAGGAGTTTGTGTATTTGCCTTTCCCTCCCCCTCCCCCCCCCCCCCCCCCCCACCCCTAGCTTATTCTTTAATTCATATGCAGATGCCACTTTCACTCTAAAAAAAAAAAAATCAGCCTTTTAACTTAAATTCAGAAATTCCCCATGCCTTATCAAAAGTTTAATCATTCAATTGTAGGTCACTACCAGATAAATAGTGAATACCGTAATACATTTAAAGGACCCTAATTGTATGCATTCTTATTCCCATAGCAACTTAAACTTAATTAGGAACTGAACAAGTTAAGATGAAGGCAGCAGTCCAACAGCAAGAAAGGGGCCTCCCAGTCTTTTGCATCAAGAGTCACATGTATGATTTTTTACCCGCTAGTGAGAAGTTGTATGTGTGCACCCGGTACAAAGAGCTCTTGTCTCTTAGAGAACAAGTCCGATCTCTGGAGACTAGAGTGGCAGACCTGAAGGAGCTGAGGCAGACAGAGAGCTGAGGCAGACAGACAGGGTCATAGTAGCCAAGTCCCAACTCCAGTCTGCCAGCCCTGGTTCTGCCTTGGAGGAAGAAGGTCTTCTGATCAGACAGCATCAAACTGGTGCAGCAGGAAATTATCCTGTAGCAAGGACCTGCTCTCCAGGTGGTGCATTGTCCTCTCACACTGAGGATGTGTCTCTAAGGACTACTGCCCAGGAGGGAAGGGTTAGGTGGTGATTTGATTATTAGGAATACAGACAGCTGAGAACCTGGTGAACATGAAGATCACCTGGTAACATGCCAACTGGTGCGAAGGTGACTGACCTCATGCATCACCTAGATAGGATTTTAGACAGTGCTGGGAAGGAGCTGGCTATCATGGTACATGTGGACACCAATGACATAGGAAAATGTGGGAGAGAGGTTCTGGAAGCCAAATTTAAGCTCTTAGGTAGAAAGCTGATATCCAGAAACTCCAGGGTAGCATTCTCTGAAATGCTACCTGTTCCACGAGCAGGTCCCAAGAGGCAGGCAGAGCTCTGGAGTCTCAATGCGTGGATGAGACAATAGTGCAAGGAAGAGGGATTCAATTTTGTAAGGAACTGGGGAAGGGGGAGTCTTTTCCAAAGAGATGGGTTCCACCTTAATCAAGGTAGAACCAGACTGCTGGCACTAACCTTTAAAAAGGAGACAGAGCAGCTATTAAACTAAATCAAAGAGGAAAGCTGACAGAGAGGGAGGTATCTTTGAAGGATGCTAATGAAGCATTAAAGTTAGGGCATCCTAACAGAAAGATTCCAATAATAAGGAAAGTAGTCCAAGTGCTATAATTAAAGACTCATGCTAGCTCAAAGATTCCAATTTATACCTGTCAACTGAAAAGCAAAATTTTAATACAAACAAAATACACATTTTGAAATGTTTGTATGCTAATGCCAGAAGTCTAAGAAGTAAGATGGGAGAGTTAGAATGTATAGCAGTGAATGATGACATAGACTTAATTGGCATCTCAGAGACATGGTGGAAAGAGGATAACCATTGGGAGAGTGCTATACTGGTGTACAAATTATATCGCAATGACAGAGAGGTGCATCTGGGAGGCGGTGTGGCGCTTTATGTCCAGGATGGCATTGAGTTCATCAGGATAAAGATCCTGCATGAGACTAAATGCACAATCAAATCTTTATGGGTAGAAATCCCTTGTGTGTTGGGTAAGAGTATAGTATAGGAGTATACTACCATTCACCTGGCCAAAATGATGAGATGGACAGTGAAATGCTAAGAGAAATTATGGAAGCTAACCAAATTGGTAGTGCAGAAATAATGGGAGATTTCAATTACCCCAATATTGATCGGGTAAGTGAAACATTAGGACATGCTAGAGAGATAAAGTTCCTGGTTGGAATAAATGACAGTTTTATAGAGCAATTGGCTCAGGAGCCAATGAGAGAAGGAGCAATTTTAGATCTAATTCTCAATGGAGCACAGGATTTGGTGAGAGAGGTAATGGTGGTGGGGCCGCTTGACAATAGTGATCATAATATGATCAAATTTGAATTAATGACTGGAAGGGGGACAGTAAGTAAATCCATGGCTCTAGCACTAAACTTTCAAAAAGGAAACTTTGATAAAATGAGAAAAATATTTTAAAAAACTGAAAGGTTAAGAGTGTGCAACAGGCATGAACAATGTTAAAAAAAATACCATCTTAGAAGCACAATCCAGATGTATTCCACACATTAAGAAAGAGGGAAGGAAGGTCAAACGATTGCTGACATGGCTAATAAGTGAGGTGAAAGAGGCTAATTTATCCAAAAGTTCTTCATTCAAAAACTGAAAGAAGGATCCATCAGAAGAAAATAGGATAAAGTATAAACACTGGCAAGTTAAATGCAAGACATTGATAAGAGAGGCTAAGAAAGAATTTGAAAAGAAATTGGCCGTAGAGGCAAAAACTCATAATAAAAACTTTAAAAAATATATCCAAAGCAGAAAGCCTATGAGGGAGTCGTTTGGACCATTAGATGATTGAGGGGATAAAGGGGCACTTAGGGAAGATAAGGCCATCACAGAAACACTAACCACATTCTTTGCTTCGGTGTTTACTGAAGAGGATGTTGGGGAGATACCCATTCCAGAGATGGTTTTCAAAGGCGACGATTCAGATGAACTGAATCAAATCACGGTGAACCTGGAAGATGTAGTAGACCAGATTCACAAACTGAAGAGTAGTAAATCACCTGGACCAGATGGTATACACCCCGGGGTTCTGAAAGAACTAAAAAATTAAATTTCAGACCTATTTCAATTTATTTGCAACCTATCATTAAAATTATCCATTGTACCTGAAGACTGGAAGGTGGCCAATATAACCCCGATATTTAAAAAGGGCTCCAGGGTTGATCCGGAAAACTATAGGCCGGTGAGTCTGACTTCAGTGCTGGGAAAAATCATGGAAAATGTTATAAAGAATAAAATCACAAAACATTTGGATAGAAATGGTTTAATAGGACATAGCCAGCATGAATTTACCCAAGGGAAGTCTTGTCTCACAAATCTACAATTTTTTGAAGGCATGAATAAACATGTGGACAAAGGTAAACCAGTAGATGTAGTGTATTTGGATTTTCAGAAGGCATTCGACAAAGTCCCATATGAGATGCTTCTAAGAAAACTAAAAAGTCATGGGATAGGATGTGATCTCCTTTTGTGGATTGCAAACTGGTTATAAGACAGGAAACAGAGAGTAGGATTAAATGTTCAGTTTTCCCAGAGGAAAAAGGTAAACAGTGGAGTGCTTCAGGGATCTGTACTTAGACTGGTGCTTTTTAATATATTTATAAATGATCTGGAAAGGGGTATGACAGTGAGGTGATCAAATTTGAGTTAACACAAAATTATGCAGAGTAGTTAAATGTTAGGCGTGTGGACCCTTGAACTGGGACGAGACTTGGAACCACCACTGAGGGACGGCTGCCAGTGATCCTCATCACCGGGAGGCGGTACTGGTGGAGAAGACCCAGCTGGAACTTCACCTATACCAGCCCTTGTTCCCCTCAGGTTGAGCCCTTGGGTGCCAGGGCCGGCAGGACTTAGGTGCGGCTCTTCTTGCATAGAGGAGTCCAAGGACAAGGCAAGGTGGCATCAGGAAGTCCAGGTCAAGGCAGGCGGAAGTCAGAGAAAGCCATGAGCAGACCAGGAGTCAGGGCAGGCAGTGAACTAGCAGCACGATGAAACAGTCCAGAGGTCAGGGCAGGCAGCGGATAAGCAGAGACGGGAAGCCAAGCCGGGGTCAGAACCAGGTAGTCAATCCGAGGAACAGGAGAGGAACTGGGCCAAAGCACAGGAAGAGGAGGACGAGGTAGAAGGCACGCAGGAGCACAGAATCAGGAACACAGGATCAGGAACATAGGCAGGAACTCAGGATCAGGAACGCAGCAACAACACTCTTGGAGCGAGTACGACCTGTGGCCAAAGCGAAGTGCAGGAAGCTGAGCCGGCCTTAAATAACACAGAGCTATGACGTCATCTTCGGGGGCCGGGCCGAAGTTTCCCGCCGCGGCTTCTTTAAGTAGAGGTGAGTCCCGCGTGCATGCGCCTAGGGGAGCACACGCTGAGAGGAAGTCAGCGGCATCCGAAGCCACGTGGGTGAGGCGCCGCTGCAGGATTCGGGGCAAGGCCGCCCCAAGCTGTCGGAGGGGGAGCCCGGAGCCAATGCCTGCCAGTAAGGGGGCCCAGCCGCAGGTTGCCGTGGCCGGGATTGCCAACATTAAATCTCGAGGTTCTCCTGCAATTTATCACAATCTGCTTTAAGCTGGAAACCATATCAGTTTCCAGTGTGATCATTAATGCTGTGAGCCATTGACTTTAATGCTGGAGTAAAACCTCAAACAACACACAGGATCTAGAAGAGAAATCCCCTCCCCCCTCCCATCTTGGAAGTCTGGACACTCAGAATAAATTAACAGCAGGAGAGGTCTGTAAATGTAAAACTGTAATTGAGGTGTGGTAAGCGGACATTAGCCCAGGGTTACATTGGCATCATGAAAGGCTTACACATTTTCTTGTTCTCACTCAGAAATTTCAATTTTCCATCCTTATGTAACTCCTGGGTGTGATAAGACCCAGATACTGGACCCAGAGGCACATATGACGTGCCATGAACGTCGGTATAGAAAAGAATTTAAATAAATAAATAAATAAATAAATAAATAAATAGAAATAAAATTGACCCAATCTGCAACCAGTTATCCACAAAAAGCTTTTTACTTCTGGGGGGAAGCATAGTTTCAAGGCCCTTTTGCATTAACCAACATACACAACCTTTGTCTAGTCCCTGTAATCAGCACTGATAATCTCCACAGTCAATAGCAGCAATGATCACACTGAGAGGCAATGTGGTTTCTAACTCATTTACTGATAGTTGATAAATTGACTGAAGCTTCTTTATAGCACTTAGATCTCAAATAAAGTTGATAAGCAATAATGAAAATAAAGATTAATACATTTGTGACCTCACTCTTCTAGTGAAGTCTTTGAATTGATGGAAGCCAATTCCTTAGGAATTTATCTCCTCCTTTCAATTACTCTGCTAGAAGAAAGTTTGATCTTTCAACTACCAAATGTATCTGAAGCTTCTCCAGAATGGAAAGGTAGAATCTAATCCCAGAACACAGCAAGTCCCAAGTTTTATACCTTTCCTGTAGTCTTCTTAAATATCTTAGATCTCCTTCTGGAAGTACCAAGTGGGCACTCTCTTCTCAAGTGCAGCACACTTGAGTCAGTAGAAAAATCAATTCTTGTACAATTCCTTCAACTCCTTCCCTCTGGGAATGGACAGGAGTCCATTTCCCTTTGATGAAATCTCAGGCTTTTCCAAAATGAAAGACACCTCTTCTTCCCAATGGATTGGAAACTGGGTACCTGGTACAAAGGACACTCAGTCCCAAAAAGGAACAAAAATAGACTTTTACTCAAAAAGTAGAAAAACAAAGAAGAAACAGGAAGGGTGGAAGAACTTCCCTAACTCCCATAATGAGAGGATAATCACTGAAGAAAAACAACTCAGAACCTTCTCTGCATGGAGTCACTGACTGATCTATCCACTGGAGGTGAGACAGAGAACAGTAGAGTCCTCCCTGCCTCTCGATCTAACCTTACACAGGGACTCCCAAAATCTTCGGTGAAGGGGTACCAAGGATCTCACAAGGAAGATTTCCAAAATGTATGAAAAAGAATAAATAAGCCAAAATAGGTCAGAGGGCAACTCAAAAGACTGACAAAATGGCATCAGGAAACATGAACCTCCTGCACTCTGAAAGGCTAACTACAAAAATCCACTGAAGTCTAACTGAAACCAACAAAAATCCACACATTAAGAAGGTGGCAAGGGTTTATATACTGTTAGAGTACAACATCTGCAGCTCTCACATGGGAGAGGCTAAACCCAAACCTCCGATTTCTAAGTATCTCTGAACCTCCCCAACTGGTTAGTGCATTCTTTTTGGTATGGAAACTAAAGGTTCCTTACACTTACAATGCCATGATGGCAGCTTTGAAATGTCTGTATACAAATGCTAGAAGTCTAAAAAACAAGATGGGAGAGTTAGACTGTATAGCATTGGAAGAAGGGGGTAGATATAATTGACATCTCAGAAATCTGAAGTATTGACCCATTGGGACACTGTGATACCAAGGTACCAATTATATTGAAACGATAGGTTGGATCAAACTGGTGGCGGGGTAGTGCTATATAGGGATGTGAATCATTTTTTGACGATTTAAAATATCGTCCGATATATTTTAAATCGTCAAAAATCGTTAGGGCCACGATACAATACCAATTCCCCCGATTTATCGTCAAAAAATTGTAAATCGGGGGAAGGGGGAGGGCAGGAAAACCGGCACACTAAAACCCCCTAAAACCCACCCCCGACCCTTTAAATTAAATCCCCCACCCTCCCGAACCCCCCCCCCCAAATGCCTTAAATTACCCTGGGGTCCAGCGGCGGTCCATAGCTAAATCGGGGGAAGGGGGAGGGCAGGAAAACCGGCACACTAAATCCCCCTAAAACCCACCCCCGACCCTTTAAATGAAATCGGGGGAAGGGGGAGGGCAGGAAAACCGGCACACTAAATCCCCCTAAAACCCACCCCCAACCCTTTAAATTAAATCCCCCCAAATGCCTTAAAGTACCCTGGGGTCCAGCGGCGGTCCGAAACGGGCTCCTGCTGTTGAAGCGTGTTGTCTTCAGCCGGCGCCATTTTGCAAAATGGCCGCCGCAAAATGGCGGTGGCCATAGACCAACACGATTCGACCGCAGGAGGTCGCTTCCGGACCCCCGCTGGACTTTTGGCAAGTCTTGTGGGGGTCAGGAGGCCCCCCCAAGCTGGCCAAAAGTCTCTGGGGGTCCAGCGGGCGTCCGGGAGCGATCTCCTGCCGTGAATCGTTTTCCGTACGGATAATGGCGCCGGCCATACGCGTATGGCCGGCGCTATTTTCCGTACGGAAAATGGCGCCGGCAGGAGATCGACTGCAGGAGGTCGTTCAGCGGAGGTCCGGAACCCTCGCTGAACGACCTCCTGCAGTCGATCTCCTGCCGGCGCCATTATCCGTACGGAAAACGATTCGCGGCAGGAGATTGCTCCCGGACGCCCGCTGAAGACAACATGCTTCAACAGCAGGAGCCCGTTTCGGACCGCCGCTGGACCCCAGGGTACTTTAAGGCATTTGGGGGGGGGTTCGGGAGAGGGGGATTTAATTTAAAGGGTCGGGGGTGGGTTTTAGGGGGATTTAGTGTGCCGGTTTTCCTGCCCTCCCCCTTCCCCCGATTTAGCTATGGACCGCCGCTGGATCCCAGGGTAATTTAAGGCATTTGGGTGTGGGGGATTTAATTTAAAGGGTCGGGGGTGGGTTTTAGGGGGTTTTAGTGTGCCGGTTCACGATTTTAACGATTTTCACGATATTCTAAACACCCAAACGGCAACGATACGATTCCCTCCCCCTCCCAGCCGAAATCGATCGTTAAGACGATCGAGGACACGATTCACATCTCTAGTGCTATATTTTAAAGAGGGCATTGAATCAAACAGGATAAAAGTTCTTCAGGAAACAAAATGCAATTTTGATGCTTTATGGATAGAAATTCCAGGTGAAAAGGGGAATAAAATAGCAATGGAGGTGTATTACTGTCCACCTGGCCAGAAAGAACAGACAATGAAATGGTAAAAGAAATAAGGGAGGTTAGCAAATTCAGTAGCACAGTAATAATAGGATATTTCAATTATCCCAGTATTGTCTGGGTGAATGTCACATCGAACATTGTAAAGAGGTAAAGTTCTTGGATGAAATAAATGACTGCTTCATGGAGAAGCTGGTTCAAAAACCAACAAGAGGAGAAACTATTTTAGACCTAACCCTTAGTGAAACACAAGATTTAGTGCAAGAGGTAACTGTTACCGTTCAGTTCCCTTCTGCATCTGTTGCTTCCGCAGAGGCTAGCGGCCACGTTCCTTGGTGTCATTCCCCTGCTGCAGCGCAGGTCGACGCATGTCGCATCATGACTCCTCCCACCACGGCACGTCATCGCCTTCCCCAGAAGTCCCCACACTAGCACGGGAACTGGGACTATATAAACGCCACTCTTCAGCACAGCATTGCCTCGGCTTCAGGCTTGCTTGTGCTGGTGCTGCTCCTCAGATTCGCTCACTCCCTCTCTGATCGGATTGTGCCTTGGATCTTCTCTGCTTGCTGCCTGCCTCTCTGACCAGATTGTGCCTTGGCCCCTCTCTTGCTTGCTGCCTGCCTCTCTGACCTGGATTGTGCCTTGGACCTTCTCTTGATTGCTGCCTGCTTCTCTGACCTGGACTGTGCCTCGGACCTTCTTTGCTTGCTGCCTGCCTCTCTGAACTGGATTGCACCTTGGACTTTCTTTGCTTGCCACCTGCCTCTCTAACCTGGACTGGGCCCTGGACCTTCTCTCATTGGCTGCCTACCTAGGGGTACCGGATTGCGCCCTTGACTGGTTGCTGGCCGTGGACCATGGTCAAGCCAAGGTAAGACTGTTACACTATCTTGGGTCCACTATCACGATTATAACAGTAGCCGAGGCCATGGACCCAGTGGACTAAACAGCCTTACGTGTACAAAAACAGCATGAAGTGCTGGATTAAGTGACTGGCATTTTGGAAAGATTGGTCGCCCGTATGGATGCCTTGGCCGTTGCACCCCCAATGGCTGCAGCATCTTTCACACCAACTCCTCCTGTACTATGACTTCCACCTCCTCTGCGTTTCAACGGAAATCCCCAGCAGTGTCGGAGGTTCATAAATCAATGTCGCATGCATTTCTCTCTTCAGTCTTCACTGTTTTCCACAGAAAAGACCAAAGTCACATTCATCTTTCACTATTGGGGGGACTAGCCTTGGAATGGGCATCACCCCTCTGGGAACAAGATGATCCATTATTACATAATGTGGACCATTTCCTGAAAGATTTTCGATTAATTTTTTATGAGTCCGGTCGATCTGCTTCCGCAGCTTCTGATCTACTTCAGATCCAACAAGGGGGAATATGCTATCCAGTTTCGGACTCTTGCTGCCTAACTCCGCTGGGGGGAGGATAGTCTCACAGCAATCTTTCATCAAGGACTGTCAGCCATTAAGGACAAGTTAGCCGCTTGAGAACCATCAGAGTCCCTAGAAGAATTGATAAGCCTAGCTATTCATCTGGATCTCCGTTTTCAGGAGAGGTCCCAGGAGCGGGCAGCTCTTCGACAACTTTTCGACTCACACCAGCTTTTCAGCGACCGTTTGTGGTTCCTAAAACTTTGGAGGCTCAGCTCAGTATTGATGAACCTATGCAGATTGACCAATTCTGGATCTCGCCCAAAGAGCGGCACTGTCGAAGACAGAATAATCTCTGCTTGTACTGTGCTGGAATAGGTAATTTCGCTAATAAATGCCCAAGCAAGTCGGGAAACTCCCAGGCCTAAGTCTGGTGGGAGAGGCCTCCCTGGGTCATGCTACTTCCTCTCCACAATTCATCTCCAGGCATTCTTGGATTCCGGCATTCTTGGACTCCAGGCATTCTTGGATTCCGGTGCTGCTGGTAATTACATACAGGGAGGCCTCGTTCGTCAATATCAACTTCCCACAGTGCTCTTGAAAGCACCGCTTACAGTCTCCTCAGTATCGGGACAGCCTCTGGGGAATAAAATTTTGTTTATTACCAAGCCTATTAAAATGACAACGGGACCAGGGCCGGCGGAAGCACTAGGCGAACTAGGCGATCGCCTAGGGCGCTGAGCATTAGGGGGCGCCGAGCCGCTGATGGCCAATGGCCGCCGGTGGACGTCATCCCAATAGCGGCTGAGCGGTGAACTACTGCTATGCTGTGTGCCGAATACACACAGCAAGAAGATCGGCGGGGCCGTGGTGGAGCTCAAGTCACCACGGCCGGAAGAAAACAATCGCGTCTAAACCTGCTGGTGCTCCAGCTCCTTCCTGCCCGCGCGGCCCCGGAAGAAAAATGTTGCCGGAGCCGCGCGGGCAGGAAGGAGGAGGAGCATCAGCCAATGCAGGAGCTTCTCCTCCTTCCTGCCCGCGCGGCCCCGGAAGAAAAATGTTGCCGGAGCCGCGCGGGCAGGAAGGAGGAGGATCATCAGCCAATGCAGGAGCTTCTCCTCCTTCCTGCCCGCGCGGCCCCGGAAGAAAAATGTTGCCGGAGCCGCGCGGGCAGGAAAGAGGAGGAGCATCAGCCGCGTACAGAAGAGGAGCAGCGCGGCTCGAGAAGTCCGGGGCCGCTGCAGAGCCCATCCTGCAGCGGCCGTGAAGAGGAGGCCCAGAGGTGAGAGAGAGACTGAGGGTTTGTACAGTGTGTATGTGTGCGTGTATGAGATGAGTTGAGAGACTGTGTGTGGGAGTGAGGACCTGAATGTTTGCAGAGACAGCATGTGAGAGCCTCTGTGTGTGTGTGAGAGAGACAGCATGTGACAGTGAGAGCCTGTGCTTGAGCAAGACAGCATGTGGGAGTGAGAGAGAGCCTGTGTGCCAGAGTCAGACAGCATGTGCCAGTGAGAGACTGTGTGTATGAATGATTGTATGAGAGAGAGCATGTGACAATGAGAGCCTGTGCTTGAGCAAGACAGCATGTGGGAGTGAGAGAGAGCCTGTGTGCCAGAGTCAGACAGCATGTGCAAGAGAGAGACGGTGTATACATGATTGTATGAGAGAGAGCATGTGAGAGTGAGTGCCTGTGTATGTGTGTGTGTGAGAGAGAGAGAAAGCATGTGAGAATGAGAACCTGACTGTGTGTTTGAGGGAAGAAGACAGATGGAGAGAAAAGAAATATGTTATAAAAGGAATTGGCAAAAAAATAAGAAAGGGAAGGTGGAAAAAAAAAAAGCCTGTGACCAACTGATTAGAAAACTAAGATCAGACAGCAAATGTAAAAAAAAATAAATTATTTTTTACTGATTGGAACATGTAATCTTTGGGAATGTGCAAGAGTAGCACTTTCTCTATGCGGATCTCACAATGTACCATGAGGCCTGCACAGAGGAGGCAGCAGAATGGGCTTCAGTGCCAATAGTAGCAATCAGCACCTCCGCAATAGCCATACAGCAACAGTGACAGTGGCAGCAGAGGAATGAGAGAGGCTCTGAGGTTGCTGGCAAAAGAAAGAGAGGGGGGTCTCTGCCTTTAGTGTGTGCATGTGTATGAATGGGAGTTTGCCTGGCGGTGTATGTGTGTGAATGCATGGGTGCCTGCCTGAGGGTGTGTCTGTGTATGAGAATGAATGGGTGTCTTCCTGGGGTTTGTATGTGTGAGAATAGATGCCTGCCTGTTTGTGCTGTATGTGTGTGTGTGTGTGAGAATAAATTGGTGCCTGCCTGGGGGTCTGGGTGTGAGAATGAATGTGTGCATGCCTGGGGGATGGGGAGGGAGTGGTGTGAAAATGAATGGGAGCCCGCCTGGGGGTCAGTGTGAGAATGACTGGGAGCTTGCCTGTGTGTGTGTGTGTGTGTTTGTGTGAGAATGATTGGAAGCTTGCCTGGGAGTGTGTGTTTGTGTGTATGTGAGGGAGCCAGTGAGAGCATGAGTGTGTATGAGAAAATCCAGGGGAGTAAGAGTTTGTGGGGGGGGGGGGGGGGGTGTGGAGGGGGAGAGAGTGCCTTAGAGCCTGAGTGTGTCAGTGTCTGTGAGAGCGAGAGGTTATGGTTGGGTATAAGAGCATGAATGTGTATGTATGTGACAGTGTATGTGTGAGAGAGAATGGACATGTGAGTATGTGTGAGAGAGAGAGGATAACCTCAATCAAGAGCTCCCATGTATGGACAGCAGGGGCTTTTTAAAATCCTTATTAGTTTTAATTATTGTGTGTTATTTGATATATGTGCTGTTTTGAAATATTTTATTGGTTTTAGGAAATTGTAAAAAATGTATATGATTTTAATTAATAGAAATTCTATTTATCAGTAGTTTTAAAATATTATTTTATTAGTATGGTTTTACTATTATAACTGATGCTTTATGTTTCTTGATTTTATTTGTTTTATGAAGAATGGTGGTTCTGTTTTTCCATTGTTAATACACAGAGTCTGGCTTCTTGGGGTTTCCATTTCAGTTTTTGTCTAATTTGTGCTCCTTTATTTTGTATTCTGTATTTGGTGAGGGTCTGTCTCTGCTCTGTGTGTGTGACCATGATGAGAGATTCTGCTAGCATAGGGATCTATAGCAATCGGGTTTGTTTTGTTTCCTCAGTAGGTGGAGTATTGGTATTCTAGGACCCAGTGTAATATTTACCCTTGCTTATTCACAGGTAGGGTTATTGTTGTTTGAGTCCTTGGTGTTATTACTGTTATGTTATGATGGGATTGCAGTATAGATTTTGAGTGTCTTTTTTGTGGTGTTTTGTGTTAGTTCACAATGTGCCTGGCAGTGGAAGCTGTTTGTGCTGCTGTTACTGTGAAGTGACAACAGAATTTGAAAATATCTTTCAGTATGATGAGCTGTAAGGGAAACATCCAAGCTCCATTGTTTGGGGGAATTTCAGTGGATGCACAGAGTTACAGAACTGGAGGTACAGGATTTATATTGACCTTCTGTTCCTTCCTATATATTCCTGACTTCACTCTCATAGCCACATAGAATCAGTTGACTGAGGCTATCAACATAATTTTATAGTGTGAAACTGGCCAGCTTTTTAAAATAACGCAGAGGACCCTTTGGACTTTTTTATTAACACTTTTTTTTAATAACCAATTTTAAAGCAGGATCCATGCTATAGAGGTGGGTGAGATGAAGAAATGTCATTTTGGCGCCCCCCCCCCCAATTCTTCTGTCTGGAGACACCACTGATTTTCTGTGACCTTAAGCATTAGTACAAGAAGGATTAAGGGGGGATGCTGGAGAGGCACACAAATGCATTGGCCCCCGGGCACCGGAGACCCTTGGTACGCCACTGGGTGCGAGCCATATGGAGCCGCAAGTGGTGGCAAAGAGGAGTGGAGTTTGGCAGGCCGCAAGCAGTGCCCAACCTGCTTGCGACCCAGAAAACCCCAGTCAGCGGGCGTGATCGAGAATGAGGTAAGGGTCGGGGCCGAGACCGGGGGGGGGGGGGGGCGCAAGGGAGAAGGCTCGCCTAGGGCGCCAAATCCCCTTGCACCGGCCCTGAACGGGACTACTTCACCAAGAGACTATTCAATTTTATGTGCTCCCTTCCGTGGTTAATCAGGTGATTTGGGGGTTACCCTGGTTAAGACTACATCAACTCTGGTTGGACTGGGGATCATTGCAGCTAGCAAGTTGGAGTTCCTACTGCCGTCAAAACTGTTTGATTCCGGTGAAACTATCTAAGTCTCAAATTCCTTGCTCCGCAATTATTCCCTCTGGGTTACCTCACCAGTATGCTGAATTCACTGATGTTTTCAGCAAGAAAGAAGCAGAGGTCTTACTACCACATAGGGCTTATGACTGTGGAATAGAATTAGTTCCAGGAAAATCCCCTCCCAGGGGTAGAGACTACGCATTATCAGGAACTGAGTCAGAGGCCATGACTCAGTATATTCAAGAGAATTTGGCTCAGGGATTTATTAGACCCTCCTTGTCTCCAGCAGTTCCGGATTCTTTTTTGTCAAAAAGAAAGATGGTTCTCACTGACTATGTATTGATTATAGAGAATTAAACGCCATTACGAAGAAAAACTGATACTCTATTCTGCTTATTTCTGAACTCTTTGACCAATTAAAAGGTGCACACATTTTTACTAAACTTGACCTCTGCGGGGCCTATAATTTAATACAAATTCGGGAGGGCGATGAGTGGAAAACCGCCTTCAACACTCGAGATGGACATTATGAGTATCAGGTAATGCCATTTTGTCTTTGCAATGCCCCGGCGGTATTTCAAGCCGTGATCAATGATATCTTTCAAGACCTCCTGTATTCTCATGGTCTGGTTTACTTGGACGACATCCTTATTTTTCCCAAAACAGAAAACCAACATCAGGTTCATGTACGACAAGTTCTCCAGCGCCTCCCAGAAAACTGATTATATGCTAAATTAGAAAAATGCCTGTTTCACAAGGAAGAATTCCTTGTGAAACAGGCATTGTATCTTCCTGGGGTACATTGTCTCCCAGACTGGTCTACGCATGGATCCAGGGAAACTCAAAGCCATTGTAGAGTGGCCTCAACCCAAGGGTCTCAAAGCCATACAACGCTTTTTGGGTTTTTCCAATTACTATCGTCAGTTTATTGCGGGATACTCCACCCTGGTAGCCCCTCTGACAGCCATGACTAAGAAGGGGGCAGAACTTTGGAAGTAGTCTCCCGAAGCTGTTCATACATTTCAGTGTTTAAAAGAAGAATTCATCAAAGACCCTTGTCTACAACATCCTGATCCTACTAAACCTTTCATTATGAAGGTCGATGCCTCGGCCCTAGGAGATGGGGCAATCCTTCTGCAACCTTCGGACTAGGGGAAACTACTTACATGCGCTTATTTTTCTAGAAAATTTTCTCCATTGGAGAGAAATTATGCCATTGGAGATCGAGAACTCCTAGCAGTATAATCCGCTCACCTATTGGAGAGGGTCCTCTCCAATAGGTGTCGCCATTCTTTGAGAGCGGATTATACTGCTAGGAGTTCTCGATCTCCAATGGCATAATTTCTCTCCAATGGAGAAAATTTTCTAGAAAAATAAGCGCATGTAAGTAGTTTCCCCTAGTCCGAAGGTTGCAGAAGGATTGCCCCATCTCCTAGGGCAATTTACATGGATCATAAGAACCTGGCATACCTTTCACAGGCTCAACATCTAAATCCACAGCAGGCCCGCAGGGCGCTATTTTTCAGTCTATTCAATTTTAATCTACACTTTTGACCACCAGAAAAGAATCTGCGAGCGGGTGCTTTATCTAGAAGCTTTCTACCTGATGACATTCCCGACCCACCCCGCTATATTATTGACCCGGCTCAAATCATACTCGCTGCTATCTTCATGGTACCTTTGGGGAAGACGGTGGTACCCAGGCATCTGAGGAAAAGGTTTATTTTATTTATTTATTTGTCGAGTTTTTGTTACGACTGTCGCTGCCCGACGTCTCCACTCCGCCCACCTTACCTTTTTTGCGACTCTTCCCACAGTTGATGGACTTCTGGCTACCGCGGCATCTGCCTGCTGTCCTCTCCGGCATCCCCGGTCTGGCTTGGGCGCTGCATCCTGCCATGTTGTCCAGGTACCATAGGGTGTGTGCACCGCATGGCCCTGCTTCTTATTCTCTCTTTGACAAGAACCTCAGGGGCATCCCCCTGTGATGACGTCACACATCCTGGATACAAAAGCCTACACTCTTTGCTAGCTAATCGAGTTAGCAAGGTGGGATCTCCTTACGGATGGGATTCGTTCTCCGTACCTAGCTACTCTGCCTCTCCAACGTTTGGACTTTATCCTAACGGGGTACCCACTCCTCAGGGGCCTCTCTCATTTCTTTCAGGTCGCTATCAGGAACCGGTACTCGCTCCTCGAGGGCCCATGTTCCCTGACTCACTGCCTGAACTTATCGCTTCTGCTTGGAAGAAGCCACTGCCTACATCATCAGTGAGTCACCAACTTTATTTCCTCAGAGCTGTTCCCTGGAACCAGTTACTCGCTCCTCGAGGGCCTGCCTCTATTCCAGCTTCTGTGTGAGTAACTTTACCAACGAGGCGCTATACCAGAACTCTATGTATGCTCCACTGTACTCACTATCTCAGTTTTTTCCACTATAGCACAGCCATAGAGGGAATCGCTGTTCTAGTATCCTGAGGAACCCTAAGCCCAGCCGGGCTTCATCTCTACTCATTTCTGCCACCTCTGGTGGCTTCTCAACTCTGTCTAATAAAAGATATAACTCTGTGTTGTGTGTCCCAAAGCTGAGTCTGACCTGTGGCCCCTCACGGGACTTCCCCACGTGGGCATGGTCAGCTGCCACAGTGTCCAAGGGTCCACCCAAAACCTTACAAACAATAACAGTTTTATATACCATCGTTCGGTTTCGCCATCACAACGGTTTACAAAGTTTCGATGTTTAACAAAGTGTTCAAAAATTCATACGCTTGTTAACAGAGTTATCTTATTCGTTATAAATATAACGAATTTTTATAATCTGTACAATATACAAATCTGTATATTGTACAGATTAAATTACGTATTTTGGATTGGGTCTGCATGTTTATATGGGTCGGTTGGGAGGGAAGAAGTATCAAAGAGTCATAGGTTGTTTTGGTAGGCTCTGGTGAACATCCAAGTTTTTAGTTCTTTTTTAAAGGTTTTTAAATTTTGTTGTGTTCTCAGTTCGGTTGGGAGGGAGTTCCGTAGTTCCATAGTTCCAGGTTCTTCACTGGGCTAATGATTCTCACCTAGCGGGAACCATGGAATAGCCTGGACAAGAAATCTTATCTCCCGTCATTACTGGTGGCCCCAGTGGAGATTGGATACCAAGAGGTACGTTGAATCCTGTCCCACCTGTGCAACCAATAAGACTCCCTGAAGACGACCTTGCAGGCTATTACAACCTTTGCCCATTCCTGTTAAACCACATAGCCACACACATAGCCACACACTTCATTACTGATCTTCCTCCTTCTGATGGGAACATGGTTATCTGGGTTGTTGTGGATCAATTTTCAAGAATGGCCCATTTTATTCCACTCCCTGGATTGCCTATGGCCCCAGAATTGGCTCGGCTGTTTATACAGCACATTTTTCGTATTCATGGCCTTCCAGTGAATATCGTATCTGATAGAGGAGTTCAATATACCGCACGATTCTGGAAGGATCTCTGTAAAAAATTCAGAATAAAACTCAATTTTGCTTCAGCCTATCATCCCCAGTCCAACGGATTAACTGAACAGACAAATCAATCCCTCAAGACCTTCTTGCAATGCTATGTAAACCAAAGACAGGATGACTGGGCATCTTTATTACCTTGGGCAGAGATTTGCCATAACAATCATTTAGCTCAAGCCACTGGAACATCTCTTTTCCTAGTCTTTGGCAGATATCCTCGAATACCATTGCCTATTACTACCTCCTCGTCTTGTCTTGCTGTAGACCAAACCATCCGCTCCATGACAGAGCTATGGTAAGAAATTTGACTATTGTTACAGCAAACCACGATCAAGGCTAAGAGACAGGTGGATAAAAAGAGGAGACCGGGTCCTCAACTCCGACTGGGGGACTTTGTATGGTTGAGTACCCGGAATCTCAGATTACGGACACCTTCTCTAAAATTTTCACCCAGATTCGTTGGACCTTTCCTTATTGAAAAACAACTAGGTATAGTCACTTACAAGCTTCGCCTGCCACCCACGCTTTGGGTCCACAATGTCTTTCACATATCGCTTCTCAAACCTGCAGTCCTGTCTTGGCCATCCAGGAGATCTAAACTGACCACGTCCACTATTGTGGAGGACGACACACGATATGAGGTCGAGGAGATCTTGGATGTCAGAAGAAGGTGAGGAACCTTGCAGTATTTAATTTCCTGGAAAAATTATGGGAATCAGCTCACAACATTCAGGCTCCGCGATTGCTCCCGGAATTACATCAATGTTTTCCTCTCAAACCTCATCCAAAGAAATGGAGAGGGGGACCTTGCAGGGGAGTTACTCTTACCGTTCAGCGCCCTTCTGCGGCATTCCCCAGCTGCAGCACAGGTCAACGCACGCCGCATCATGACTCCTCCCACCACGGCACGTCATCAACTTCCCCGGAAGTCCCCACACTAGTGCGGGAACTGGGACTATTTAAACACCACTCTTCAGCACAGCATTGCCTCAGCTACAGGCTTGCTTGTGCTGGTGCTGCTCCTCGGATTCGCTCGCTCCCTCTCTGATCGGATTGTGCCTTGGCTCTTCTCTGCTGCCTGCCTCTCTGACCCGGATTGTGCCTTGGACCCTCTCTTGTTTGCTACCTGCCTCTCTGACCCGGATTGTGCCTTGGACCTTCTCTTGCTTGCTGCCTGCCTCTCTGACCTGGACTGTGCCTTGGACCTTCTCTTGCTTGCTGCATGCCTCTCTGAACTGGATTGTGCCTTGGACCTTCTTTGCTTGCTGTCTGCCTCTCTGACGTGGACTGGGCCCTGGACCTTCTTTGCTTGCTGCATGCCTCTCTGAACCGGATTGTGCCTTGGACCTTCTTTGCTTGCTGTCTGCCTCTCTGACGTGGACTGGACCCTGGACCTTCTCTTATTGGCTGCCTACCTAGGGGTACCGGATTGCGCCCTTGACCGGTTGCTGGCCGTGGACCATGGTCACGCCAAGGTAAGACTGTTACACTATCTTGGGTCCACTATCATGATTGTAACAGTGTTGGAGCCACTTAGCAAAAGCGATCACAGCATGATTAAATATGACTTAATAATTGGAGGGAGGACACTAAAGAAATCTACTGTGACCGGATTTAACATTTTGAAAAAGGTAACTATGGGAATGAGTGGTGATTCCCTCAAGCCTGGAGGCAGAATTTCAGTCTAATTCCATCCTTTCTTAAAACATAATCTTTATTCACAGCTTCAATCATATATACAACAACAGTAGACTGCCTTTACCTTCAGACAGTGTACTCTCTCTACTCATAGTTTGTACTGCTTCGTCTCAGCTCAGTGTTTGGACAGTGTTACTTTACATGATCTGCCTTCCTTCCAGAGACCTGGGCCTAGTCTGGTTATCTCCACCTGCACCCCAGCCCTTATTCCCCAGTCTCTGGTTATGCCCTCTGAGCACAAACATAGAGCACACTCTCCTGAAGATATTTAGGGTAAACCAGGCATCTAGCCTGGTCCTGCACAGGTAAATAGGGGAACACTACGGGCACTATCTCACAGTAACTATGATAAAATGAGGAAAATGGTTATGAAAAAACTGAAAAGTGCAGGCATGAATGTTGTTTAAAAATACCATCTGGGAAGCCCAGACCAGATGTATTCCTCAGATTAGAAAAGGTAGAAGGAAGGCTAAATGACTACCAGCATGGTTAAAAGGTGAAGTGAGAGAGGCTGTAAGCGTTAAAAGTACATCTTTCAGGAAATGGAGAAGGGATCTGAATGAAGAAAGCATGAAATAACATAAGTATTAGTAAGTTAGATGCAAAGCATTGATAAGAAAGGCAAAGAGATAATTTGAAAAGAAACTTGCCATGGAAAAACTCATAATAAAGACTTCTACAGATACATTGGAAGTGAAAAGCCTGAGAGGGAGTTAGTTGGACCATTAGATGATCAAGGGGTAAAAGGGACGCTTAGAGATGACAAAGTCATAGTAGAGAGACTAAATTAATTCTTTATTTTGGTCTTCAGTGAAGAAAAAGTAAGAGATACCCAGTCCAGAAATTATATTCAGAGGTGATGATTCAGAGGAACTAAAAAAAAATCTCAGTGAACCAGGAAGATGTACTAGGGCAAACTGAAAAACTAAAGAGTACCAAATCACCTGGACCAGATGGCATACATCCAGAGTGCTGAAAGAACTGAAAAATGAAATTACGGACCAGCTATTAGAAATTTGTAAACTATCATTAAAATTGTCAATAGTACCTGAAGATTGGAGGGTTGGCAATGTATCGCCAATTTTTAAAAATGGATCAAGAAGTGATTCAAGAAACTACAAACCAGTGAGTCTGACATCTGCATTAGACAAAATAGTAGAAATTATGAGAAAGAACAAAATTGCTAAACCTAGAAACATAGAATTCATGGCAGAAAAGGACCAATAATCCATCCAGTCTGCTCAGCAAGCTTCCCATGGTAGTATTTGCCGCGCCATGCAGGTTACCCCCATGTATCAGTCAGTGCTGCTTGATGTGCTTTGCTTATGGACTTGGCCATAGAAGCAGTCCTGAATGTTCTCCATAATGTCTGCGCATCAGTACCCCAGACTGAAAAAAAAAAGTCATGGTTCGTGTTGGTTGTTTCTCAATCCAAATTCCTCTTCCTTCCACCCTCACCCACCTCCTTCAAAGCAGAGAGCGATATTGCAGCTGCATCAAAAGCATCAACATACCTTCTGTTAAGGTTAGTAACTACTGCTCTGTGCAGGTTACCCCTCTGTTTATCAGTTCCCCAGACTGTAAAATTCAGGGCTCTCATTGATTTTTTTGTCTGAATCCAATTCCTCTTTTCCCTGCTGTTGAAGCAGAGAGCAATGTTGGAGTTGCATCAAAGGATTGAAGGTTTATTGGTTAAGTGTAGCAACTGCTGTACCAACTAGTTACCCCCGTGCACACTTTCCTTGTTTCTTTTAGGACTTGGCCGTAGAAGCAGTCCTGTGCTTTTTCCCTTATGTCTGTGTATCAGTATCCCAGATCATGGAAGTTGGGCCCCCTATTGTTGTCTGAATGCAATATTGCAGTTGCATTAAAAGCTTCAAAGCTTATTGGTTAAGGGTAGTAATCTCCATGCCTTCTTCTAAGGGTAGTAACTGCCATACCAGCAAGTTACCCCCCCCCTGCATATTTACCTCATTTCCATCCTCTAGCCTGTAGAGATCCACAGTATTTATCCCATGCTCCTTTGAATTCTTTGACTGTTTTCTTCACCACCTCCTCCGGAAGGGCATTCCAGGTCTACACCATCCTCTCTGTGAAAAAATATTTCCTACCTTTGGTTCCGAGTCATTTCTCCCTGGAGTTTCATTTCGTGACCCATAATTCTATTGTTTTCTTTCCAATGGAAAAGGTTTGAAGTCCATATATTAATAAAACCTTTTAGTTATCTGAATGTATCATATCTCCTGGCATCTCCTCTCTACCAGGGTATACATATTCAGATCCTTCAGCCTCTGCTCATTGGTCTTCTGATACAAACCCCACACCATTTTTGTTGCTCTTTCTGGATCATCTCCATTCTGTCTCCATCCTTTTTGAGATACAGGCTCCAGAACTGAACACAGTACTCCAGTTGAGGCCTCATGAAGGACCTGTACAAGGAGATCATCACCTCCTTTTTCTTACTGGTTATTTCTCTCTCTATGCAGCCCAGCATTCTTCTGGCTTTAACTATCACCTTATCAAATTGCTTTGCCATCTTCAGATTCCCAGACATTATCATCCCAAGATCCCTCTCTTGGTCCATGCACATCAGTCTTTCACCCCCCCACATGGATTAGCACATCCCATATGCATGTCTCTGCACTTCTTGGCATTGAATCCCAGCTGCCAGATCTTCAACCACTTTTCAAACTTTCTTAAATCTCTTTTCATTCTCTCTACTCTTCAGAGTAGGTTCTGTCTCTTATTGGTCAACCAGTTTGTAATCCATGCCACCACCTTGGCACTCACTATTACGCTTCTCATTTTATTTACAAGCCTCCTAAGCAGGATAATATCAAAAGCTTTGCTGAAATCTAAGTAGATCACATAGTGCGCTCTTCTTCAATCCAGTTCTCTAGACACCCAATCAAAAAAATCCATGCTGCCAGCAACCTACCAAATTGTATATAGTTCACTAACCTCTCCTTCAGCAGTGTCTCCATTAATTTTCCCACCACTGATGTGAGGCTAACTGGCCTGTAGTTTCCAGCCTCTTCTCTGCTCCCACTCTTGTGAAGCAGGACCACCACCGCTCTTCTCCAATCCCACGGCTCCACTCCTGTTTCCAGGGATCTATTGAAAAGTTCCTTCAGTGGACCTGCCAGCACATCTCTGAGCTCCCTCAGTATCTGGGATGTACCTCATTTGGCCCCGTGGCCTTGTCCACTTTCAGTTTGCCTAGCTTTTCCCATGCATTCTGTTCCGTAAACAGAGTTTTGACTACCCCATCCCCATCTTTGATCTTGTCTCCCAACAACGGTCCTTCTCCGGGGTCTTCTTTAGTGAGCACCGAACTAAAGTATTGGTTTAATATTTCTACCATTTCTTTGACTCTTTCCACACATTATTCTTTGGCACCTTTCAATTTCACTATACCATTTCGGACCTTTCTTCTTTTTCTGATATATCTAAAAAATGTTTTGTCACCTCGCTTTACTTCTTTGTCAATCCTTTTTTCTGCTTTACTTTTTTCTTTCTTGATTTATTTCTTCATCTCTCTCAGTTTCACCAGGTATTCTTCCCTGTGATCCTCTTTTTGGGATCCTTTATACTTCTTGAATGCTGCTCTTTTTGCCTTTATTTTTTTCAGCCACTTCCTTTGAGAACCAGATCGGTTTCTTTTTCCTCTTACTCTGGTTTACTTTTCTAACACATAGATTTGTTGCTTTTGTAATAGCTCCTTTCAGTTTGTCCCACTGTTGTTCCACCTCGCCCATTTTCTCCCAGTCTTCCAGTTCTTCCTCTAGGAACATTCCCATTTTGACAAAGTCTGTATTTGTGAAATTCAAAACTTGGGTCTTCATGTGTCTTCTCTGTATCCTGTTTACGATATCAAACCATACTGTCTGATGATCACTGGGTCTAAGGTGGGTAACTACTCGAATATTTGAGACATTATCCCCATTTGTGAGCACCAGGTCAAGTATCATACCCTCACGTGTGGGTTCCATTACCATTTGTTTGAATAGAGTCCCTTGAAAAGCATCCACTATCTCTCTGCTTCTTGTAGATTCCACAGAAGGGATACTCCAATCCACATTCAGCAGATTAAAATCTCCACTTAGCAACACTTCTCCCTTCTTTCCCACCTATAGATAGGCATAGTTTAATGGAACAAAGTCAACATGAACTTAGCCAAGGGAAGTCTTGCCTCACCAATCTGCCTCATTTTTTTGAAGTCATAAATAAACATGTGGATGAAGGTGAGCCAGTTGGTATAGTGTATCTAGATTTCCAGAAAGCATTTGACAAAATCCCTCATAAGAGATTTCTTAGGAAATTAAAAAACCATGGGATTGGGGAGGGGGCCAGTGTCTTATTGTGGATTGCAAACTGGCTAAAAGACAGTAGGGTTTAATGGTAAATTTTCTCAATGGAGAAAGGTGAATAGTGGAGTGCCCCAGGGATTTGTTTTGGGACCACTGCTCTTTAATATATTTATAAACTACCTGGAAGTGAGGTGATCAAATTGGTCAATGGCTCAAAATTATTCAAAGTTGTTAAATCACAAGAGGATTGTGAGAAATTGCAAGAGGACCTTGCAAAACTGAGAGACTGGGCATGCAAATGGCAAATTAAATTTAATGTGGACAAGTGTAAAGTGATGCACTTAGGAAAGAGTAATGCAATTTATAGCTACGCAATGCAAGGTTCCACATTAAGAGTCATCATTCAGAAAAAGAATCTAGGCGTCATCATTGATAATACATTGAAATCTTCTGCTCAGTGTGCAGCAGCAGTCAAGAAAGCAAAGAGAATGCTAGGAATTATCAGGAAAGGAATGGAGAATAAAACAGAGAATATCTTAATGCTTCTGTATTGTTCCATGGTGCATCTTCATCTTGAGTATTGTGTGAGGTACTGGTCACCACATCTCAAAAATGATATAGCAGAAATAGAAAAGGTACAGAGAAGGGTGACCAAAATAATAAAGGGGATAGAACGATTACCCTGTGAGTAAAGGCTAAAGAGGTTAGAACTCTTCAGCTTGGAGAACAGATGGCTGAAGGGAGATATGATAGAAATCTATAAAATAGTGAGTGGAGTGGAATGAGTAAACATTAATCGGTTGTTTATTCTTTCAAAAAGTACGAAGACTACGGAACACAAAATGAAGTTACTAGGTGATATATTTAAAACTAATAAGAGAACATTTTTTTTACTTAATGCATAATTAAGCTCTGGAATTCAATGCCAGAGGATGTGGTGAAAGCTATTAGTGCAACTGTGTACCTGATACTCCCTCAAACCACCTTAAGGGACCGGCCACATCTATGTAGCCCAGTCCTCCTTCAGGGTCAGCCACGCAAGGAATTCTGGGTGAAGGAGTCTCCTCTCACCGTTCTATAATGAGCCAAAGCCCAGAAGGTTTAGACAGGCCCCCAGGGATCAGGTAGGAAGCCAAACTATGCGAAGGCCTGTTATATTTGAGATGGGTTATTGTCAGAACTGCAAGGTGAGTAGCTTTTCTTCTGCATTGTGTTTTGTACTGTAAATAAAATTGCACTTAAGGAAACAGCCAGAGTCTGCCTCCTTTATCCTACTGGCTGTGTCCTAAGCCATGACAGCATGTAAACAAGCTGTGTTTAAAAAAGGTTTTGGACATGGGCCTAAAGGAAAATTTTAGAAACCATTATTAACGTGGAGTTGCAGAAATCCTCCTCTTACCCATGGGATAAGCAACATGGAATCTATCTACCCCTTGGTATCCTGCCAGGTACTTATGACCTGGATTGGCCACTGTTGGAAACAAGATACTGGGCTTAATGGACTTTGGTCTGACCCAGTATGGCATATCTTATGTTCTTATGATCTTATGGCTTGCCATCTTCCAGCAGCTTACAGCACATCTATATAAGTCAGCACAGGGAGGAGCAATACGAAATGGAGCCTTGTTTGTCCTACATAAAAGCTCCATCTCTCCAATAACCACCCTGTAGAACTTGACCCAGGGCATGCCTACTGTACCTACTCTGGTTTCAAATATGCCACTCATGACAGGGCCCAGGGAACTTCCACATCACATCCATCACCCACATAAGGAAAGGAGACTTCTTAATATGTCAGTAAAATGTTTAGTTCTAATATGCGGTGTCATTTCTCTGTGTGCATGAATGATTGGTATGTGTGCAAGAATATATATGGCTATGCCCAGGTAGTGTTTGCATGTGAAAGGTCTGTGTAGATGAAGCAAGACGGAAAGGGAGGGACATGTGTGGTAACTAAGAATGTAAAATTGGTTGTAGAGTTTGTAAGATGCACTATGGTCTCTAGCAGAAAAAAAACCCCAACACTATCTGTTTATGGGATTGATTTACTAAGATTTTTTCCTAATAGAGACAGAATGGGGGAAAAAAAATGTCTAAGAAATTCAGGCCTAAACATGATGAGGAAAGATTTCTAAAATGGAACCCTTGGGATCTTTCTCCTGACATTGATTTGATGTCCCATGTGAATTGACTATGGCAGTCTAAAAGAACAGAAAGTGGCAAAGCCTGGCTACCACAATTTTCTATTTATACTGACATATCACATCAGTTTACATTCAGATACTGTAGGTATTTCCCTATCCCCAGAGGGCTTACAATCTAACAGGTCGATACAGTAAGGCGCGTAAGAAAGAGTGCGGCAGTGCGGGGCGCACCCTCGTTTGCTGCACGCACAATTTGGTTCACATAGTGCTCGATTCAGTATTCAAATGAGACGCAAATGCAAGCGGCGTCCAAAGGGCGCCCATGAAGTGGTAGGCGTGCGCAATCCATTTTACTGTATAGAGCGGTATACGGCGCCTATACAGTATCCCGGGTGCGCCAGTACCTGTCATTTCAAAATGTCATTTGAAATGTCATTGGAAATATCATTTGAAATGTCATTGGAAATGTCATTCCACCAGGTAAGTGGATGGTTCTTTTCTCGCGGCTTGGACGCCGTTCGTGGACCTTCCCGCTGCCTTGAGCGCCCGGCTGGACGTCCGTTCATGGACCTTGAGCGCCCGGCCAGCCATCCAAAGTCGCCGGCTTGGACGTCCAGCCGGGTGCTCAAGGCAGTGGGAAGGTCCAGGAACGGACGCCGCGACCTTGGACATTCATGGACCTTGAGGGCCCAGCCGGACATCTAAAGTCGCTGGACGTCCAAAGTCGCCGGCTTGGACGTCCAGCCGGGCGCTCAAGGCAGCGGGAAGGTCCACGAACAGACACCACATCCATAGAGACTCCGTATAGGCGTCCGTAGAGGCGTCCATGTCTCTGCCGGACCTGAAGCCTCAGGATGCCTAGCGGATGCCCATCTCTCTGGCGTCCATAGAGGCGTCCGTGTCTCTGCCTTTACGGATGCCTATCTTTACGGACGCCCATCTCTCCGGCGTCCATAGAGGCATCCGTGTCTCCGCCTTAACGGATGCCTATCTTTACGGATGCCTATCTCTACGGCATCCGTAAAGGCGTCCATGTCCGGAGCCTCAGAGAGGCCCAGAGATGGATGGATGGTACAGTTGAACCGAAACATATCACATACCTCCTCCGGTCTTATTGCTGGGTTCTCCAGTCGGATGGGTTCTCCTTGCTGCTGGGCTCCCCTGTTGGCCTCTCCAACCTGCCGAGCATTTCGAGCGTTTCTCATTCGAGCATTTCTCATTCTGCTTCTCAACCGAATGAAAAATAGCGCCAGAGCAATAATATACATATTGTCCATGGCGCTGTCCGGTACGAAAGTGATCGAACACCACACTAATGCCAGGGTAAGGGTAGGCAGTAAATATGCAGGTTAAAGACGCGGCAAAATAGCTGGTTAAAAAGGCGATAATCTGGGCGCACGTTACTGTATTGGAGGGAATAGCTAAATCGATCATTAACATATCATATACATGCGGTGGGCGGAGACGGATACGCGTCCATTTCAGTAAGCGGTAAGAACGCGTAAAACCGGATACTGAATTGCGGGTTAGCCATACGCGTCCAAAATGGGTTAAAAACAGGGTAACCGCGGCCGTGCTTTACTGTATTGGGCCATAAGTTTGTACCTGAGGTAATGGAGGGTAAAGTGACTTGCCCAAGATCATAAGGAGCAACAGTGGGACTCGAACCCTGGTCTCCTGGTTCATAGCGTATGTATGTATTTATGTATGTATGTATTTTTTCTATGGAGAAAAAGAAAATAATTTAGGGATTTTAGGAGCTTAGGAGCTGAGCGGCTCTGGTAGGCTTGGGTCTGACTTACTCCTGTCCTCAGGGTTGGAGTTGAACATGCAGATGCTTAGAGCAAAAACTAAGGAACAGGCCTAGCCAATGGCAGGTTCTCCGAAACTCTGCCGCAGTGACATCATTCAACTTCAGCAATAGGGACTCTTGTGGTGCTGGGGCTCCATTGCCTTTGGATTCTTTATTTTATTTCAAACCAGTATATACTAAAGTAACCATTTCTATATGCCTACTGCTACACAGGATCAAAACAGAAATAATATTTAGGACTGAAAATATTTAATTAAGCCATTGTGTATTATGGACATGATTGTTATTTCAGTTAATTATCCTTTATGCATACTAGCAGAACAAGACAATTTTATTAAGTACAAAATATCTGTTCATGCTACTGTGCTCGTAGCATCCTTTGGGCCAAGTTTATAAAAGGACTTTCCCATAGGCACAAAATGGAAAAATACTTTTTTTTTTTTTATAAATCAGAACCTTTCTCTGAAATCATGTTATAATCTGGGAAATGCAACCTTTTCACCATTATAAACTGCCATTTGACATGGATTCAGTACTTCCCATATTCTGAAATTTATATAAAGTACTGGACAGTTTGTACAGCATGGTTGGTAAACAACACTGGGTGCAATCAGCACTTACAGGACATTATTATTGATTCAATGTGGGTCCCTAGCTGCAAGCAAACCATGAAACTGCTCTGACAAAAAGAAGATTAATATGCCAAAGCTCAAATGCTGCACTTTAGCAAAATGTATTTCAGATGAGTCAGTGAAGCCAGTTTCAACCCTGTATGTAAATACCACAGAGAAACGTACACAGCTTGGCAGAGTGTTTCAGTCCTGCAATCTTATTTATTTGTCCACAGTTTTAAACAGGATGAAAATAGCAGCCAATGAGAACAGCCACATATTTTGTTAATATTCCTGTAAATGAGCTCTTTAATTACTTGCCAACATCCGCTTTAAAACAATCAGCCCTGACTTTCTCGTATTTGTTAACACGGTGCTTGTAATTCAGAGGGAGAGGGAGGAAGGTAAGCAAGCACAACAGATCTGCTTTTCAAGATAAGCACAATGAATATCCGATGGAGCAATGCACGATACCGGCTGAGGTACTGGTATGCATCAAACAAAAGAGAGAGATGTCAAGATGATCACATTTGATGATCTCAAGGTTATAAAACACAGCAGCAAAGCAAAAGGACATTAGAAATATCATGCTGGGTCAGATCAAAGTCCATCAAGACCTGCATTCTCTCTCTGACAGTGGCCAGGCCGGGTCACAAGCAGCCAGCAGATCTTATAAAGAAGATCTAGTTCCTATTATTTCCAGGGATAGCAATAGCCTTCTTTAGTTTACCTAGCTAATAAACAGGCAGATTCAGTAAACTCCGTGGGAGAGCCGGTGCTCCGAGCCGAGCGCCCGCTCTCCTGGGCGCGCGATTCTTTATTTAAATTAGAGCCTGTGCTAATAAGGAGGCGACAGCTGTCAGCGGGTCTGACAACTGATGCTTAATTTTACCGGCATCGGTTGTCGAACCTGCTGACAGCCACGGGTTCGGAAAACGGATGCCAGCAAAATTGAGCGTCCGTGATTTTTTTTTTTTTTTTAAAGAAGGTTTGGGTTTTTTTTAATTTTTGGGGCCTCTGACTTAATATCACTATGATATTAAGTCAGAGGGTGTACAGAAAAGCAGTTTTTTCTGCTTTTCTGTACACTTGCCTGGTGCTGTCTGAAATTAACGCCAGCCTTTGGCAGGCATTAATTTCTGAGAGTGAAATGTGCGGCTTGGCCGCACATTTTACTTTCTGAATTTTGGGTGACTAACAAATAGGCTCATCAACATGCATTTGCATGTGATGAACGTTATTAGTTTCGGGGGTTTGGCCACGTGTTTTCCATGCGCTGTTAACCCTTGCAGTACCATTCTGTATCGGCCTGAATGTTTTTTTTAACTTTCCATCCAGGAATTTGTCCAATCCTCTTTTAAATCCTGCTATGCGAGTCATAGAAAATGTCCTCTCAGTCATCCTCTAGCAACAGCTTGATTGTGCGCTGAATCTGCTGGCTGTTAGTCTCATGGAGTGTCTCCTTGTTTTAGTATTATTTGAAAGGTGTAATAACCATCCTTCATTTATGGGTTCCATCCCTCTCATGATTTTATAAACTTCTGTAACCTCTGGGCTGATATCCTCCATTGGAGACTAAGGACACACTATTCTATGCAGAGGTGGAAAATGTCCTCTCAGTCTCTTGTACAAACCCATTCTGTCCCAGGATTCCCTGTAGCTGAGGGAGGAGGGGAGAATTACTTCCAAAGGCCCTGGGTGCAATGCCACTGTCACTTACTAAATTAGCAAAAAGCACACTGGAGGTCAGGCTGTGGTTCCAACATAACTTTACTGAGGTAGATTTCAAGCAGAAAGTGAACATCATTGACAAGCCCAATTGGTAAACAGCTCTTTACATTAAATAAAGGTTTTCTATGTAAAAATATGACTCTGTGATTCTTTTCAAATAGTTTTCCATTGAGATCCTTTCCCAATCACAAAGGGTAGTTTGTAAGCTTCCCTCCAGGCTTAGGGTGGTCTGCTTGGGTTCACTAGTTATCCCAGTTTAATTCCCAGTTTCCTCATACCTTACTTTAATTATCTTGAAGACATTTCTGCAGCTTCTCCAAACCTGTCCAACACTTTTGGTACCTGGATAGTACTTTGCAACTCCCCTTCCAAAATATCAAGATGATATATTAAGTGGATTAACACCAGATGTGTGCCACTCTGCCTCTCCTTTATCGCTTGGGAACATTGACTGTGTGTTCCAGGCATCCCAAAAGTTCTGTGGTTGTGGGTCTGAATTCCTCAAATCTGAGGTAAATTATATCATGATATATATATATATATATGACCTTGTCAGCAAATTCCACCTCTGTGCCACCTCTATTGGATTCCTTTGCTGTGGTGTCTAAGGAGAAGCATCATTCAAATTATGTCTAGGCTAAATCCTCTGCTTGCCCATTAAATAAGTACTCCCTAAGGTCTGTTACCAGCTAGTCTAAAAAAGGCATCTATCTTTCCTTTATTGAAGAAGCCTTCCCTAGATCTGTTCATGCTGAGCAACTATTGGCCCATATCTACATCACCTTTTCTTGCAAAAATTGTCGAGGGTGCCATTTTGGAACAACTTGACCCTTTTCTGAAACAATATAACTTTCAGATCAGTATCCATTCAGATTCAGATTCGCTTTGACATAATCTGGCATCATTTTGACCATGGCACAATGTAGGCGATGGGTTTGCTGGATATATCTGCTGCTTTTGACACACTCAAACACTCTGCCCTTCTATCTCACCTGTCAGAAATTGGGATGGCTGGTGCAGTCTTTCATTGGTTCAGCGTGTATATATGTAACTGTGCACAATGGTGTCGATTTGCTAGGCTTCTTGTAAAAGGCACAGCATTTCCGCTGGGGTACTGCAGGGCTCTGCTTTTTTTCAATTAGGGCATGGCTGATGCACAACTGCCTTGCCCTCAACCTGGACAGGATAGTTATTATAATCTTCAATAGATTTCCTTCTGATGACACGCCATGTTTTTTCCAATTTGAGAATCATAGAATTCAAGTTTCCTCCTCTGTCCACAATCTGGGCATTACACTAGATCCCAATCTGACAATGAAGTTACAGGTAAAATCAATGTTCAAGGCTTCCTCCTTTAAGATATGGATATTGTGTAGTTAAAACCTTTGTTAATAACACAAGACATTTGATGTGTCTTGCATGTCCTCTAATGTGTTAAGATCATTATAGATTGTACTGAACTCTGCTGCTAAGATTTTCACGGGCATATCCATCCGTGAACACATCACTCCCGTTCTTAAATCTTTATACTGGTTACCAACTGAATGGCACATCAAGTATAAGATCATAACATTGGCGCACAAATTGCTTCACAACAATTTGGCCCCTTGATCAATGCCATCCTACAGTTTTATTTTTCGGCTCCCTCGCTCCATTTGGCAGACTCTTGATTATTGGAAATTGGGCTTTTTCCATTGCTGGCCCATTATGTGGAACTTGCTTCCTGAAAATATAAGAGCTATAGAGTGTGTATCAACATTTAAGAAGGCAGTTAAAACTTTTTTTATTTATACAGGCCTTTGGGGTTGAGTCTGTTCCTTAGCTTCATGGAAGGAGTCTACATAATTACCTGTCATTTCCTGGTTTCTTGTCTACATTTACCCTGTTATTGTCTCTGTTCCAGCACCGTATGCTCTTTCCTACTGATTTAGTTCTAGTTTTTATGTTTTTAATTATGTGTGTACATGATGTAATCCACCTTGGACTCCTGGACATGTGCAAAACATAAATCTTTTAAATCAGTAAATAAATCCATAAATAGAAACTAGTCTCCTCTCCAAAGAGAAAGAAGAAAAGACTATTCAAGCTGATCTTAACTCTAAATCCCAAAAGGTAGATTTAAGAGTCCTTACTTTCAAAAATAAAGGAGAAGGAGAAACAAATGCAAACTTAAAACAACACACTCCTACCTCCTCCAAAATGAAGCCGAAAATCCACACGGACCACAGCAGGTTCTGTTATTTATAGTAGAGACCTGTTGCCAAGACAGCCCTCGAAAGGGGAAGGTGAACATCAGGTGGCACATTTCTAACACTAGCACTCTGCCTGTATGAATTTAGGACATGGTAGGGAATTTGTAAGGCCCTACACTTCTATCATGTCCCCTCTCAGCTGTCTCTTTCCCAAGCTGAAGAGCCGTGACCTGTGTAGCCTCTCATCATAGGGGGAGGAGGCATTCCTTCCCCTTTATCGTTTATGTCACCCTCCTCTGCACCTTTTTCTAGCTCCACTTTGTCTTTTTTTGAGCCGAGGTGACCAGAACCGTACACAATACTAAAGGTGCGGTTGTACCATGGATCAGTACAAAGGCAGTTTGATATTCTCTATTTTCTGAATCATTCCTGTTTTCTTTTTTTGATTGCCACTGTACACTGAGCTGAGGATTTTAATGTATTTTTCCACAAGGGCTCCAAAGTCCTTTTCCTGGGTAGTTATTCCTAATATACATTGTGCACCGATTGCTAGGCTTATTTTTCCCTATGTTTATCCCTTTGCATTTTTCACATTATATTTCATCTGTCACTTAGATGTCCACTCTCCTAGTTTGACAGGGTTTTTCTGCCTATTTGATCACCTCACTTGTTGTTTTCTTTTCCAGATCATTTATGATTATGTTAAACTGTACAGGCCTCAGTACTGATCCCTGTGGTACTCCACTAATGACTTTTCTCCATTTGGAAAACTGACTATTCAGCCTTACCCTCTGTTTCCTGTCTTAGTTTTAACCACTAATCCACAATAAAACACTGCCTCCTATCCCATGACTTTTTAATTTCCTTAACAGTCTCTCATTGGAAACTTTGTCAAATGCCTTCTGAAAATCCAAATCTATGTCTCACCAGCTCACCTCTAGCTACATGTTTATTTACACCTTCAAAAATATCTAAGGCAAGACTTCCCTTTGCTAAAACCATGTTTACTGTTCCTTATTAAGCCATGTTTATCTGTATTTAAGAAAAGCTTCAACCATTTTGCTGGCACCAATGTCAGGCTCAACGGACTATAGTGGCCAGAGCCAGAGGAATGCTAAGGTGCATAGAGAAAGGTATAATCAGTAGAAAAAAAAAGGAAGCAATAATGCTTCTGTGCAAGTCATTAGTGAGCTCTCATCTGGGGTAATGTGTCCAGTTATGGAAAGCTGCACCTTGAAAAAGATATGGACAGTACAGCAGTGCTTCCCTAGCTGACCCCTCAATTATTTGGGATTTTAGGATATGTTTTCAATGTACACAAATTTATCTCATGCATATTCATTGTGGATATCCTGGAAACCTGACTGGGCTGTGGGATCACCATGAAGCTCTGCAGGAGAGGCAGTCCAGACAGGGTTGTACCAAAAATCCTAGGAAATGCATTTTGTTAAACATGTGTACAGTAGAGAAGGGGGGGGGGGGGAGTGAGAGCGGCATTCAATTACCTCAAAGGTATAAATAATGCACAAAAATTAAACATTTTTTTCATTTAAAACTAAAGTTCTAGAACCTGAGTTCATGAATGAGACTGAAGAGGAAGAATTCAGGCACAATATTATTTTATTTATTTCAGTACATTTATAGTCCATGCATCCAGACCTCTGCTCCATTAGAATGAATATTAGAAAATATTGGAATGAACATTAGTAAATATTTCTTCCCAGAAAGGGTGGTGGATGCGAGGAACAGCCTCTGAAGAGAACAACAATAATTCATGAAAGCATGCAATAATAGGGATGTGGGACCAGAAAATATTTGGTTTTATTTTTATTATTCGGGGGGGGGTTGTTTGTTTTTCATTTTGGTGCATACTAAATCGAGTTAGTGTGCACTGAAATGTAAACAAAAAAACAAATGTACATCCCTATGGAATAAGCACAGAGGATCCTTAATTGTGACGAAGCGAGGGTAAAAACAAATATAACTGAGGTTTATGGCGCCGTACTAGGAAGCAGATTGGATAGACTAGATGGTTTTTGTGACCCTTATTTGCCATTATATTTTGTATTAATATTTATTTGAATATTCGTGAGATGCATTTGCTGATATCTGGTTTAAGAAACTGGCTAATTTGTATAGCTTGGTAACCCTGAAAACCAGACTTATTCATGTGTGTCCCCTTCCCCTGGACTGATATTATTATGCACCCCTGTTGCAATTGATTCCAACATTACTGTGCCAGTAGAAACTCAGCTTCTAATGTCACTGCAGGAATTTTCATCACAGTAACACCATAGAACTTATTTCCTGTATCACAGCACCAGATTAAGAATATATTTATTTAAAAGAAAACTGAGATTTTTTTTAAAGCAGATGCTGTTTCTAAAATCCCAGCTTCCACAGCTATTTCTAAAACCACACTAATTCCTGTGTCCAATTACTGAAATATTCTTAAAATAGGTGGCATTCTTCCTGTAAGAATGGGGTGCATGAAATTAATGTTTTTGCTATCAGTCCAAAGTCCAAAATAATAAGGAAAGGAGGCTTTTCTGAATAAAAAATAATGTAATTGTGAAATTTCACAACTAATCATTTAATCCTCATCCTGTGTTATGATGTGCTTTCCTTAATCATGACATTCTCAATATAGCTATAAAATAGTTAAAAATTTCAACAGTCTTAAATTACATCTTTATCAAGAAAACTGTGTATATTCACACTTGCATCTATTTTTGAATACTTGAAACCATTTTCTTTTTTTAAAGAAAAAAAAAATACTACATTCATCATAAGGACTATCCAACCCAGTGTAGGACTTGCTACTGACCTAACTCTGTGGTTTATGAAACAATTTGGAGCTGACTGGATATCAAAAAAACTGAATGTTAAAGAGATGTGGTACAGTCAATAATGATAATGATTATAAACATTTATTAGAGCCACAAATCACAACACACACAAAAAAATTAAAAGAGATAAAATCTGTCCAGTAGCTGAGCACTCTTATGATAATGCACAAAATACTGAACAAAAATAATACTGGATCCTTCAATAATCTCTCTCAATATGTTGCTACAAAGATAATTACAAAGTCAACATGCTTCGCATAGCTGCTTTAGGAGAATTCACTAGTACCTAGCTATTGGTTCTTATCATAGAAATGCTGCCAATTGAACATTCTTATGAAGTCTGTCCATATCAGTAATAAATATTTATCCTTCATGTATGCTACATGTTTAACCTCATAAGCATGAAGATGGCGCTTTCATGGACTTAAACAAACCTTGATCCCTTACAGATAAAGAAGTAATCTCACATCAACTTCTCTCGTAGCTTAAACTGCACATAGGCTACTGTATAGAGAACATTACAAATTACTATTACTTCAGTTAAGGACTGAAGAGCCCTAAGAGCTGGACCAGACCCATGCAGGAGCCCCCAGCAGCCTCCCCTCAGCAGCAGTGGCTGCCCGAGCTTGCGCCTCTTCTGCTTCTCTGTGAGACCCAGTAGGGCCACCTCCCAGAGCCTTGGTTCACGTCTGCCATTTGATGGGATACTCTTCCTTTAAATGGAATCCTCACCCCACAACAACCAGTCACCAAGGTCTCAACTCCTGGGTGAGGAATGAGGTAGAATTGCTCATCCTGGTCCAAAATGGCAACATAGCCCCCGGCAATGCACATTGTGGCTTGTGAACATTGATACTGTACTTCAAACTAGCATATTCGGTTGTCATGCATGTGCGAAAGTCTTAATATTTTTGTTATAAATGAATGTTTTCAAAATGCTGCCATTTCAAAAAGTAGCAATCCTAATTCAAACTTCAGAGAAGAAAAATAAACAGAAAGGCCATTTTCCACCACCCGGTCCTCAAGTTTAACACATTCCCCCTAAACAAAATAAACCGTGGTGCACGAGGCAGTGAATGGAAGCAGTACTCATAGTGATGTGATCATTTTGTGATTGGGAGCTGCACTGCAGCCTAGTGACATGCGATTTGCAACTTTCATGTTTTGCCGTTAGAGTGATTCCAAGGTGAAGAAAATATAATTGTACACAGTTGAGTTTTGTTGTGCATCACTATTACAATAAACTCTAAAGTTTCTATTCAGAGACACCCTCCATTTTGTTTTTAGCACGGATTGGCATGCAAATGGCCCATGAACAAAAAAAAGCATTTTTTTTTTCTGTTTAGTGTGGGTTTTTTTTTTACTCCTGGTTTATTTGCAACTCATTAGCTTACCGCATCCCTTGGCACTCAAGTCCCTTTTGCATGCCGTTTAAACTGCAGTCTGCGCTAAAAAGAGAGGATTGGGCAGAGCTCCGAGACAGAGAGCATGAGAGGAAGAATGGCAGGGGAGGTAAGGCGGGCAGGGCTTAATCTCTGGAGCCAGTGGAAGGGAGGCAGGGAAGCAGGAGAGGCAGGAGCCATGTTTATCATTCCCAATTTACTCTGCCCGACATGTGCTTGGAAAAATCCTTAGTCATGCAAGGTATTCAAGCAAAGGAAAACTCAGATTTCTTGAGTGAGGATGCTTTGGAAACCATCAATAAGAAACATGTTCTGAATGGAGGCGAAGGAGAGTCCAGACATACAACAGGGTTTCTGTGCATGATTGCCATGATGTGATGGATGGATTGGTATAGGATGGGTCAGACATGGAGGGCACATGATTGTTGTTTTGGTTTTTCTTGTCTCTTAACCTGGCTTCATTAAGACAAGTAAGAGTTCCTTTTAAGGTGACTTTCAACATCAACATTTTCTGAACTGTGTCAATATCTTAGAGTGGCTAGAAATTATTGGCCCACTGCAAAAAGGGAGATGTTCTCTTGCAGGTCCATCTGCAGAATTTGTTGGAGCAGCATCTGATCTCCCACAGGAAAGTTTAATTCCAGCTCTGACCCAGGAGTTAAATTTCCGGCAATAAAAAAATAATCTGGAAGCAGTGTGGTTAGCATGACTCACTGCATTGCACTTTAGGATTTGCATCTTCTCACACTAATTCTCGCACAGGTTTTCACCCTTTACATATCAGGGTTATTTTAGCACAGAAAAGGCATGGCTTATTACATTGGGCCCGCTTTTGTGAGTTAAACATTACTCACAATTGAATACGGTTTTAGTGCTCCAAAAATGTGCACTGCAATTAGCACATCTCAATACAATTCACATTCAAATGCAGGGATTAACTATTCTTCCCCAATGCAGGGAGATGTGTTGAATCTCTGAAGGCTTAACTCACATTTTTTTGATGCTTGAAATTTTAGTGCCTGGGTCAGAGGTGGAGTAAAGTTAATTCAGTTTTCTGGGGATAATGTTTTTCTCTAGATCTGTGCCAGCATGGTCCCAAACCTGGAGTGTCTGGATGTAGAGATCCTGGACTTGGTTATTCCAGGTCTGGGGTGGGTCTCCACACCCGGGAACCCCAGGCCCAGGACCATGGTGGCCCAGCACTATAGACTAACATGAAAACCAGAAATGCAAATGAACTTTACTCCACCTCTGAATCAGAAATTACATTTCAAGTAGGTCTAAATTTGACCGGATAAGACTTATTTTGCTAACTAGCAGCTTATTAGGAGATATTAAGTAGCATAGCCATGCTGCTGAATATCCTTTGTAAATTAGCTGGATAACATTGGATTTGTCTTATCTGACTGACAGGCCGATACAGTACAGTGTGCTTCGGCGGAGCACACTGTTAACCCACAATTGGAAGCGCGTTTTCGACACGCTAGCTTTACTCCATATTCAGTAAGGGGTAATAGCGTGTCCAAAACGTGCGTCCAACCCTCCCAAACCTAATAGCGCCCGCAACATGCAAATGCATGTTGCGGGCGCTATTAGGTATTCCCGTGCGATACAGAAAGTAAAATGTGCAGCCAAGCCGCAGATTTTACTTTCAGAAATTAGCGCAGACCCAAAGGTAGGCGCTAATTTCTCCGGGCACCGGGAAAGTGTACAGAAAAGCAGTAAAAACTGCTTTCTGTGCACACTCCGACTTAATATCATGGTGATATTAAGTCGGAGGTCCAGAAAGTTAAAAAAAAGTAAAAAAAATAGAAAAAAAAATTGAAATAGGCCCGCGACTCACAGGTCAAAAACTGGATGCTCAATTTTGCCGGCGTCCAGTTTACTAACCCGTGGCTGTCAGCGGGCTCGAGAACCGACACCGGCAAAATTGAGCGACGGCTGTCAAACCCGCTGACAGCCGCCGCTCCTGTCAAAAAAGAGGTGCTAGGGACGCGCTAGTGTCCCTAGCGCCTCTTTTTACCCTCGGGTCTAATTTAAATAAATTAAAATACTTTATCACGCGCACAGGAGAGCTCTCCCGCAATTTTACTGTATCGGCCAGTAACTTATTTAGATGACTTCTTTTGAATATCTGTCTCTAATGCATTGGCATACTATTTGATTAATGCAATTTTTAATGCATGAATAAAAAAAGAAGTGCACTTAAATTTAACGCACATTTTTACTCACATTTGATTACATCAGCCCCAAATTTTGATTTTCTTAGAAGAGAGCTGCACCAGACCTTTTATGGCTCCTTGCGGTATATTAATTTCAGAGATTTAGGGGTGGATTTTCAGAGCCCTGCTCGCCTAAATCCGCCCAAAACCGGGCGGATTTAGGCGAGCAGGGCCCTGCGCGCCGGGAAGCCTATTTTACATAGGCTTCCCGGTGCGCGCAGAGCCCCGGGACTCGCGTAAGTCCCGGGGTTCTCCGAGGGGGGCGTGTCGGGGGCGGGCCCAGTCGTCGCGGCGTTTCGGGGGCGTGTCGGCAGCGTTTTGGGGGCGGGTACGGGGGCGTGGCTACGGCCCGGGGCGGTCCGGGGGCGTGGCCGCGCCCTCCGTACCTGCCCCCAGGTCGCGGCCCGGCGCGCAAGAGGCCCGCTGGCGCGCGGGGATTTACGCCTCCCAGAGGGAGGCGTAAATCCCCCGACAAAGGTAAGGGGGGGGTTTAGACAGGGCCGGGCGGGTGGGTTAGGTAGGGGAAGGGAGGGGAAGGTGAGGGGAGGGCAAAGGAAAGTTCCCTCCGAGGCCGCTCCAATTTCAGAGCGGCCTTGGAGGGAACGGGGGTAGGCTGCACGGCTCGGCGCGCGCCGGCTATACAAAATCCACAGCCTTGCGCGCGCCGATCCAGGTTTTTAGCAGATACGCGCGGCTCCGCGCGTATCTACTAAAATCCAGCGTACTTTTGTTTGCGCCTGGAGCGCAAACAAAAGTAGGCTATTCGCGCTCCTTTTAAAATCCGCTCCTTAGGGTATGAAATATAACCCCATGTTCTATTTCTAATGAAATAATTTTGAGAGCACCTTTTCCTTCCTGACACATCTTAGGAAGGAAGAACACAGCGAAGTAGAAATCCTCAGAGAAAAGAAAAATCAACCAAACATGTTTAGAAAATAACAATAATCTAATAACAATAATAATATTAATAATAATGTAATCTGGTTATAATGTTTTCTGTTATTCTGTGGCCATAGAACATCTAATTTTTTATATAACAAGTTATATTAATAATTGGATGGAGAGAAATAATTTTATTTTTTTTTGCAAAATGCAAAGATTTCTTCTGCAGAAACAAATGCAGCATTCTTGGTGACTGCCTGGGGCAAGTTTAGTATTGATGTAAACACAGTGATCAGGCAAGCAAATCATGCTTATCTTAATGAAATGCAAACTTCTTTTGCCTTCTCTGAATAATAGGAATCTGAGAACACTGGGACACTTAAGTAAAGGAAGGAAACAGATGAAGGGATAACAGGATTTAAAATTCAGCACTATTCATTATGGGGTCAATTTTCAAAATGGTGTTCTGCTCAGCGCCTGCCTTAACCACCCAAAATTTGGCCAGTTAAATAAAGCTGATTTTCAGCTGACCCTAGCTGGCTAGGTTTTCCATATAAGCATGTCAGCTGTGCAGCTCAATTTGGCCGGCTAGATCAGGAGCTCACCCTGGAAATGCCTCGGAGATTACCTGTTTTTAGCCTGGCCAAATGTAGCCAGTTAATTAATCTATATTAATATTTTATCATATGAGCCATGTGTTACTTTCTGTTCCAACAAATGAAGGAAAAAGTAACACTCTCAAAAAAATACAATACCATCCAAAGTACTGAGAGAAAAATGCATCTACAAACAATTATCACATTTTTTACAATTTTTTTTATTACACATTTAAAAATGTAAAGATATAGAAATGTAACCCTACATACTATAAAGTACAAAATAGTACAAACATATACGATCACATGGTAATGTTAACTGCTATAGAATAATTAATCAAATTTCACAAAATTCAAACCCATCAATAAACATGTATCAAATATATTAAAAAACATAGCACAATGAAATCATCCCCACCATACATACCCAATATCATGAATGCATGCTGACATTGCTAAAACCCATCCTATGTCAAGTGGATAACCTCACCACACTACTATAAATACTGTGTGTGCATTTCTATATATGTAGAAATACACATACATATAGGGGTAGATTTTATAAATTTACGTGCGCGCGTACTTTTGTTTGTGCACCAGGCGCGAACAAAAGTACACTGGATTTTATAAGATACACGCAAGGGGGTGCACATTTGTGCAACCTGCGCGCGCCGAGCCTGGTGCGCACTGCCTGTTCCCTCCGAGGCCGCTTCGAAATCGGAGCGGCCTCGGAGGGAACTCTCCTTCCGCCTTCCATCACCTTCCCCTCCCTTCCCCTACCTAACCCACCCCCCCGGCCCTATCTAAACCCCCCCGCCCTACCTTTGTTGGCAGATTTACGCCTGCCGAAAGCAGGTGTAAATCTGCGCGCGCCAGCGGGCTGCTAGCGCACTATCATCCAACCCAGGGGCTGTTCCAGAGGCCTCAGCCACACCCCTGGGCCGGCACCACGCCCCCGGTCCAGCCCCGAACCACCCCCTGACCTCGGACATGCCCCGGGCACGTCCTCTCCTGCCCTTTTTACGAAGCCCCGGGACTTACGCACGTCCTGGGGCTATGCACGCGCCAGCAGCCTATGCAAAATAGGCGCGCTGGCGTGCGAGTGCACTGCGCGCGTAAATCCAGCTGGATTTACACGCACAGGGCTTTTAAAATCCGGCCCATATCGTATATTGGATCTAGACTTTAAATAAAATAAAAATGATATGTGGGTACCTAAAATGGTATATGTATCAGAGAACCCTAAAATAGAGTAAGTAAACTCACTAATGGTTTAAATGAATTGAAAAATGATTAATGTTGCAAGCTTTATTACACAATGGTAAAGAATATTAAAACTATTCAAAAAATAATTAAAAATAAAATTGGCACAATAACACACGTATATTTATCAATTGTCCTAGTCAATCATTCCTCATTCACACCGCTTCTAAACTCTCTGTATTGTTATGCATTTATAACATGTATAGATATCGACATAAAACATTGTCAAAATATATACAAAGTGCTTGTAATGAAACAATGTCTCACTTGCAATAGAGCTGGACTTCAAGAAAGATACTTTGCGAATTGCAAGTGAGTCATATGGAAGATACCTTCCTTAAAAAGGGGATACAGTTGAATAACAGTTACAGGAAAGGATACTTTATAATTGTTTCACAGGACTGTTGTTCCAATGATGTTTCTGTAGTCTCTGTACTACTTCTGCTGTATCCTATATTCTCTCTGTCCCAGAGACAAATGGGGGCTATATTTGAGCCTTCGGTGGCCAATTTATTCATGGTTGAATTTGAAGAAAAATGGGTAAATGGTTCCCCTTATTTTTCTGCAATAAAGATCTGGAAATGTTTTATTGACGACATATTTTTAATCTGGGGTGACACGGTGGATAATCTTTTTCTATTTTTATATTTATTAAACACCCGACATGTTACCATCAGGTTCATAGCACAATATAACATTAAACAGCTGGCCTTTTTGGACAGTTTGATCTGAAAGGATAGGGATGTTTTTTATACCTCAGTATATCACAAGCTCACAAATATGAGTCTGCACTTCACAAGTTTCCACACATTTCACTTAAGGAAGAATCTACCTTTTCTTAAATTTCTTCGTTGTCGTCGACTATGCTCAGAATTAAATGAGTTTAAATAACAAGCCCAGATAATGGCAGATTGATTTATCAAACATGGTTATCCATATCCAATCAAAACAGTAAAACAGGCTTGTAAAAGAGCTCTATAATCAGATCAGGATGCAATGTAACAGTGCAATAACCAACAGAAATTCACCTCAGAGAATTTATATGTCCACTAAGGTTCTCAAATCTTTCTAAGTCCATATGTTCGATTATTAGGCACCATTGGAATATTTTGTCCCTACATGAATGCTTCAGAACATCGATTTGTTTTGCTTTCACTAGAGGTAGAAATCTTCAGGATTCCCTAGTATCGGCAATGCTGAAGGATGTTCCTGCTCGGGAGGAGCAGCACAAAGGACATGTCAAGTGTGGAAATTGAAAATACTGTAACAATATGATGGAAACTACCTGTTTGCAAATCCACGTGATAATTGCGCATATGTACCGAACCATACATCTAATTGCGAGAGCTCTTACATTGCGTATGAGTTGGTATGCCCATGTAATTTAGTTTATGTGGGAAAAATCACCCGGAAATTTAAAATTCGATTAGCAGAACATAAGAGCTGTCTGATCAATCAACGGATAGAAGACCCTTTAGTTCAACATTGTATTGTTAAGAGCCATACATTTGAAGAAATTAAAGGTTGTATATTGGAACTTGTTTCGATTTACCCATGGAAAGGAAATTGTAGTTTGAACCTTTTGCAACAAGAGCAATTCTGGATTTTTTTGATTAGGTTCAGTGTCCCTTATGGGGCTAAATGTTACCATTGAATGTCACCACTTCAAATGAAAATTTGCACTGATGGTTGCAGCGTGGTTTCGGTACATATACATTTTGAGATTTATGAGAACGCAGCTTTATAATTGCTTGGATTGAATCAAATACATGGATGACGTAATATAGTGGGCTTCAAAATCTAGTGAACAATTCGATTGATTGGCTCCAGGGTCTCTGGAGTTCTCTAATTGGCTAAAAGATCAGTCCATCAGATCTTTAAAATAGACTCTTTTCTCAGATTTGTTCTAGTGGCTGGAAATGAAGAAAATAAACGGAACGCCCTGAAGCAAGTTGCGAAACATGGCCATGTCGGCGTAGTTTGTTTCTCAGAAGCCTATACAAGCCCATATATAAAGATAAGTATCGAGCTAAAATGAACCATATATAAAGTCCATATTGAGAAAAAAAGAAAGTTTTTGGACTCAAAAGTTGAATAGTGGTGGTGTTGAAATATAGAAGAAGAAGGATATAAGAGGTTTTTTTCCAGTGACGGCAGCCCAAAGTGGTTCTTTGCACCATTAGAAATTGTCTTTTGTGACATTCAATAGGGTGTGCTGTCTGAAGTTTTTTCCCCTTTCTCACACCACTTGTTTAAAATAGTGGGCTTAGTAGTGGACTTCCGGTTAATTAAGTATTAGTAAAAAATCTTAAAATCTTAAAAAAAAAAATTGTGCATAAAGGGGGGTGTATTTTTCTGTAATAGTGTTAAGGAGCTCTCTGCCACATGGGCACACATTGGCAGGCAGCTAGGCCAGATGCAGAGCAGTGGCAAGAAGATGATTTAATATACTCATCTCCCATCTCTCTATGGCCTAAGGCCAAATGCAAAGGTGGGGGCTCTACACATGCGGTTCCCAAGGGAAGAGCTTACCTCAAGAATGCAAAGTTTCTTTCCAAAAGCTGGGTTGAGGGACACAACATCCATAGATGCCTAAAAGGCCAGGAAAGTGCCACAACAAGGAGGGTGATGAATAAAGTGGCAGCCATGGGAAAGTGCAAGAATGTTTAGCTGTTATGCATCATCTCTCATCTAAGTCCACATCTTCCTAATTTTTTCTCTAAGATTGAGGACCTCAAGAAGAAGGCCTGAGAGGTACACTATGGCTGGAGTGGCTGCATGTCTGGCCCTAGGAAAGGACACCTAATGGACATGTGCCAGGTTGCATCCTTGGCAACCAACGTGAAAGCAGCCTCACAAAGCCACTAGTGCCCGTCTGGGTGTTCCATCTGTGCCCACAGCTGCAACTCACACTTCCTCTGCGGTTATATATTGGCAACACACAGCTTAACCATTGTCCTCCTTTAAGGGCTATAGTGACAACAACAGAAAACTGGGGTCATTCATAGCCTCACAGAGAGACTACCCTCAATCGTCCACACTGAGCCCTCACTCACAGCATGCTGCTAACTCCACTTTTCTAAGTATTTCTTTACACCTGCTCACACATTGCCCACATATTGTTCTCTTTTTTATAGGAGACATTTTATCCCTGACTGAAGATTTAAAAAAAAAAGTAACTGGAGCAGGAAAATGCATATAAACATCTGGGAGTAGAAGGTGGAAATATTTGGCACAAGTAATGAGAGAAAAGATCATTAAAGAGTACTATAGGAGACTGAAACTGTAAAATGTGCTTTAATAGTGTGGAATAAGATATAAGCTATTAATCAGATTGGAATTCCTGCTCTCTTATACAACTGTGGACTAGTAAATTGGCTCCATAAAGATCTTGAACAAGAAAAAGAAAGCTCCTTCAGGTAGTCTATAAGCTCCTTCAGGTAGTCTATAAGAACCAGTGTATGCTAAGATTGTATATCCCTAATTTTGAGGGTAGTATGGGTCTAAAAGAAGTACATTACATCTACAGAGGTACCATCATAGGCCTTCAGGCTTACTTAATGACATCAACAGACCCAAATAATCAAAACATGCTGAAGTATGAAAACGAACAAGCAGCATCAGTCTCAGTCGTTAATCTTGGACAATTGTTCTCGCATTTAGAAAGAATGACTGAGTATCCACCAGCATATGAGGGGAAAGAATAGTGATATGTAGTGCCGGCCATCCCCCATACTTCCTGACCCTCCCCATTACCCCATCCCTGCCCCCAATACCTTAAATTCTCCTGCCAGGAGCAAGGGACCCACTTCCCTACTCTCGGCACCTCTAGAGCTGCTCTAACAGAGTTTTTTTTTATGAGACCTCTGTTTCTTGACCTGGGAAGGGCTTTAGAGGAAGTCCCTTTGCTGGGGTGGCCAGATAAGGAAGACTGCCCATTCCAGCCCACAATCTGTGGTTGGTAGCTTGTGGTGACTTGCTGCAAGAGAAGTTCAAGTGTTTGGACATTTGAGTAAACACTTTATTTTGAGGATCTGAGAGGAAGATTTTTGCTGCTACCCTTCCTGCCCTAGCGTGGGGTAAATTAGAAGAGCTAATTCATTCCTGCTACCTAGATTTTTCATTTGAAGGATGCCATGTGTCTCTCTCCTGCTCCGTGCACATTGGCCCTTCACCCCCCATCGAATACATTTCTTTCGGATTTCCACACCCCATATGCATGACTCTGCACTTCTTGGCCTTGAATCTCAGCTGCCATATTGGGAGACTTAAGTAAACTGGGCAAAATCTGAAATTCTAAATGTCACTTGTTACATAGATTTGTCTACTTATATAAGAGCTAAACACCCCTTTAATTGGGCCACCGAGAAAATTAAATACTTAGGCATAAACCTAGGCTCTCTCTTTGGGCTGACTTATTCCCCTCTAGAGAGCCAGCTTTGGCAGGATATGGAGAAATGAGAAAGGTTACAGCTCTCCTGGCTTGGAAGGATCTCCCTTATGAAGATGAATATCCTCCCCCATTTTCTTTATCTCTTTCAGACTCTGCCCATTTATATGCCCTGTGCCTTGTTAAAATGCTGGCAGCGGAAATTTTCAGTTTTATATGGAACAGATGACTCCCTAGAATACAACGTAGCTTTATGTATGCTTCGAAACGAGAGGGGGGGGGGGGGGTTTTGCAGTTCCAAATCTGGAACAGTATTATGTAGCTGCCCAACACCGTCAAGTGATCAGCTGGCATAATGCTCAACGCCCCAAGGTGTGGATACTGGTGGAACAAAACGTGGTAGCCCTGATGCCATTGGCCACTACTTTTTGGCAACCTAGATCCACCAGATGCTTCCTATCACTCGCAATACTTTAAATATCTGGAGAAAATGGAGCAAAGGCTTAGTGGGTACTCGTCAATATTGTAGGCTTTCCCATCTTTTTCATAAAACATCTTTTCTCCCCGGCTTGCCACTAGCAGCGTTTATGCCTTGGAGAGACTGAGGCATAACTCTTGTAGACATATATGGGAGGGCGACCATGTGTTTTCTTTTGTGCAACTGGAAGCATGCTATTTACTCTCAAAATCTGAATTCTTTTCTTACCAACAAATTGCCCATTTCCTCTTAAGCAAACAGGTTAAGTTGCATTTACTGCAAAGTAAATCTATTTTTGAAACCCTTTCCAAATTGTATAACCTATTGCATCTCCCCATTAAAGTTAAACCCAAACACTTTCAAATTTGGGAAAGAGACCTAGGGGAAAATTATTCAGAGGAAGATTGGGATTCCATTCTTTTAGGCATTGGTAAAGCTTCTGTTTCCTCTGTTATTGTAGAAAACGGATATAAGATGCTCTACCGCTGGTACCTCACCCCGGACAGGCTAAGTAAAATGTTTGCAACTATTACCAACTTGTGCTGGTGAGGTTGTGGTCCATTGAGATCTTTTATACATACTTGCTGGAAGTGTCCTTTTATTCAGCAGTACTGGGAAGGGATTACAGCTCTAGCCTCTACTATTCTTGGCTTCCCTATAAGCATAGTAGCCTCCACGGCCTTATTAAACGTTACCACCAGCAGGCACAGCGACACCTGCCTGTCATCTCCTTTTGCAGATATGTGTGGCCTCTAGGGCTGAAATAGCGGCCCACTGGAGAAAGCCGCATGTTCCAGCGACCTCCAAAGTGCTTAGTAGGCTTGATAGGGTTTTGCACGATGAGTGAGCTTACTGCTGCACGAAGAGACACCATAACCAAATTTCATGCCATCTGGGATATCTATTTGGACTGGAGAAAGACCACCCAAGGAGAACTTTTAAAACTCTGTAATTGATTGTGAGTGAGAGCATGTTCATAGGGTTATAATGCAACACATGTCTGTATTTAACTCGACTGGATGTCTTTTGTGAAATGAGCAGTCAATGGATATATGCCAGAAATTAGGATTAGGCCTATTCGGGGGAAGGGAAACTGTTTAAAAAATTTTTTATATGTCATTGTACACATTTTATTCTGTTGTCCAGTGTATACATAGCCATGATGACATAAATAAAAAGATAATAGAAAAAAAAAATAGAACATCCCCCCCCCCCCAAGTGGCTGGGTTCCCTCCTTCCTCCTTCCCAGCATTGCCGAAATACAAACTTTAACCCCTCACGCTTATCCCTCCACCTTTCTCAGAGGCATCATCTTACCCTATCTTTGGGGTCAAATAAGTCAAAATGGGGCAGGAGCAATCCCCAGTCGGCTGCTGCCATTCTGACATTGGGACCAGAGCTGGGCAGGAGCAACTGAGGATTATTCCTGTGCCATCTTGAGTTATTTGACCTCATAGATGGGGCAAGAGCTCTGGGAGGGTGGGAGGATAAGGGGGCTTTGGAGTTAACGTTTTTATTTTGGCAGGATTTTGTTGGGTTTTTGTTTTTATTTCAAAAGACACAAAATGAAAGAGCGATTATTGCATTTTTCATGTCATTTCAAAATGAAGGCACATCTCTAAATTGCCTACATGTTTTTCTAATGGGTTTCAGTGCCTCGCAACGTGTAAAGGTTTTCTTGCTCCACTATTAGGTAGGGATTTTTCACCGTGTGTTCAGCCTACATTGAATGTGTTTTATAATAAAAGATTTATAGTAGTTTCTTATTATTGAATTTCACTAACATTCTGAATATCATAGAGACTTGCACAAATCATTAACTTGAAGCACTTGGTCTTCATAATGAAAAATGTTTTCATTCATTGTTACTGACTGTAATAAATAGAGACGCCATTGTGAAAATCACCAGCATGTTAAAGGTCATTCCTTGATGACCATGCATATCCATGCATATCCATGCATATGTTTCAGCAAAATGCTGTCTCAACAATGACTTTCTACATGCAGAAATAACAGTATCAGGTACGCTTATGAAGAGAAATGGTTTAGAAAAGAAGAATGCTTATTGGAAAAGTCCCTTTGAAACAATACTTTAGTAAAAGAGCAACACTTATGATAAACATCTCATTTTTACCGTAACTGTGGCTGTTTTACTAAAATAGTATCAGACTTGCCTGCATGGGTGGATGGATTAGTAGAATTTGAGCCAGATTCATTAAGGCTTCTCTCCCATGTTATGTCTATGGGAAAAACCCTTTGAGGTAGATTTTCAAAGGCCCCATGCGTGCGTCCATGCGTGCGCGGTTCCTGGCACCTGCACATGGGCCCAGCGATTTTATAACATGCAGGCATCACCGCACGCATGTTATAAAATGTGATTCCCGTGTATATGTGGGCGGGTGGCATTCCGCGCATGCAAGGGTGGGATTTTAAAAAATAACGCGCGGCGACGTGATCAGGCCTACACCAGTTTCCTATCCCCCTACCTAGCCTTCCTCCCTTTTCCCCTCTCCTCCCCGACCCCTAAACCTACCCTATCGTAATTTTTTTTTGTTTTAGAACTTACTTGCTCCTCTGAGCAGGAGTAATTTCCGCGTGCCGGCCTGCTGCCGGTGTCTGTTCCTCAGGACAGGGCCTAATGGCCGCTGTCCCAGTTGGCCCCCGACCAGACACTGCCCCCGGGCCACCCCTTTCAAGGAGCCTGGCACTTCGGCGCGTATCGAGAGATACTCACATGGCCAGGCGTGTTTTTTTTAATGCGCTCGGCTCGCTCAAGGCCCAGCCACGCACCTATCCCCCGGTTTTTTGCACGCGCCGGGCTTTGAAAATGTGGGCGTTAGTGAATCAGGTCCTTTTTGTTACTCTTCCACATCAATCAGTGAATGGGTTTTCAACACATCGACTTTTGGGCTTGTATCTTTCTTCAGGATATTAGTAACAGTTCATAAATAAAAGCTTCTTTTTCTTCTTGTTATCAGGTGCACACTTGCAAGTTCATGAGACACCACTCACTGATGATTAACTTCTCCTCTTTATTCACAGTAATATAATGGAAGTTGGCAGCAGAGATGGGCATTACTTTCAGTTTGTTTTCAAAACAGAATGAAAGAAAACCAAATAATTTAAATTTGTTTTATTTTATTTTCAAATGGCCATCACCAAAATCTCCCCATACCCACTTATCCCATCTGCAGGTCTAAGGGGCAAAAATTCTCTCTAGTAGCTCCTTCCCTGCTAGATCTCCGATCCAAACTGGCGCTGAGAGGTCCTGAGGTCAGCACTGTTTTATTGTATAAGAGGGATATTTGTACCTCCCTGCAATAAAATAGTGCTGGCTTCAGGGCCCACCAATGCCATTTTGAAATGGAAACTCAGCTGGGCAGGAGCAACTGGGGGATTGTTCCTGCTCTTTAGACCCACGGATCTCGGGCGGGTGGGGTCCGGAGAGAGGCGCTATGGTGGTCTTTGCTGGTGGCAAAGAGGAAGGTGACAGGGCAGACTCGACTTTTTTTTTTTTCTTTTTCAGAGGGGTGGAGCTGTTATTTTAAATAGACAAAATGAAACAAAAAAAATATTCAGTGCCCACTCATAGTTAGCAGATAAGAACTATTTGGCCCACTATCAGGCCGATGCAATAAGACGTGCTTTCAAAATGGGTGCTCCTATTGAGCGCCCATTTCCCTACTGTATGTACATCCACATCCACTGTGCGCCCAATGCAGTATTTAAATGAGAGTGAAATTGGGTCAATGGAAAAAAAGAGCATGCTGAAGGAGAATTGTGTGTTTCTGGTGCTCAAAGGAGTTTATTGCATTGGGAGACCATTGCAATGGGTGCTCTATACGAGCATCCCTTTTGAGAGTACTTCTTTTTGGTTATTTTGGCAAGTTTCATAGACATTGCTGATGAAGTTTATTATATCAGGCACCCATTGCTACGGGAGTCTAAAATGTGCGTTCATAACAAAAGGGCACTTCTTTTTGATCAAATCAATGTTTATATATTTTTCTCTACCAGAAGCAGTAAATTCAAGATTCAGGATGATACTAAGAAGGACACATTAACTGCAACACAGAGGACCATAAGTTTTTAGTTTCTCATGAGCCCTTGACTGCAAGTTAACTTTACTCCACCTCCAGAGCTGCAGTTAAATTCCCTGTATTAAAAAATGTGCATTGTGTGCCCAGCCTTTGGGCGTGCTTTCCTGCATGAGGCAGTAACTAATGTCTTTGTTGCACTCACCGACTGCACCGGCCGCTCCGGACCAGCCCATCGTGGCCCCCAGCGTCGCGCTGCCGGCCCGCCAATTCCTAGACCCTCCGCGATGCGTCCCAGCTGCTCGGCCTTCATTTCCTGCTGCGCCGGGTGTTCCTCGGAACGCAGGACACCGCCAGCTTCCCTGCCTGTCGGGCCCTCCCTCTATGCACGCGCACGTGGCTATGGCCACGATTTAAAGGGCCAGCGGCGGGAATTACTTGCGGGCCCCGCCAGATGATGTCACCAGTCCTGGCCTATTTAGGTCCTGGTTCCACTGCACCTCCACGACTTGGTGATGAGTCTCTTGCCTCCCAAGTGGTGATTCCAGTGTCTCTTCTGTTCAGCTCCTGCCTTCTGTTCCAGTACCCATTCCTGTTCCTGCCTTCAGCTCCAACTCCCTCCTTCTCTTCCTGTTCCTGCTCCCGGCTCCTCGTTCTTCTCTCCTTCTCCCCTCGGATGGACTTACCTGGCCTTGGACTTTGGATCGGACCTCCGCGTTGTTTGCTTGCTGCCTGCCCAGGACTTCGGATCGGACTTCTTCCTGCCCGGCCACAGCCGTCCCTTGGATCTCACCCTCGATACTTCATTGGAACTTCTTCATAGGAGCCCACCTAAGTCCAGCTGGCCCCAGTATCCAAGAGCTCAACCTGTGGGGAACGGGATTGATAGTGGTGAAGCTCCAGCTGGCCCCTGCCTTCCGTCAGCCTCGCCTCCTGACGTTGGGAACCTGCGGTAGGTCTTCCTCCCAGGTTGTGTCAATCCCAACTCAGGCTAGGGGTCCACAGTCCACATCTAGGATACAACAGTCTTCTTCTACATGGAATTTAAATGCGATGGGGGCTATCCAGTATGCTTTTGTTAGGGCACGCATTTCAGATGCGATAATCTCCTTCCTGCACTGGACTCTATTGCGCACCTGAAACGTGCACCCAACCATGAGTAAACCCTTGTGCTAGGCTAGGTTCACCTTATTGCATCAGCTTGAAAGTGAGGGGTGGGGTGGGAGTATTTTGGGGAAGAACTACTTATCCGGCTAACTTAGCTGTATTAGTCCTGATATTCAGCTTTATTCAGGTAAGTTAGACGGATATGTAGGGTTGCCAACTGGCTCCAGATTTTCAGGACAGATTGATCCAGTCCTGGTTTTACTCCCCCTGCATGCAGGTACTTATCGTCTTGCTTTTGTTAGGGTCTTCAATAGGGAAATCAGAACAAGTCCCTGTATTCAATAGGATAAATTCAGGACTAGATTAACCTTTCCTGAAAATCTGAAGACTGTTGGCAACACTATGGATATGTCAAATCTGCTATTTAGCAGGTCTAAAGTTAGCCAATAAACTTATCTGGCTATCTATTAGCTAGCTAATGCTGCTGAATATCCCAGCCAAGCTAGACCTGTCGATGAGAGTACATATCCCGATTGCTACTCGTGCTTCCTGGTTCAAACTCCACATGCTTCAATAACTGAAACCTTTATCAGATAATCATTTCCATCATGTACGTTTCAAGCATTAGACCTATCAGGTCTTGACTAACTGTAATTCATTATTTATTTAAAATGTTTTAATCCATCGCTTTACTGATAGAATATCCTTGGTCTTCCAGTTAATTCTCTTAGACCATTACAAATCAGAATGCTGCAGCTTGGATCCTATCTTGTACTAGTCTTCATCAACATATCATCCCAGTGTTGTACTCTCTACATTGGCTTTGTTGCGAGAGTAACAGTGGACCCTTGAGCCAGCCTGATAGAGAGAGAAGATGATGGAAGGAGGGTCTCCATGGAGAGAATACAGGCTGGGAGGCGGATGCTGGTTGAGCGAGGAGAAGCTCTTCACCCTGGAAGCCGGATCCCCCTGGGAGGAGCCCTTGAGGATCCGAGCCGCTGGGACTTAGGTGATTGCAGAGGATGGCTTCACCCTGGAAGTCCGAGGCTCCCCTGGGAGGAGCCCGTAGGAGCCCGGACCGCTGGGACTTAGGCGAGCAGCAATCCGAAGAGGCGGTCCGAGGTCAAGGCAGGCGGCTGGCGAGCAGAGTCAGGGACAGGCAGAAGTCAGTACCGGAGGAGCAAGCTGGGAGGTTCGGGAAGGTCCGGAACTGGACCCTGAAGTGAGAACCGGGACTGGAACTGAAGACAAGGTCCAAACCCGGAACTGGAACTGAAGACAAGATCCGAACCTGGAACTGAACTGAAGACAAGGTCCGAACTCGGAACTGGAACTGAAGACTCGATCCGAACTGGGAACTGGAACTGAAGACAAGGTCCGAACCCGGAACTGGCACTGAAGACTGGATCCAAATCTGGAGCTGGAACTGAAGACAGGATCGCAAGAGAATACAGACAACGTCCGCAGCACACTGCAACAGGGAAGCAGGTAACCTCGTTGCAAGGCACTGACTGAAGGCAGATGTCGGCCTTAAATATCTGCCAGCGTCTGACGTCACAAAAGGGCCGGCGGGAAACGGCCTTTAAATTGCCCCCCCTCGCGTGCGCGCGTGCCTAGGAGGGGAGGGGCAATGCTCTGAGACTCGGCGGCATCTCCCTCGTGAAGACGCTGCCGAACAGGCCGCGCAGGCCCGCCCGGACGCAGCAAGTGCCGCTTGAAGCCAGGCCCGAGGAGCGGCGCTCCGGCAGACGGACCCTGGACCCCCGGAAGAAGAGGTAAGGTCCCGGTTGCCAGCGCTGCGACCGGGACCGTAACAGGCTTCCCATCCAATGGAAGGTAAAATACAAAGTCCTTACTTTAATCCACAAAATTCTTTATAGACACGCTGTTACTGAACTAAATACCACCCTAAGCATCTATCAGCCGAACAGATCTCTCCAATCAGTCAGTCAAGGACTATTTGAAGTTCCCTCTAATTATCATGTGCTTCTGGATGGAACTCAGAACAGGGTTTTTCTATTGTGGGCCACATTATGTGAAACTCTCTCCCAAAGCCACTTCATTTCATTAAACATCCCAAGCAGTTTAGGGAATTGTTAAAAACTAATTTGTTTATTATATGATGCCAACTGGTCAGATAGCACTCCAGTTTGATTTGTCCAGTTTCCTAATTTCTGTTTTTTTGTTGTTTGTTTTTGCATTCTATTATGTATGTACTTTTGTTACCCACCATGAATGGAAGATACGTATGGGATATAAATGTAGTGGCCCCTCCCCCTGGCTCACTGGAGTGCATGCAGGATATAAATGTAGTGGACCCCCAGTTCCCTTATACAGGAAGATAGCCTTGGTGGTCTAGTAGCCCCCCATACTAGTCCCCTCCTGGTAGTCTAGAGATCCTCCCAACCCCCGGACTCTCTCCAACTCACTAAAATGTCCCTGGTGGTCCAGAGCACCCCCCAATGGCTCTGGCGGCTGCCATTTTCCAAAATGGCACCACCCAGCCTTTGTCCCTAGACTTAATGAATGACCCTCTAAGTTTGTACCTGAGCCAAGAGTGAGAAAAGTGATTTGCTGAAGGTCACAAGGAGCAGCAGCAAGATTTGAACCCTGACTCTCAGCCTACAGCTCTAACCACTAGGCTACTCCTCCACGCCACTATCCTTGGAATTACCAATATTTATTTCAGGCAAACTTATAGAGGTCCATATTCAGACATAGCCAACTAAGTAAGTTAGCTGGATAAGACTTACAAGGCTAATTTAGCCAGGATATTCAGTGATGCAGCTGTGCTGCTGAATATACCCTTATAAGTTTAAAATTAGCCAGATAAGATAACCGGATAACTTTAGACCTGCTTATAAGCAGGTCTAAAGTTAGCCAGATAAATTTGACTATCACTACTTATCCAGCTTAGGGGATCATTTTCCATCTCACGTTATGGTGTTTTCACATGCGTTAAAGCGTTTTCGCATGCAAAAAAGCCTTAACGCATGCAAAAAGCACCATAACGCATGGTGCAAAGCTAATTTTTAAAAGGGAAGGGATTGGGGCAGAGTCAGGGGCAGGATTTTTGTAAAAGTGGGCTGGTTTTGCACTTTACAGAGCCATAATGCATGATATCGCACAATTTTAACGCAGAAAATAACTACACCTGTTACCCAGGTTGAGCGTCCATCAAGCTAGGTTGAGAGAACATTGTACAAATCGCATTGTTGTGTGAGTTTCCTCACTCTGAAGGGCATCAAATCTTCACAAGAGTGTACTGTTCTGTTCGTATGTTTCACTCTGAATGTCAAAGTGGCCCCTAACCCCCTCCACTAATACCTAAACCTCACCTCGAGTTACTAGGTGGGCCTCCAATAGTAGCATAAATAGCGAAACTACTACAAGAGCCTTACAGATAGTTTCTCTCTCTCCCTCTCCCCCTCCCCTCAGTAGTTGCAGGTAGGAAATGTAATAATTGTGGTATTAGTGACAAAATTTCACACACTTTGCAGTAATACCTATGCATAAGATAAAACACATTGCAATAAATAGGCCATTACCATAAAACACACCCTTCTTCTTATCGCATGTGATATTTTGATGAATATATCCCTAAGTTAGCTGGATAAATAGCTCCGCCCAGTTACATCCCTGGAATTCCTCTTTTTTTAACCAGCTAAATTTTATCCTAAAATCTAGCCAGATAAGAAGCTGAATGTGCCAAAACTTCCCATTTAGATGGCTATCTTTAAGTTATCCATCTAAATGGATTTTGAATATCTACCTCATAGTAATTATTGGATAATACGTAGTGTTGGGGCTTTAAATATATATTTTATTTGCAGAAATTCTAAAATCTCATCATTACTAAAAAGAGTATGCATCCCTAGCGTTGTACCAATGCTGAAAATTATTTTAGGAAAATATTTCTAGAAATTCCAAATTATTCCAAACGATGAGCTGTTACGTTTAGGCAGTGGTCAGATGTAGAGAACACCACCTACAGGGGTGCCCCGGATGGAGAGAAGCAGGAGTTGGAGGAGAGCTTTGATAATGGCTGGAACCTGTGGAGCTGGATTGCTAGCAGGGTGCTGGCTGGAAACTGTGGCGCGGAGTTCTGGCTGGCAGGGAGGCTGGTGCTGGCTGGGACATGTGGAACTGAATGCAGCTGGAAGGTGTCAGGTGTACTGGGAGCTGGCTGGAGGGAGTCCCTGATACAAGATGCGTGAAGGTAAGAATGAGCTTGATACACAGGAGTGGCGTGGAGGTATGTGTGAAAGTGAATGCAAGTAAAGGTGATCAGGATACTGGAACTGAGTGCAGATAAGGATGGGTTCAGGATAGCGTGCAGGTAAGGGTGATGCTGGCTGGAGGTAAGAGTGCCGGCTGGAGGTAAGGGAACCCGGGGAGACAGGACTGACAATGACTAGACAGACTAACCAGACAGTACTAACATTGAACATAAAACACACAAGCCTGGAGGCAGCAAGGCAGGAGCCCGTAGGCAGCTGAGTAAGGCAGAAGCCCGAAGGCCAGGTAGCAAGGCAGAAGCCTGAAGGCAACACAGCAAGGCAGAGGCCCGAAGGCCAGGTAGCAAGGCAGAAGCCTGAAGGCAACACAGCAAGGCAGAGGCCCGAAGGCCAGGTAGCAAGGAGGCTAGAGCAGGGAGCCCAAACAAGCTCGATGCCGAAGCACAGGAGTCTTGGGTAGGCAGGATTATAAGGACAGTCCAGGACATAGAGCAGCTGACTAGGATGGATTGGACCAGCCAGGAGAGCATGCTCTTGAGGGACCCCTGGTGGTGAGGTGGTTGCACAGCAGCCATAGCCGTAACATGAGCGGTATATAAAACCACTAATAAATAAAATAAATAAATTCCATAGAGGAGCAAGAGGGGAAGGGAATAATGAAAGTGAATACCTATTGGACAACAAATACTAATTGCATGTGTATGTGCCACTATTGGGTTGAAATGTGGAGATTTCCCTCAAGTTTTCTATCTTACTGTTTCTACAAGATCTAAGGGATTGGGTCCTGGTGTGATTCCAGTGTCAGCCCTGCTCTGCAAAGAATTTCTACTAAAGCCAGAAAGGGCTAAATAAAATCTTCTTTCCCCCTATGCAGAGGTAGCAGTACTATGTATCTTTTTATCTGTGCTAATTTTAGAAGCAAAAGTGAAATGTACCCAGCGAGGGTGGGAAGCTCAACGCCTAGGCATTCACAATGGCACCCTACATGTCCCTTTTCAGCTGCTTTCAAAACTGATGGGTTACATGTCCTGGAATTTTTGTAAAGAACAGGATGTTAAGACATTCTACATTGTTTGTGTTTCGTGCACAAAGAATGATAGAACATTTTTACCATTAAACAAACATATGGAAATAGTTAAAACTACATAATGATGCAATCTATTATATGTATCCAAAGGCAAAATGGTCGATGAACAATTAGGTCTTTTTAGTGAAAGCTGTAAGATGCTATTGAGAGCAGGAAATGGATTGGTTGTACTAAGTGTTTCTTTCCATGTAGATTTTCTGCTCCGCGTGCTTCCTCTAGGTAGGTAATATAGACTGAGTGGAAACCAGGGCTTTAAGCTGCACAAAAGACCAGTGTCTAGGAAAGAACACTGATGTGTTAAAAGTACATTACAGGTAATGGGGCCTGTTCCAGCTGGTCACAGAGTCCTTGTATCACCAAGCCTGGTTTGAATTCAATCTGTTCCTATTCCCACTTGGGGTTTTCAGAAAAAAAAAAAAAATTCTCTCTAAACACCGTAGACTGTAGAAAGAGACAAAACTACACTGAATATGATTCTATGAAGCAAATGGGTCTCTTTCCACAGTTATGTCTTACCTCTTAATTATTTTTTTCAATGGTATTTTTCATCTTACAGATTCTGTCATTAAAGCTGACCCCTCAGAGCTGGTAGAGCCTGCTCCATCTCTCACCCCTCCCAGAGGAGCACAAGGCAGAACAAGTCAGCTAAATTTGGCAGCTAAACAAAAAGCTTTTGGAAACTGCATGGTGCTGTACAGCTGAAAGATTTTTCTTGTAATGCATTTTACAGCTCTTTTAGCACAAACTAGTCTTTTAAAAACAACGTTCACTGTTGAACAAAAGTAAAACTTGATGATACCAAAACGTCTTTGCACTGTCAGCACGAGTGCTCCAGGTTATAACATAAACATGCTATTTATTGCAGAAAGTAATAAATTACCCCCATGTAAAAATATGGTGTCCATTTGCTGTTCAGGATACGTAATGTGGTCTGTATTTAATCCTTCTTCACCTTCTAGAAGGGCTTGACTGATCCACCTGGAAAAATATTCTGCCAAACCAGCCAGACAGCTCAGTGCCCTCTTGGATTGACTTTCTCTTCCCGAGCGGGCAGGTGTGGGCCAGACGGTGCTCCATGATGGTGGCGGCTCACAGCCCAGAACACACAGAGCCATCCGCTTTCAGGGAGAGCGGCCAGGATGCTTTCTAATGGGCCCCAGGCAGCTCCAGGAACTTGACCAGCACCCTCCTGGGAGAGGAGGTGCCGATAGAAGAACTGAAGGGAGTGCACTAGTTTGTGCTCCCCATTCCTCGCTCTTCCACCTGCCCAAACCTCAGGCCACTTGTATAAAACTCGATTTTATAACAGCCCACCAAGGCTGAAGTCTGCGTGTCTTTTGTATACGTGGACTTCAAGCAGAATTTTCAAAGCAGAATTGCAAGCGTGAAGTCCGTTTTGAAAATTAGAGGGACCTCGCGTACCTTAGCACGGCACAGGCACAACTGTAAAGATCCAGGTGAACATTTATGTGCATGCCTTCATAATTGAAAGGATATGCACGAAAAAGATCTCCCTGCCCCCCAGCTCTGACCTCAGGGATGCCTCTTCGCAGCACGCAGAAAAGCACATGTGTAATCACTTCCCTGCGTACTTTTCCATGTGCAACTCCCCAGAGTAATTTTCAAGAAGTCTTTTTGTGTGCATAAATGCTTTTGAAAATTTCCACTTTCGCGTTAATTCTTTGTGGCTGCTACCTATCAAAAGGGAACAATATGTATGTGAAAATTGGCTGCAATGAATGTGGGCTAAAAGTGCTTGCATACACTGAAAGCTTGTCCTTATGGGGACAATTTTGTAAATTTGAAGGTTATTATGTGCATACTTTACATCACATTTCAAAGGAAAAGTGCTTGTGTATTTGCCCTTTGAAAAGTATCCCACCAAAACTGCCCACACACTATTACACCTGCTAATTTGTGTGCAGAGTTAGGGAGAGCTAGATTCGGGAATCTTGGGAATTATTAGAAAGGGAATGGTGAATAAAATGGAAAATGTCATAATGCCTCTGTATCGCTCTATGGTGAGACCTCACCTTGAATACTGTGTGCAATTCTGGTCGTCGAATCTCAAAAAAGATATAATTGCGATGGAGAGGGTACAGAGAAGGGCTACCAAAATGATAAAGGGAATGGAACAGCTCCCCTGTGAGGAAAGACTAAAGAGGTTAGGACTTTTCAGCTTGGAGAAGAGACGGCTGAGGGGGGATATGATAGAGGTGTTTAAAATTATGAGAGGTCTAGAACGGGTAGACGTGAATCGGTTCTTTACTCTTTCGGATAATAGAAAGACTAGGGGGCACTCCATGAAGTTAGCCTGTGGCACATTTAAAACTAATCGGAGAAAGTTCTTTTTCACTCAGCGCACAATTAAACTCTGGAATTTGTTGCCAGAGGATGTGGTTAGTACAGTTAGAATAGACTTTGTGTTTGTGTGTGAATATGTGAGAGAGAGAGCTTGTGTGAGGGTGTGTGTGTGTGAGAGAGAAGGACAAAGGGAGCTTGTGTGAGGGAGTATATGTGTGTGATAGTGGGACAGAAAGAATCTGTGTGAGCGAATGTGTGTGTGTGTGTGTATGTGTGTGAAAGAGAGAGAGAGAGAGAGGGAGCCTGTGTGAGAGGAAGAGTATGTGAATGTGTGTGATAGAGACAGAGGGAGGGTGTGTGTGTGTGCGTGCAATAGAGAGAGGGAGCCTGTGTGAGGGTGTGTGTGTGTGTGTATGCACAATAGAGAGAGGGAGCCTGTATGAGGGTGTGTGTGTGTGTATGCGCAATAGAGAGAGGGAGCCTGTATGAGGGGATGCATGTGTTTATGAGAGGGACAGAGGGAGTCTGGTGTGAGGAGCTATATGAAAAAGGGGTCTGTGGGAGTGAAGGGCTAGGGGGCGAAATAGAGTGGAAGAAGTTGAGCCTGGAGGGGAAGGGGAGATACAGGGGAGAGTAGAGGAGTTGGAGCCTGAGAGGGCAGAGTGGAAGAGGTCTGGCGAGGGGAGTAGGGAGAGAGGTGGAAGGGCCACTCTTACAGTGTACTTCTAGGGGAATTCTGCTCAAAATATTTAAAACTCTGCATCTTTGAGTAATAACTTTTTTGAATTACATTTTAAATTAAGTACTTAAAGACTGTGATTTGTATTGTGTTATTTTAACAATATAAAGTATGCAGAATTTTGCAGAATTTTAAATTTTTGTGTGAAGAATTTTACATTTTTGTGTGCAGAATTCCCTCAGGAATAATTTTGCAAACATAGATTTGAAATGGAAAAGAATGCCACAATGCTCACAGCAGGCAAACTTATGCACATGCAGGCTGTAGGCACATAACTTTGCCTGCATATTGGGAGGGCAATTTTGGAACAGGCCATTTCTAAATGTAAAGTACTGTTTTAAGTGCAGAAATCCTTATGGAGAATGTACAACGCCTTTCCAAAACTAAGAGTGACGATAAACTGCCCATATCGTGACATTGATTCTTTTGGGTTGGTGGTGCATGTTTTTTTATTATTTTTATAATTTTTTATTTATCAATATTTATACACTATTTTCAAGAATTTACAACTTGAATTTGCAAGCAGAATAGCAATTCACACAAGAAAGACAAATAATAGATATCTAAGTTTATACAATACTTCTGCATATCAAGCCCTCTACTTGGGATCCAATCACAACCTCAGAATAAGAAGTAAAATAAATTACATCTATATCTAGGAAATGGCGTCTGAACAGGAGGCATTTATACATACTTCATCGAAAAGCCACCGACTAATTAGCATTTATCCTCATCTAAGGGAGAGGAAGTAGTTACAGGCATTTCTTTATTTTCCATGAACTTTTTTAATTAAGAGGGAACAAAACCAATATGGGGCAGATTTTCAAAGGGGTACGCGCGTAAGATATGCACGTAACCCCCGAAAAGCTGCCCTTTCCACCCCCTGCGCGCGCCGAGCCTATGTTGCATAGGCTCGGCGCGCGCACAAGCCCTGGGACGCACTTAAGTCCCGGGGCTTTCCTGGGGGGGGGGGGGGGCGTGTCGGGGGCGTGTGACTTTACTTTCAGAAAAAAAAGTAAAGGACTTTTCCTATGGCCTGATCTTAGATTCAGAGAGTGACTGTGCTGGTGGGGGAATGGAGGTGTGAGGTGCAATACCAATCCGGACGCTACATTTTATTTTTATTCTTTTTAATGTAGGAGTTCTGAGATATAATTCTGGTGAATGATGGCGGGAGCTGACAGTTTTGCTTTGCTGCTGACTTTATGCTCTTCGGGTCTTTTACTTGGTGTGTATTTTTTTTTTCTTTTATGTTCATTATGAGGTTTGCCCTCCTGGGATTCCCACACGGGAAAGGCCCCTCCGGTCCTTTCAAAACCCTTACAAATAAATTTTTAAAGCCCTGCCCGAGTGACTTATGGAGGTTACGTGCGTGGCAGGGCCCTCCGCTTCCTTCCGCAGTGGGGCATCGGTTCAGAAATGCCATGGATTCTCACGGCACGGCAAGGAAAAATCGGGGCCCGACGGAGCTCTGCTCGCCAGCGTCTTCACAGAGCCGCCATCTTGGACCCCCTCGGGCAGGGGTGGTGCATGTTTTGCTGGTCTTGCAACCTTACTACTGTAATGGCCAATTCGAGGGTCTTCCTGCCTCGGGCAGGTGTAACTTTTGAAATAAAGGTAGGGGGGGAATTAGTTAGGGCCGGGGGGTGGGTTAGTTAGGGGAAGGAAAGGGAAGGTGGGGGGCGCCGGAAAGAAAGTTCTCTCCGAGGCCGCTCCGATTTCGGAGCGGCCTCGGAGAGAACGGAGGCAGGCTGTGCGGCTCAGTGTGTGCAGACTGCCGATTTTGCGCAGCCTTGCGCGCGCCGACCCCGGATTTTAAAAGATACGTTGCGTACATGGATATTTTAAAAGAAAGAATGCTCCAATTTGTAAGCCTTGAGAACCCATTTGGAGAAACGGCTTTCTTTTCAACTGTGTAGCCCTGGCCAGATCAGGGAAAACGCTGACTTTCAGGCCCAAGAAAGATATCTTGACGGTGTCGGAAGAACATTTTCAGAATTCATTCCTTGTCAGATTCTAGCAGAAAGGTAACTCTTAAAGTAGATGGTTTAATCTGCTCACTTTGTGATGTTTCTAAAATTTTTGTAATGTCCCAATCCGCTGCCACAGGAGTTAGTACTTGTGGGCCATCTTGAGAAGCTGTATTCTTTTTAAATGGAGGAATATAATAGATCCTAGAGACCAGAGGGACAGTCTGTTCAGGTATTTTCAATAGGGATGTGAATCGTTTTAGGACGATTAAAATTATCGTCCGATAATTTTAATATCGTCTTAAATCGTTATGGAACACAATACAATACAGATTCTAACGATTTATCGTTATAAATCGTTAGAATCGTGAGCCGGCACACTAAAACCCCCTAAAACCCACCCCCGACCCTTTAAATTAAATCCCCCACCCTCCCGAACCCCCCCCCAAATAACTTAAATAACCTGCGGGTCCAGCGGCGGTCCGGAACGGCAGCGGTCCGGAACGGGCTCCTGCTCTGAATCTTGTCGTCTTCAGCCGGTGCCATTTTCCAAAATGGCGCCGAAAAATGGCGGCGGCCATAGACGAAAAAGATTGGACGGCAGGAGGTCCTTCCGGACCCCCGCTGGACTTTTGGCAAGTCTCGTGGGGGTCAGGAGGCCCCCCACAAGCTGGCCAAAAGTTCCTGGAGGTCCAGCGGGGGTCAGGGAGCGATTTCCCGCCGCGAATCGTTTTCGTACGGAAAATGGCGCCGGCAGGAGATCGACTGCAGGAGGTCGTTCAGCGAGGGTTCCGGCGCCTCGCTGAATGACCTCCTGCAGTCGATCTCCTGACGGCGCCATTTTCCGTACGAAAACGATTCGCGGCGGGAAATCGCTCCCTGACCCCCGCTGGACCTCCAGGAACTTTTGGCCAGCTTGTGGGGGGCCTCCTGACCCCCACGAGACTTGCCAAAAGTCCAGCGGGGGTCCGGAAGGACCTCCTGCCGTCCAATCTTTTTCGTCTATGGCCGCCGCCATTTTTCGGCGCCATTTTGGAAAATGGCGCCGGCTGAAGACGACAAGATTCAGAGCAGGAGCCCGTTCCGGACCGCTGCCGTTCCGGACTGCCGCTGGACCCGCAGGTTATTTAAGTTATTTGGGGGGGGGTTCGGGAGGGTGGGGGATTTAATTTAAAGGGTCGGGGGTGGGTTTTAGGGGGTTTTAATGTGCCGGTTTTTCGATTTTTCGATTTTTCACGATTTTTAACGATTTTTCACGATATTTTACCCCCCCAAACGGCAACAATACGATTCCCTCCCCCTCCCAGCCGAAATCGATCGTTAAGACGATCGAGGACACGATTCACATCCCTAATTTTCAATATCTCCAGCAAGTATTTTCTCCACATGTCCTTTGGTGGTATCAGAGGATCTTTGGGGAAATTTCTAAACTTAAGATTCTTGTTTTTACTCTGGTTCTCAAGTTGTTCAATCTTTATTTAATAGCAATTGATTTTCTTTTATAATGCTCTGAGAAATTGTTGAAACAGCCTTTATTTCCTCCTTCAGAGAAGAACATGTCTCCCTATTTTCTTTAACTGTGTGTTCTACTTTTTAAAATCTAGAGTCCATTTTTTTTTTACCATATTTGTAATCGGGTTTAACTGTTGAAAAACATTTTCATTCAAAATCTGAATTGCTTCCCACATAGCGTCCAATGAAATAACTTTTGGTCTTACCAGCTCCTTCCTGATCAAAACCGGGAAATGCCGCGGATTTTCACGGCACGGCAAGGAAAAATCGGGGCCCGACGGAGCTCTGCTCGCCAGCGTCTTCACAGAGCCGCCATCTTGGACCCCCTCGGGCAGGGGTGGTGCATGTTTTGCTGGTCTTGCACCCTTTCTACTGTAATGGCCTATTCGAGGGCCTTCCTGCACGAGGTTACAAGTGGTCCAGAACTTCGCGGAGAGGGTTGTGCTGAAACGGCCTAAATTTGCTGCCTCCAGCCTGCCTTTACGTTCTCTGCACTGGTTATTCATTAGTGCACAGGCAATATTTAAAACTTGAATTTTAATTTTCTGAGTCATGAATCTGGGTCCCCTTTATTTGAAAAGCAAGTTGAGGTGTTATGTACCGGAACAGCAGCTCCAGTTGAGCCAGGGAGAGCTCTTTTGTGTGTGCCATCAGCGAAGGAATCTCGGACGACCTTTGTGAGAGCTATGCCTTCTTCTGTGGCAGCCCCCTTGCTATGGCACAGTCTTTCACTGGACATCAGGCTTCAACAAAATGACTTTACTTTCTGAAAAAAAAGTAAAGTCTTGGACTTTTCCTATGGCCTGATCTTAGATTCAGAGAGCGACTGTGCCGGTGGGGGAATGGAGGTGTGAGGTGCAATACCAATCCGGACGCTACATTTTATTTTTAAACTTTTTACTGTAGGAGTTCTGAGATATAATTCTGGTGAATGATGGTGGGAGCTGACAGTTTTGCTTTGCTGCTGACTTTATGCTCTTCGGGTCTTTTACTTGGTGTGTAATTTTTTTTCTTTTATGTTCATTATGAGGTTTGCCCTCCTGGGATTCCCACACGGGAAAGGCCCCTCCGGTCCTTTCAAAACCCTTACAAATAAATTTTTAAAGCCCTGCGCGTGTGAATTATGGAGGTTATGTGTGTGGCATTTTCGGAAGGGCCCGGCCACGGGTGTAGCCCCCATTACACGCCGAAGTGCCGGAGCTTTCAAAAGGGGCAGGCTGGGGGGGGGGGGGGGGGGGGGCGGGGTCTGGGTGTGGAGGGGCAGTGCGGGGGGCAGGCTGGGACAGAGCCATTAGATACTGTCCTGGGGAAGCGCGGGGAGCAGTAAATATAAACTTTTAAAAAATTGGGGCTAGGTAGGGTTAGGTTAGGGGTCGGGGAAGAGAGGGGGAGGAAGGATAGGGTTAGTGTTCTCTGATAAAGCTCTTCCTCTGGCAAACTGCTTCTCCCTGATGCTCCCAAAGGACAATCCTCTCACTTCTCTGCTTCTGACACAATGCCTTCTCCTTTGGACCTTTAGACTCAGGACCTGCAGATTTACTTCTCTTGTGAACTCTCTGGAGTCCCAGGACGTCACCTCTCCTGGAATCCTGAATTTTCTTTTTTTCTGTCCAGGCACCCCTTTGCCCAAAAGACAGCTCACTCCTCCTGGCACAGACCCGCCAAGTGTCCTCCTCAAAAAGTGTCACACACTCATTCAGCCCTGTGCCGACTCTCCAAAATCTCCCTGTGTCACATGGGCACGTTGTTAACTCAAATGACCCCCTTACTGACAGGGGGTAAGTGCACCTCACTAACCCACCTATGGACAGACTATACACAAAGGGGCAGGGTCTGAGGAGACCTCTGACACGTTGCTGGCAAGCAGATCTGGTGAGGCCATTGATGCCATGAAGGTAAATATGTATGTTTTATTGTAAGCTGCCAAAAATGTCCGATTTGTAGAGCAAATTTGTTCAATAAATCTATTAATATTTTAAATAAATAAATCATTCAACTCTCTCCAACCCTGTGGGATGACAGTTTCAGCCTTGTACTTTAGACACTGTGGTGTACAATGTTTTACAAAAAGATGCAATCTGTGAATCTTCAGTTAGAAAATATGTTTTAGTGTTGCAAGTAATTGTGGGTTTTGTGCCTCATGTAAATAACATTTGCATTTCTTTTGCAAGTTATAGGGACAGTAATTTTCAAATCCCCCTACCAATAGGATTTTCCTAGCCCACTGGGACAACTTATGCACCATGCAAAAGAGTGATACGCTATCTCCCAGGAGCCTGAGAGACAGGACACATACCCAAAGCAAGAGAAAGCAGTGTAAATAAAGATAGCTGTACACTCACAAATTTGGATTTATTATCGGATATTGATTGAACTTTTAAAAGAATCAGTAAATTTTATTTGAACACCCAGAGCAGTGTCCAGCCTGTTTGCTGCAGCTCTAGAAAGATATTGAGATACACAGTTAAGAGAAATTCACACCACCTCCTGGGCCAAGAAGGACTGCCTTCACCCCCACAGAAAAACCCCACACCTTGGTGACAAGTGAGAGGGGGCAGAGAACCAGTGGAGACAGCCCCAGAGAATAAATTCTTTTGCGTGACCTTTGGGATAGCAAAACCCATAAAACATCGAAGCAATCTATTCAAATCACAAAGAATAATAAACCTTTAAACAACAGCTTAACAAAAATGGAATTAAACACAGCCATAAAAATATACCATGTAAACTCACCAAAACCCAAAAGCACTATCGGTAACCTCTCTGCGAAAAAATGCCGCACATGGGTATAATGTTAACCGCCATATTTAAATAGAAAAGCCCATCAAAATATGTGCATATGACAAAACCATATTTACGTGCCCAAGACCCAGTGAATAAATGAAATGAAGCCATCACAAAAAAGAGCTCCATGCAACATCCTGATTCAATCCATGAGGCTCCATAGCACCCTGTTCAAAGATAAATTGTTGTTCTTTTTGAACTAAGAACTTAGAAATATTGCCACAAGGGGCAGACAAGCAATGAGCCCCATGCTAAGTCTCCTCTCCCTTTCCGGGCTCAGCAAATCCCCCTACCAACCCCAACAAAAAAATAATATATATATATATATCTCTCTCTATGTAACAGGTCTAATGCATAACCATGGAGCAGCCGAATCCAGGGCGAGGAGCGGAACTTTCCCTGCCGAACCGCCCACAGCCCCACACACACTTCACCTCAGCAGCGGCCCGCGCCTATTGGACCCATCCCGGCCAGCACCCACCACGAGAGGTCCCCCATACCGCGCCGCCGCTCTTCCTTTCCGCTTTTACTCCGTTTTATTTTAAAGACGTATTATTTGCGGTGGGTTTTGCTTGGGTGAGAGGGGGGAGGCAGGAGATCAGAAGTCGCGCATCAGCTCTTCCCGGGCAACGTCTGCTGCAGCCCTCCCCGCCAGGCACCGCCTCACCCGATCCCTCTGGCATCGTTTTTTGTGATGGGCTTGATTGTCAAGTTTTTTTTCTTCTATTTCTTTTCTTTTTTGATGCACACATCTATTAATGTCTGCTCCTGGCAGGCATTAATAGATGACAGTTAAATGTGCGTCCGAGACGCACGTTTTTCTTTTTGCATCGGGAGTGAATGCCTAATAGCCTCATTCACTTGCATTTGCATGTGAAGAGCGCTATTACATTCACTCCACGTTAGACGCGTATTGAATAGGCGCTAATCCCCTTATTGCATTATGGGATTGATTAGCACCTATTCTACCCACGTCCAACTGCACGTTAAGAGTGCGTTCGGCTCAGCGCACCATATTGCATCGCCCCAAAGTCTCCAAATGTCTTTTCCATTTCCTGGTTTGATCATCACTTTTGCCACATCCCCAAATGGCAATGTAACAATATCATACACATATAAAGGATTACTGTACACAGTGAGAATGTCCTGTCTAAATGGCAGTGATGTGGGGTTAAGGTTATTTCCAAGTGGACATTCTATTGGTAGGATTCACACAAGCTTGTAAATTAGTAGAATTTGTCTCTTTGAGAGAGGCAAAATTTAGAATCCTCTGCCGAATTTAACAGAACCCCAGTGTGGGTGCATAAACAGGCTGATGCAATACGGCCAGCAGTGCACTGCGGCCAGCGTGCGGCTCAACACGCAACTGGACTTGCATTTTGGGCGCACGTTTATAACTCCTGATACAAAAAGGGGGTTAGTGCGTCCAAAACATGCGTCCAATCAAGCACGTAGTAATAGTGCTCTTCACATGTCAATTCATGCTGATGAGGCTGTTAGCTATTACCCCGATGCAAAAAAAAAAAAATATATGCACCCGATGCGCACATTTTTACCCGCAAAAATTAATGCCTGCCCCGGAACAGGCTTTATTTCTTGAGGAGCCCTAAAAGTTTACAGAAAAGCAGAAAATACTGCTTTTCTGCAGTTCCTCCGACTTAATATTGTGGTGATATTAAGTCGTTGGAACTGAAAAAGAACTATTAAAAAAATAATAAAACTTTTTTTAATGCATTTTAACTAAATTTACAAGATAACTCTTGTAGGAAAATAGCGAGAATACATCCAGTACAATCAAAAAAGTAAAGCTTTTCTATAATAAACAACATATTCTCTAAATTAAAGTCCTCAGAATATGGAGCGGGAAAACACAACCTCAAGAAAAAGTTATTTAAACTGAAAAGGCAATTACACAGTAGCCTACAGAGAGCTATAATACTTACGAGGGACATAAAGCAGTCGTACTGTTCCCTACGGGCATTGTGGGAATTTTCCCTATAAGAAATTGAGTCAGTTGGGGGGGGCTCAAAAAATATGTACGAATTATTAGCATATTTTATTATGCACTTACATGGGAATTTGACGAAAAAAGCTCCCCCCACTGACAATACTTGATTCTTCTTTGAGTATCTCTCGATTCGTCTGGGAATACTATTATTCTACAGCCTAAAAAAATACATTTCTGTGTCTTAAACACAACCTAAGCAACCAGTCCTTATCTGGTTCTAAAGCCAGAGTAACAATTAAAGTTGCAGGTGAAGCTTGCTCGGTATCTGACATCTCCAATATCGCCGAGATATCTAATGCCAATTCCCCTCCCGGGGTTTCTGGATTCACAGCTTCTCTTTGTTCCATTGGACCTCTAGCTTTTGGTAGATAAAAGATATTTGCAAAGATTCTTGCAAATATCGTTGATAAAAGATAAAAAGAACAAGGTGGTAAAAATAGAAAACACGGAAAATCAAATAAAAAGCAGGAATTTAAGATTCATAAACTTCCCGCAAGTACCCCTGAACTTCTCTAGAGAGATGTTCAAGAAATATCTTCGGGAAGTGCTGCAAGTTGAGGAATCAGCTATGCCACTCCACTGATTCCTCAACTTGCAGCACTTCCCGGAGAATTCCTTGAACATCTCTCCAGGAGAGTTCAGGGGTACTTGCGGGAAGTTTATGAATCTTAAATTCCTGCTTTTTATTTGATTTTCCATGGTTTCTATTTTTACGCCATGTTCTTTTTATCTTTTATCAACGATATTTGCACTTGTTGAATTGCCTTTATTTGTTCTCTGTTTATTGTAACTCGCTGTTCCAGATTAATATTAGACTAAGTCAGAACTCAACTTTTTTTTCCATCTTTTTTAAATTTTTTAAAGTGTGCCAGCAGTTAGGTTAGCAAAACTAAAGATCAATTAGGGGTAGATTTTTTTAAAAAGTACGCTGGATTTTATAAGATACGTGCATAGCCGCGCGTATCCTCTAAAATCCTGGATCGGCGCGCGCAAGGCTGCCGATTTTGGGCAGCCTGCACGCGCCGAGCTGGGCAGCCTGCCTCCGTTCCCTCCGAGGCCGCTCTGAAATCGGAGCGGCCTTGGAGGGAACTTTCTTTCGCCCTCCCCTCACCTTCCCCTCCCTTCCCCTACCTAACCCACCCCCCCGGCCCTATCTAAACCCCCCCCCCTTACCTTTGTCCCTAGATTTACGCCTGCGAGAAGCAGACGTAAATCTACGCGCGCCAGCGGACTGCTGTCACGCCGTCTTCCGACCCGGGGGCTGGTCCGGAGGCCTGGACCACACCCCCGGGCCGGCGCCACACCCCCAGTCCCGCCCCTGAAACGCCACATCCCGCCCCCGAAACGCCGCGTCATCCGGTCCCGCCCCCGACACCCCCCGACACGCCCCTTTCAAAAAACCCCGGGACCTACGCGCGTCCCGGGGCTCTGCGCGTGCCGGCGACCTATGCAAAATAGGCTCGCCAGCGCGCAAGGCCCTGCTCGCATAAATCCGGGCGGATTTACGCGAGCATGGCTTTTAAAATCCGCCCGTTAATGAGCATCCACTTTTCTAACCCATGGCTACACATAGGCTAGGAAAACGGACGCTTGTAAAAATGAGTGTCTGTTTTCCTAACCCGCTAACAGCCACCTCTCCTGGGTGCCCGATGCCGAGGAGGCTCTAGGGACGCAAACTTTTCCCTAGCGCCTCCTTTTTGCAGTGGCAGCCCATTTAAATATTAAATCAGACACCCAGGAGAGGTGGATTGACGCGCGTTAAGAGAGCGGGGGTTCAATCGTGAGCGTCCATTTAACACGTCTGATATTGCATCAGCCTGAAAATTAATTTATGGCAATTTAATTGTGGTGCGTATGATTGAAGACAGAGATTTGCTAATCCATGGTCCTGCAGCAAAATAACTGCTTTCTGGGATAGAGTTATGGTGGACTTGGGAAGGATTATAAATCAAATGATCACTAACAATGCTGAACTATATAACATTAGAATTGACATTATGGAGGATTCAGATGCCCCATTTAATGAATATGGTGTTTGCCATCTTCCAAGGGAAAGGATGAGAAAGTTATAAAGATTTTTCATCAAATCTGGGATCCACATATTACTTCATAACCACTGCACACAAGCAAGAAAATCACATTAGGTAATGTGGGTTGGCCCAGAAAAGAATGACCTCTGGAACAGACAAGGAACAAAACCTTTGCCGACAGGATGAATGAGAGTCTCTCTCTTAGCTTATGCTAGGAATTATAATTGATTATTTGACATCCTTAAAGAAACTAGCTCAGTCAGCAGGTTGTAGGGATGGGAGGGGGAGGGTGGGAAGAGGTAAAGTTGACATTTGAATCTGTTGGTCAGAGAAAGTTCCTCATCCTGGCCTCTTTGGCTCTAGTTATGAAATATCTGCATAGAGCCAGGAAACTGCTGTCATCATTTGATGAACTATATTACTCTTGTACTTGTTATGACTTGATTTCGCTTACAAATCATCAAAAAAAAAAAATATAATTTTGTTAATAAAGCTTGTTTATTGCTATTTGTAGTATTAAAGTGCAACACATCCCCACCGCCCATAAAAAATACTTTTTATCCACTGCTACACTTGTCAAAGTTGTGAATTTAGTTAACAGTGATAAAGAATGTTCTATACATATAAGACTTACTGTCCAAGGGACAGCATGTGACGGTGAAAGGAATTCACAGATACTGAACCATGGATGCCCGGGGATGTTTAAATACCAGGTAGGGTTTAAATGCTGAAAACAACTCAAAACAGTTTGTTCTTTTCTTCTAATCAGATATGTTCCAAAAATACACTTGGGCAATGACTAAACAAGATTCACAGATGAAGTAGTATGATAAACGGAAATATGCCGAAACATATGAAACCATATGGTATTGCAAAACTGTACTCTCTCTCGCTTTATATTATATAGTTCATTCCCTCCCCCTCCCCCGCCCTCACTGGCAAGGGGGGGGGGGTGTCACACTTCAGGAGCTGGGGAGCCCTGACCCATTGGTGCAGCACCTGGAAAATCAGGCAGGGATTCATGCTCTAGGGAGCAGGATTCACCTGTGGGGACCCAAAGGTTCACCAATAAAACAGTGCACACAAAAAGTGGTGGTCCATAGAAGAAAGAAAAATGAATTCAAAATTTAAATTCCAGAAGTCAGTTAAAAAATAAAACCATAGGGGTAGATTTTAAAAAATTGCGCGATCGCGTACTTTTGTTCGCGCACCAGGCGCGAACAAACGTACGCTGGATTTTATAAGATACGCGCGTAGCCGCACGTATCTTATAAAATCCGGGGTCGGCGCGCACAAGGGGGTGCACATTTGTGCAACCTGCGCGTGCCGAGCCCAGCACGCGCTGCCTGTTCCCTCCCAGCCGCTCCGATTTCGGAGCGGCTGGGAGGGAACAGGCAGGAGCGGCCTCCGAGGGAACTTTCCTTGGCCCTCCCCCCACCTTCCCCTCCCTAACCCACCCCCCGGCCCAATCTAAATCCCCCCTTACCTTTGTTGGCAGATTTACGCCTGCTAAAAGCAGATGTAAATCTGCGCGCGCCAGCAGGCTGCTGGCGCGCCATCACCCAACCCGGGGGCTGGTCCGGAGGCCTCGACCACGCCCCCGGGCCGGCACCACGCCCCCGAAACACCGCGTCACGCCCCCAAAACGCCACGTCGTTTCAGGAACGCCCCCGACACGCCCTTTTAGAAAGCCCCGGGACTTACGCACAACCCGGGGCTCTGCGCGCGCCAGCAGCCTATGCAAAATAGGCTGCTGGCGCACAGGGCATTTAAAATCCGCCCCACAGTTTCTTAGACAGTTCACAAAAGTTTAAAAGGCAGTAAGTCATTTTTACTTATGTTGCTTAAAATCTTTGACATTAGGATTCTTCCTCTCATGCTCCAATCAAAACCCTGGTTTCTCTTCAAGTCTTAATGGAAAACAGGAAAACCTCTTCACCTTCATGCACAACCTTGACTACAGGTTTCCCCAGGCAGATGATGTCCCTATTGTATCACGGGTACTAATCTTTTCAGTAGGCCCCTAGCCTTAGCTAAAGTGAGTTTCAGAGGCTCACCCCAGTGGATCAGGAACACCTCAGCTCCGCAGCCCATTGACTCCAGGATACAGCTCTGGACCTCCTCATAACTCCTAAAAACTACTGTAATAGCTCCCTTGAGTCACAGGAGGACTTATCTTTTATAGTGCATCCAAAACCTGTCCCCTTTGGGGAGAAGACCCTTCTTTCCATCACTCCTTAACTCACGCCTCCTTGGACCTCCCCTTGCTGGAAAACTCCCCATGTTAAACAGAGTGCGCAGAACGCATTTTCTAAACTGCCTGGCCACGCACGTATCTGCCGGTACGTGCAGATACGGTGCGGTACGTGCAGATACGGTGCAGAAGGGTAGGGGTTTAGAAACAGGGTGGGGTATGGGCAGGGCAGGGGGAGGGCCGAGGGCTGGCCGGGACAACGAGCGCCAGCCAGCTGCCGGCGCGTGGATATTTACCACTGGTCCGAAGGAGCAGATAAGATTTTCAACAAAAATAATGAGTAGATAGGTAGGGTTTGGGGGTCAGGGAGGAGAGGGAGGAGAGGGGGAAAAGGAGGAAGGTTAGGTAGGGTTAGGGAAGTTCCCTAGGGAACTGGGGATGTCCCGATTGTGTCGCTGCACACTTTTAAAGAAAATCCCCCCCTTATGTGCCACCCGCATGCACATGCGTGAGCCAAAATAAAATCGGGTGCGCATATGTGCGTGCTGGCACGCTAATGTTGTAAAATCGGCACGTCCATGTGCACACGCTGGGAACCACGCACACACGTCTTTTAAAATCTATCCCTCAGTACACAGTTAAGCTCTGGAATTTATTGCCAGAGGATGTGGTTACAGCAGTTAGTGTAACTGGGTTTCAAACGGTTTGGATAAGTCCCTAGAGGAAAAATCCATAAACCGCTATTAATCAATAAATAGCAGCTTGAGATCTATTTAATGTTTGGGTACTTGCCAGGTTCTTATGGCCTGGATTGGCCACTGTTGGAAACAGGATGCTGGGCTTGATGGGCCCTTGGTCTGACCCAGTATGGCATGTCTTGTGTTCTTATGTTTCTTTATTTATGCCCTTAAGTCTCATCTCATATGGCGTTTGGTGTGAAGACTACATCATTTTGTTAGTGTAGCTCTTGTACTACAGGGTATGTCCCAGAACTTGGTAAATCCCTGGGTTTTGAACTCTAGTGGTATTGACTTACAACAATGTGGTGAACATTCTCTAGAAGGAATAATTCAGTCTTAAATTGGAGTTTGGTTTGTTTAAATGCTTGTAAATCAGCTGCAGGGAGTAAAGCCGAAAGACTCCTCAGGAGGAATGGCTAGAGACAAAATGTCTAATCTCCTACTAAAGTCCTAAGCTCCTGGGAGGAGTATGAAATCCAAAGAGTTTCCAGTCACTGAGGAGAACTGGAACAGTGAACAAAAGGGGATCCTTCCAACACATTCACACACACACTTTACAGAGAACGTGAGATTCTTCTATGTAATCCCAGCTCCACTGTTTGAACACGGGGGCTTACTTGAAAGTTCAGGGGCCAGGCTGTGACCCAAGAATACTTTCTTGATGCGTGGAAAGCAAAAATCTTTCAACGCCCTTAGGCATGGGGAGTCTTCTCTAATAACTTCTAGTAAGAATAACAAATTCCCACACAGTCTGAAGTCGTACAAACACAAATCCTTTTCACTGAAATATTTGATGCAAATGTGGAATCCATACACAAAAAGTAGTATATAGTTCAAAGAATTACAGTCACTACAAGTCTGGACACATCTCCAGCAAGCACTTCCAAGCAAAAGTACTCTTTGGAGAGGAAATCTCCTTGGGCTTCCCTCCTATTGGTACCTATATATTTGATACAGATCAGTTCTTTCAAGCAGAAACACTTCTTGAAGAAAAATAGATGAGCTTCAGCTGAATCTTTCTCGCAAAAGAACTCTGTAGTGGTCTGCCTAGTCTGGCAGGTCTTACTCTGATTCCAACAAGAAATCCACTCAAGAGATATTTCAGGTAACTCTTCAGTGAAGCACTTGGAGTATGGGACTTACTCATCACTCTGTACCTCTGGGTTTTGTCAGTCTCTGGATTCTATAGGGAGCCCAAAAACCACCCTAAATCCTGGGTGCCTAAGTGTTTCTCCCTTGAGCTTCAGTACACGCCTAGGACAGGAGCTGGACAAGAAGAACATGTGCCAAAGTGGGCTCATGAGATTTAAGAAACACACCACTGTTAGATACCTCCTATTGAGGAGTGTCATGGAACCTTAAATATTCCTATTATGACATGTCGTAAGGAATCATGTCTCTTGTATGGGACACTTTGCTGACACTCCCCCCCCCCAAGAAAAAAACTTGGGGTACTTCAGAAATGTTCCCATAATACATATATTTTTAATACAGAAAAGAAAAACAACTGGATTAGCAGTGTCAATGGAGCCATTCTATGTCACCAAATAGGGTGGTTTCCTTCAAGGAAGACTGTGCCCTGCATAAAACAGAAATGTGATAAATTACACCAAAATGTATACATGTTAGAGCTCTAGCAACTCCACAGTATTAGAGAACGCTCTTTCTGCAGAACCCGCAAGTTATAGTAGGTAGAGATTGTACATCACATGATATATATTTCATTCATGAGGAAAAAGAATGCTAAGAAAGCATTCACAAACAAAACCATAGACCATGGGACAAAGTATGAGCCCATACCAAACACACAACATATCAAAGACATCTACTCTGGGCAAGTATCTGGATCTCAGCTTTCCAATCCTCTGGTTGGAATGATAGTCATGGTGATCATACTCCTAGTTCTTCTTCCATCTTTCCCTGGACTTTTTCCATTAGAGATCCAGGCTCCTGAAAAATAACAGCCAGTGAAACAGCCACTGTATAGTGGTATCTGCAAAGAATAATAGTTAGAGTAAGGTATCACTCCTGTGTGTGTGTGTGAATACTGGTCACCTAAAATAGAACATCAAAGGAAGCAGACACTGGCACAGACCATAAATGCAAATAAGACAAAAATGAATAGAACTTTTTTGTATTTTATATATTTTTTATATTATTTTGAAATTTTATGTTTTTTCAAAATCGTATGTATTTTTTTCACGACCAAAACCCACATTGTATTTTAAAGGTCCACAATCACATGAAGAATCTTCAGTTTTTTTTATCCCTCTTGATAGGTCATCATTTTCAGTAATAACATCCAGTACCAAGAACAACAGTCTAAACTGGAACTGGAGTCAAAAATACAGAAATGAAGTAGCTGAATGCATCTCCCTCAATGAATTGATGCATCGCTGTCATAGAATATGAGTCCTTGGGCTATGGCATGGTTGGTACTACCCAGCACGTGGCATGGGTTGGGTCCCTGCCAACCCATGCAATTGGCTGAGACAAGAGGAGGCTTCACCTGTATTAGCCTCTTCTCTCACAGGTGGCAGGACTTAGGCATATGTTGACAGCACTGAAGGCGGTCTGAGGGTCAGAATCCAGACTAGGGTCAAGGTAGGCGGCAATCAGGCAGTGTTAATATCCAGGTGCGGGGCGGGATAGGCAGCAATCAGGCAGTCATTGCCCAGGCACGGGTCAAGGCAGGTGGCAATCAGGCAGAGTTGGTGTCCAAGCCCTGATCAAGACAAGCAACAATCAGGCAGAGTCGGTATCCAGACACAGGTCAGGGCAGGTGGCAATCAGACCAACAGCTAGAAAAACAGAGACTGGGATACAAGAAGACTAGAGAAAAGCAGGCAGGAACAGGAGTAGACGGAACGGAGTAAGGCAGGGCTGGAACAAGGCAAGAACAGGACCAGACAGGGACATGGCAGGAGCAGGACCAGATGGGAACAAGTGCAACAACACCAGAAGAACTGCAGGAGGACCTGTTCCACAGACGCCGGCAGAATGCTGGGCTGGGGTTAAATATGGGACCTCTGTGATGTCATAGGAAGGTGCTGCAGATGTGTTTCCTGCTTCGGGACCTTTAAGAGGCAACGGGTGGCAAGTGTGCACACCTAGGAGGATGGGGGCAAGGTCGAGCAGTGGTGGCCTGCATTGCAGCATCCAAGGGGGGTATTTCGAGCCTGGGCCTAGTCGGAAGGTAAGGTGAGCAGGCTGCAAAATGGGAGCTGTGGTCAGCATGGCATTACAAACCATTACAAAATCCTTTTTAAGCTCACAAAAACTACAACAGGGAATGTCCAGGTATTTTAGCAGCAAAAAGTCTAAAATCAGGCGGCTCCTGAAATAAAACACAACCAAAGGGCAGCACAAAGGGACATGGTAATCTTTGGGTGCACTCCTTTATCTGCAGGTCCTACTCAAAAGATAACAAGTCCAACTGGCTTGGAACAGCAGAACAAAAATGACATGCTCCCACCTGGAGACAGACCAGTTACTAGTTAATTCTAAGCGTACCAGTAAAGGAGAGGTTTAGCCACAAAAGTATCTCCTGGCAGAATCCTGATCACATGGTTCCTTTTAGTTAGCTTTCCATTCTTATTTCATTTATTGAAATTTATATAAGCAAGTTACCCAGGCAGTTTACAAAATAAACATACACAATAGTGAAATAAAAAAATATATAGGCAGACTTAAAACAGTAAGCATAAAATTAAAACATCAAAACAATAACTATCTGCATACATATAAAATACTAAAATACAGACAGCACATTACTGACTAGTTAATAGTGGTGTCAAAGCTAACTCCATATTCTTACAGGTCTTAGGGTTAACTGTCACTGCACTAGAAAAGATGACCAAAATAATAAAGTGGATGGAATAGCTCCTTTATGAGGAAAGGTTAAACTGGTTAGGGCTCTTCATCCTGGAGAAGAAACTTTAGAGGTGCTTAGAGGAGATATATAGATTATAAAATCTTGCGTAGAGCCTATGGGGTCTCCTCTAGATGGCACTAGTTCCCAGCCCTTGGGTGTACAGCTGTAAAGGGACATACCATTCTATGGAGCACATCCCCTGCCTAGAGGATGACTGGAATGGAAATCCCCTTCAGGCACAAAGGGGAGGGTAGCCCAGGTTCTAATGCTGCAGGGTAGATTTGGTTTTGAAGGATTAGGGACTGTTTCAGTGTGCTCTCCAACAGGTCGATACAGTTATGCCGCGTTAGAAAGAGTGCGGCAGTGCAGGGCGCACCCTCGCTCCCCGCACGCACAGTTCTCTTCACATATCGCTCGATACTCTATTCAAATTGCTTGCAAATGCAAGCCGCGTCTGCGAAGCGTTAAGCGAAGCGTTAGACTCGCGCAACCCATTTTACTGTATAGGCGCTTAATACAGTGCCTATACAGTATCCTGGGTGCGCTGGTACCTGTCATTTCAAATGTCATTTCAACTGACATTTGAAATGACAGGTACCAGGAAGTGGATGGTTTCCCCCCTCCCGAAGTAAGGCGGGAGGGGGAAACCATCCAAACTAAAACAACCAAAACATAAAACAAAAGTTGTTTTATATATATATATATATATATATAAATACCTAGATGTCACTTTCTGAATCCCCCATCTCCACGCGCGTTCATCCAGGCGGTGGCGGTGGCGGCGGGAGCGGGCAGGCGGGTGGGTGCCCGTTCATCCAGGCGGCGGCGGGAGGCGGCGGGCGGGTGGGCGCCCGTTCATCCAGGCGGCGGTGGGCGGGTGGGCGTGCGTTCATCCAGGAGGCGGCGGGCGGGTGGGCGTGCGTTCATCCAGGCGGAGAGAGCCGGCGGCGAAAGCGGCCTCCAGCAGCCCCCACCGGCAGTGAATGAATGCACGCCTGTTTACGCCCGTGAAATTTCGGTGCTCAAGGCGTGATGTCACGATGCTTGACGTCACGGCATGTGACTGCCTTGAGCGCCGAAATTGCATGGTCGTAAACTGGCGTACATTCATTCACTGCCAGCGGGGGCTGCTGGAGGTCGCTTTCGCCGCCGGCTCCCTCCGCCTGGATGAACGGACGCCCACCCGCCTGCCGCCGCCTGGATAAACGTGCGCCCACCCGCCCGCCGCCTCCCGGATAAACGCGCGCCCACCCGCCCGCCGCCTCCCGCCGCCGCCTGGATGAATGGGCGCCCGCCGGCTCCCGCCGTCGCCTGGATCGAACGCGCGCCCACCCGCCCGCCGGCTCCCGCCACCACCTGGATGAACAGGCGCCCACCCGCCCGCCGGCTCCCGCCGCCGCCTCGATGACCGCACGCCCGCCCGCCCGTGTGGAGATGGGGGATTCGGAAAGTGACATCTAGGTATTTATATATATATATATGTATATATATACACATATATATATATATGTATATATATACACACATATATATATATGTATATATATATATATATACATATATATGTATATATATATATATATATATATAACAACTTTAGCATTTTATGAGAACTGTAATTTTTTTTGTAAGCCGCAGTCAGCTCCCATATGGAACATGCGGGATGAAATAATTTTTTTAAGCAAATAACTAATGCAATCGGAGTTCCGTGCAGCATCGTTCATGCAAAAAGAAGGGCTGAATGCAGTTTGAAAGCGGGTTAGTATATATGGAGGTCGTCCATGGTGCAGGACTAACACCAGGTAGAGGGTAGGCGGTAAACTAACAGGTTAAGGACGCGGCAAAATAGCGGGTTACAAAGGAGATAATCGGAGCGCGCGTCACAGTATCGGAGGGAATAGCTAATTCCTTCATTAAATAGCTAATTCGTTCATTTTCATGTGATATACATGCTGGGTGCGGAAAGGGTTATGCGTCAGTTTCAAGAAGCGCTAAGGACGCGTGAAACTGGAGACTGTATCGCAGGATCGCTTTACGCGTCCCAATTGTGGGCCCACAGCGAGTTGCAGACGGGGAATCTCCAACTGCACTTTACAATATAGACCTGCAAGTTAGGCCCTCAGCTTAGCACAGAAGCGAGAGACACTGCCCTGCCAGTTCCCCAGAAAGGATTGGAGGGAAAGGATAGAGATAGAAGGATTTATGAAATGTTTCTGACTTTTTACAGTTTTGACCAGTACCAGTCCTGGCAGGCTGCATCCCCTGCTCAGGGTGGTCAGGAGTTGCTGTGCACCTTTTTGCACAGATCAAAAAGAGAAAACAGTGCTTAGATGAATGATTTAAATTTTTGATTTTAAACTGTAAATTTTGTTTAATTTTAAGAAAGAAAGATTGATGCTTTTGACTATTGTATTGTCTGTTATCTGTTAGATAATTGCAAATATTGTAAACCGTTATGATGGTTGTATCCAAATAGCGGTATATGAAAGCTTTTAAATAAATAAATAAATAAATAAATAAATAAATAAATAAATAAATAAATAAATAAATAAATGTACGGAAGAGAGGTTTTTCCCTAGTTTGTGTTTTCCTATTGCAAAGTGAAGGAAGTATTTTTCTGTCTCCCTTCTTTGCCCAGAACTGGAAGCTGCAAGGATTGTTTTCAGTATTTGGCCTTTCCTCCAGGAAAGTCAGCAGCTATCTTTTGAAGAGGAGTTGAAGGGAGAGAAGAGAAGGTGGTCATCTGGAGACCCCCGACAGAGTTTCTACCCCAGGACACAGAACACTGCCAGGCTGGAGCACGGGATTCCTCGTGGACCTCAGGTACTGTGGTAGGGGATGCAGTCATGGTTAGGACACCCCCAGCCCACTAGGGACACTTATCAGTCCATCCTATGGAAGATAAGCAGGTTTCAAGCCCCTGCCTGGAGGGACACATCCACAGAGGCAGAGATTCCTTAAAACCTGGCTCCTGTACATCTGAGGACCCTGGATGTACTTGGACACTTTATTTTTTGCACCTATTCTTTTGATATCAATCACAGTAAACTTTAATTTGAACACCCATCCAGCGAGTCCAGCCTGGTTTATAATTGTGACTGTCCCGAAAAGCTATGGTAATACACACCTACAGGACTTCACTTGTGCCCTGAGCCTAGAAGGATATCCTTCGCCCCCCCCCAACAGAAAGGACCCACACCTTGGGAAACAAAGATGGGGAAAGTAACTGAAGAGAGAACCCTGAAAAACAAATTTGAGATACAGCTTATCCTCCAAAAATGGGGTTACATTTGAATGGGGTGAAATGGGTAAATAAGAAACAGTTATTTACCCTTTCCAATAAGTACTAGGCTTAGGGGTCACACCATGAAGATAATAGGTAGTACATTTAAAACTAATTAGAGAGGCTTGGGGGAGGGGGGGAATCTAAGTTGGCAGCAGCATGAAAGCACAACTCTATCTGGGATGCTCATTTTTTTTTAAAGTTTCCTTGATAATCTGTTTTCATCAACGGTGAAATATAATAGCAGACCCTGAGAATTTCCCTTCAAACCTGGGATTTTGACTTCAACAGGTCCTAGAGATCATTTCCTTATTCTCAAGGTGCAGGCTTCGGTGAGATGCTGTTGGGACTTCCAAGAGAGACAGGTGGACCATTCTACTTCCTTGGAATGGAGATATCGTTAAGCCCTGTAGCAAGGGTGGTGCCCTGGAAACCAGTGCTGGAATCCCTCAGTGTTGCAGCAGCTGCTCAGTCACCTACTGATGACATTGGCGGTTCAGACGTGGCCAGAGGGAGTGAGAGAAAAGCCGGGACTTGTACCATGGGTTCTTTTCAGCTTTAACTTGACTTGCATCAGGTTCTGCCAGGGATTTTCAGCAGCAGGAATGAATGATGGAACGGGGCGCTGTGATGGGAAATGGAATGCTTAATCATTTGACACCAAGTTCATTTGTCAAAGAGGTCTCCTCAATGGAACTATATGTATTTCAGCATCCGAAACAAATAAATCTGGAGGCAGTTTGGGAAGCTGTAGTTGTATGGGCCAATCTCTATCTGGGCAACTGCAAACTATTTCCTCAAAAATGGATTATACTATGATTAAACTTGGGGAAAATTAGTCTGATTCGAAGACAGTGCAAGAATACACAAGCCATATTAATTAAGGATAAGCTGCTCAATTCAAGAAAGTTGGAAGCTTGAAAATTATTCAAGGTGTTGTAATGTATGCTTGATTAACATTCTTAAGATCCATATGGTTTCTCCAACTAAAATGTTTAAAAGGTCTCTGAAAGAATGTTTAGGAAAAATAATTTTTTATTGAGCAAGAGAACAACATTGTTCATTAACAGTTCATAGCAATCCACAAAACACATATATAGTTTCAAATAACATACATGACACTTTCAAATAATAACAAAACAGCAATTCTGTGTTGCTCTCTTACCCTTCTATAACACCCACCCCTGCCCATTCCAAAACAACCAAACATAGGTAATCAATCTAGTTTCAATTAATTTACAATTGAACTGCACAGCCCAAGAGATAAGGATACTAAGTATGGGTACCAAATATCTAAAAACCTCTTCCTTTTCTTCTTATGTTTTCGTTGGACAGAAAGTTTTTCCATAAGCAGAAGTTGGTGCATTTGAATCCCCATTGCTCTAAGGTAGGGGGGTACTTACCCATCCATTACACCAAGATGCACTTTTTAATAATATAAAAGGCTTTCCTAAAATAGATTAATAAATTATCTGACATATCATAATCATCAAAAATATCAAGTAAGACTAGAGCCACATCCAGTGGTAATGGGCACCTCGCCCAGGTAGAAATATGACTGAAGATATTTGTCCAAAAACACTGGATGGACGCACACCTCCAAAAATAATGAAAGAAATTTCCATCCTGAATTCCACACTTTAAACATCTAGGGGAAGATTTTAAAAGCCCTACATGCGTAAATCCAGCTGGATTTACGCGCGTAGGGGGGTGACGCGCGCAAGCCCCAGGACACGCATATGTCCCGGGGCTTGAAAAAAGGGGTGGGGCAGGGGTGGTCTGGGGTGGGGGATGGTCAGAGGCCTCCGTAGGGCCTCTAGGCTGGGGGCAGGCGCAACTTCAAAAATAAAGGTGATGGGGGGTTTTTAGGTAGGGCTGGGGGGCGGGTTAGGGAGGGAAAGGTGTGGGGTGGAAGGAAAGTTCCCTCTGAGGCTGCTCTGATTTTGGAGCGGCCTCGGAGGGAACAGGGAAAGCCATTGGGGCTCCCCTAGGGCTCAGTGTGAGCAAGTGCGCCAACCCCAGATTTTATAACATGCACTCAGTTGCAGACTGGCCATAATGGCCTCTCCATAGATAGGTATTTGAATCCCTATGGGAGGCCCACCTAGTAACTCGAGGTGAGGTTTAGGTATTAGTGTAGGGGGTTAGGGGCCACTTTGACATTCAACGTGTGACGTACGAACAGAACAGTGGTCTCTTGTGAAGTTTTGATGACCTTCGGAGTGAGGAAACTCACTCCAAGATGAGATTTGGGCAATGTTCTCTCCACCTAGCTTGATGGACTCTCTACCTGGATAACATCAAGCTAGGTGGAGAGAACATTGCACAAGTCTCTTTCTCTCTCTCGTGGTTGTAGGTAGGAATTACAACAATTGTGGCACTTACCGCAAAGTGTGAAAAGTTATCGCACTTTGCGGTAATATCTATGCGAAGTGCTAAGATAGTGCACTTTTAGCTAAATTAGCTATTACCATAAAACATGCCCCTCTTCCTATCCCTTGGTTTTTTAAGCTTTTTTTCTTCCTCTGTCTCTTCTCTGCTCTGCTGTCATCTGGTTTGTCTTCTAACTTTGTTATCTGCTTTAATCCACATCAGGTAGATTAAAATCTCATACTAGTATAGTAACACCCTCCCTTTCACTGCCGTCTTATGTATGTCATTGATTATATCTTCCTCCAGCTGATCTGCCTGTGCTGGAGGTCTGTAATCAATCCGGTGTAGATGGAAGTACCTTTCCAAGATGACTCACAGTTCCTTCCTTTCGCATTTCAGTTATTTTAATATTAATTTTTGGATAACGTGCTACCCGCCCCCTTTTTGTTTTCCCTATATTTGCTATACATATTATAGCTCATTATGGCCATCTCCCAAAGGACTTATTAAATAATACCTAGAGCTGCTTCAACCATTCGGGGGAGAAAATATGGAATTGTACTATCAAGACTATGAGAATTTATACTCATAGAGGTAGATTTTCAAAATCTACGCGAGCGCGTACTTTTGTTCGCGCAGCAGGCGCGAACAAAAGTACGCTGGATTTTATAAGATACGCACGTAGCCACGCGTATCTTATAAAATCCGGGGTCGGCGCGCGCAAGGCTGCGCAAAATCGGCAGCCTGTGCGCGCCGAGCCGCGCAGCCTGCCTCCGTTCCCTCCGAGACCGCTCCGATTTCGGAGCGGCCTCGGAGGGAATTTTCCTTCGCCCTCCCCCCACCTTCCCCTCCCTTCCCCTACCTATCCCACACCCCCCCCGGCCCTATCTAAACCCCCCCCCCACCTTTGTCGGCAAAGTTACGCCTGCGTCGGCCGGCAGCCCCGCTCCGTCTTCCGGTCCTGGGGGCTGGTCCGGAGGCCTCGACCACGCCCCCGGGCCGGCGCCACGCCCCCCCAGGCCCGCCCCCAAAACGCCACGGCACGCCCCCGAAACACCACGTTGTTTTGGGAACGCCCCGGACACGCCCCCTCACGCCCCTTTTCGAAAGCCCCAGGACTTACGCGCGTCAGTGGCCTATGCAAAATAGGTGCGACGGCGCGCGCGGGCCTTTTAAAATCCGCCCCATAGCTTTCCAGATATTTCCTCTTGCCTTATCTTCCCTTCCCTCTGTATATTTCCAGGAAGCCTAGTGAGATGTATGAGAATTCATCTCATACATCACCTTGGAAATAAAGGTCAACAAGACACCTTTTTATAGGACTAATTTATTTATGTGTGACCTTATCCCAAATGCAATATATAAAAGCAGTGAATGGTTTACGAGCATATACTTATACTATATCCAAAACCGACACATAACAATTTGTCTTTTGATAATTTTTATTTTTAAAAAAGTACTTTCTTTTAGTGTGGAAATAATGAACGGATTGCATGTGAACGCCTACATCTGAGAGAAACTGGAATTCATTTCATTGCATTACAGCTGCAGCATGGGGTAAAAAATGTCAGAGCTCTTAACAAGAAAATTACAATACTAATGCTCTGGATGGTTCTTACTAGTTAAAACTGGTTCTGAAAAACTGAAGATCTCCCTTAAAGCTCCTAAGTCTCCTTGTATTGAATAGATTTACATTCCAGATGAAATATTAATGGCTTTCCCATAGTACTCACAGTGGAGATGCCCTTGCATACCAACCTTTGTGCATTTGAGACCTGGAATTTGTAATACCACCAGAAACCACTTTCTGCTTAGTGCTGTTTCTATTTCAGGAAGGTCTCAGTTCTTTTTATAAAAAAAAAAAAGGCTTATTTTGTTTTCTGTCAAACAGCATACAGATATGAGATAACCTTTTAACTAGCCATTCCTCTAATTTCTTTTCCTGTGTTAGATCACATTACTATCAACATGACACTGCTGTACTTTTTAATTCATGTCCAGAAGCATTTGTGAAGCCAAGTATCACACATGATTTCTAATTTTTTCTGTATTTCCAGCTCACTGTAAAACACTGTTTAAGCTAACTGCACAGTATATTAATGGTTTGAACATCCGTTCAAATTTCTCATGCTTGGAGGGAATGGAAAAAAAAATATGTACAACTTTTGGCTGTGCATTTGCATTGTCAATATTAACCTGCACACAGCTGTAGTATGAATACTACTAAACATCTTGAAACCGTACTTAATGGGATCTTCAAAGATATCCGAGTTTTAATTAGATTTTCAGTCACTGAAGAACATTTGTCCTAAAGTGTTTGAAATCTGTCACCAAGTATAGAACAAACAAGGAGCAAAACAAGCTCAGGCAAATGCTACAACATATGCACATTACCTTATTTATGCAAGCCATGTTTTTCATTGAGTACCTCATTCTGCATGTGAAATAAGTAATAAAAGTGAAGAATAGTTTCTATACAATCATAGAAACATAGGACATAGAAATGTCAGCAGAAAAGGGCCAAATGGTCCAACCAGTCCTGCTCAGCAAGCTTATGGTAGCACCAGCCGTGCCATACAGGTCTCCCCCATAAAGGTATTATCAGGGGGGAAGGTGGCAATTGCCATGCCATACTAGTTACCCCCATACTTAGTTTCCCATATCGTTAAAGTCAGGGCCCTTGTTGGTTCCTATCTGAGGCCAATTCCCTGTTACCTCTTGCCGTTTGAAGCAGAGAGCAATGTTGGAGTTACATCACAAGTATAAGGCTTATTGGCTAAGGGTAGTAACAGCTGCATCAACAAGTTACCCCATGCTTATTTCTTTTTGTTAGGAAGCTCTAGGAGAGCGGTTCCACTTTCCAGGGGTTTGTGTGTCCTTGGACCACAGCTCGACCCCAGAGGAACTCCGAAGAGGTGCCAAGGCAGGCGAGGCATGCCCGAGCATGGGCTGGACAGGAGCAAGGGTGGACTGAAGACAGACGATGGAATCCGGAGCAGGAACAAGCCTGGAACGAAGACAATGATGACTGAAGGTACTGACCCTCCACCGGACCTGCACGCTTCGGAAAGACCAACAATGCAATGTGGTCTTTTGAACAGTCCTCTGACTATTTCAAGCCCTTTCGGACCTGCCGCTGGGTAATGGCAAGACATGGCAGGACGGACGGAGGCCAGGGGCAAATGAAGATCTTGGACGAAGACTCAGGCGAAGACGTAGGTACTTGGACGAAGACTCAGGCGAGGACACTAGGACGAAGACGAAGGATCAAGGTTCTGCAGACAAGGAGTCAGGAGCAAGGTTCAAGAGCTGGGTTGAGACTGCGACGCAGCGCACCCTACACAGCCCACCCGCAGGGCTTGTCGCAGACCACGCTAGGACCGGCATAGACTAGATGAGATAGTGGAGAAACTGAGAAAGACATGTTGTACTGGGGCGCGCCCTACACAGCCGCCAGTGGCTGGTCACGGACCATGCTGGTTCGGTACAGGTTCTGGCAGAGTCTTTAACATGGACGGAGCAGGCACAAGGAATCTGAGGGCTAGAAAAGTTCAAGACACAGGACCAAGACAGGATTTGGCTTCAAGCAAGGATTCGAGACCAAGACAGGATTTGGCTTCAAGCAAGGATTCAGGACCAAGACAAGACTTGGCTTCGAGCAAGGATTACCCTCCGGAGGCTTGAGCTGAGGTAGTGAGGAAGGCAATGTACCATGAAGCACCCTACTCAGCCTACCCATGGGTTCTGGTCGCGGACCACGACTTGGCATGCCAGGAAAGGTGGCGACGAGAAACCAGGGGTATAGGACATCTGGACTGGATCACGGACATCAGGAATAGGAGACGGACATCAGGGCTGGATCATGGAATCAGGGCTGGATCACGGACATCAGGAACAGGAGACGAATATCAGGGCTGGATCACGGACGTCAGAAACTGGAAGACAGACATTAGGACTGACCATGGACATCAGGAGCGGAGGACGGACATCTGGAGCGGATCAAGGACATCAGGAACAGATCACGGACTTCAGGACGAGACATGGAGCTCCAACAGGAAACAAAGAACACAGGACCTTGAAGAAGAGCTGGAACAGAGAAGACTCCAGGCGTGAAGGACAGGAACATCCAGGAGCATCTAACTCCTTGTGAAGGCAAAGCTTGAATGAACGCTGGGCCCTTTTGTAGGGCTGAAGAGGACTATGCCCGGGGAGGAGCTTGCAGGGAGCCACACCTGGCTGGTCCCATAAGAATGGAAAAGAGGCATGCGCCCGCGCCTAGGAAGAAGCTGGAGAAGAGCAGGATTGATGGTGGCGTCCTCAGCCATGTGGAGGACCCAGGCTGGAAGAGGAACAGACTGCAGGAGTGGCTCCATGTTGCAAAGAGGAAGCAGGAAGAGCAGGAAGACTGCAGGCACTGGCACGGATGACTTCCCTGCTGGGCTGTGGCGGCCTCAGCCGCAAAGGAGGCTCTTGGCGGGGCTCAGCCCTGCCATGCAGGGCAGACAACTTCCGTGGGGGAGCCCGGAGGCAGCGGCATTGCTTGCCGTGAAGAAAAGCGTCGGCGGTCCGACTGGCCGCAGTAAGGTAGGGGGCCTGCCCGCGCTCGTCATGGGCAGGTTCACAACACTTTTCCCAGACAGTAGAATTCATATCCTTGTTGGTTGCTGTCTGAAACTAATTCCCCTTTACCTCTTTTCCCCCTGCCATTAAAGCAGAAAACAATAATGAGTTGCATCAACAGTATGAAGGCTTGTTGATTAAGGTTAGTAACCACCACACCAGCAAGTTACCCCCATGTGCTCTTTTCCTCATTTCCATCCTCTAGCCTTTAGGGATTCACAGTGTTTATCCCATGTCACTTTGAAATCTTTCACCATTTTTGTCTTCAACATGTTCTCCAGAAGGGTATTCCAGGGATCCACCACCCTCTCCATGAAGAAATATTTCTTGACATTGGTTCTGAATCGTCTTCCCTGGAGTTTCATTTTGTGACCCCTAGTTCTACTGATTTCTTTCCAATGGAGGTTTATCGAATGTACATCATTAAAACCTTTCAGGTATCTGAAGGTCTGTATCATATCTCCCCTGCACCTCCTCTCCTCCAGAGTATACATATTTAGGTCCTTCAGCATCTCCTCATAAGTCATTTGATGGAGACCCCCCATCATTTTTGTCACCCTTCTCTGGACCACCTCCATCCTGTCTCTGTCCCTCTTGAGATACAGTCTCCAGAACTGAACACAATACTCCAGGTGAGGCCTCACCAAGGACCTGTACAAGGGGATTATCACTTCCTTTTTCTTACTGGTCATTCTTCTCTCTATGCAGCCCAGCATTCTTCTGGCTTTAGCTATTGCCCTGTCACATTGCTTTGCCGCCTTTATTTGCTAAACTTGATAGTGTAACTTTAGTAGTGAGCAAAAGTACAAAAATGATACTAAACAATCAGATAGCATAGCCCTTGAAAGAAGGGGATTACAAAACTTCAGGTAACATGATTTCATGAAGGGAAGATCCTGTCAAACAAATTTGAGTTTTTTAATAAGATAGCAAAAGTCGTGGGGCAGGGAGGTTGATTGATTTGTGCTTCATTTGTAGAAATAAAGACAACTGAAAGCTACTAGTGAACAGGTGCCAGGTTGCATTGTATTACCCCACAAGCAACACACAAGGATAAAGTAACAAGAGACAGGAAGTAGAAAACATGGTGTCATCAATCTATAAGCTAAAATCTGAAACATCTCCCTATTCCTTGTTCAGTACATGCATAACTTTCGATTGTAAAATGTCCAGTGGATTAAGCCTCTTAGGAGGCTTTGAATATTGACCATTGTGAGTATAGATGGGATTATTCTGTGCATGCAACTGCTAATCTCCATTTGACATTAGTGGGCTATCTTTCCTGGCCATCATGCTTGGCTCCAAACTTCCATCAGGTGTTTTTGCTTGCTCAGGGTTCTCATCAATATTGTTCCCCACAGACCCTCTACTCTCCATACTTGGGCATGTACTTGTGCAAGATGGATTGCTTTGCCCTTCAGTTGAGCTGTATGTGTGCTGTCCACAGCAGCCTTGAGAAGCTGTCTGTTCAGCTACTTGCAGATCCACACGATTATGGAGATAAAGAATTCCTGCAACATTCACCAGATACAAGCGGAGTGCACCCTTTTGTATGCAGGTACCCAGCCTCCAATGGATAGTTCAAGCTTCTGGTAATGGTTTCATACAGATTGGCTCACCAGTATTCAGTTTAGGCAAATCTCTAGCAGACATATCATAGCTTGACTTAAAGCCTTGCCTCTTGTGTTGCAGCCTTTCTGATACACCCATCACACAGGGCTCAAGTAGTTTATTGGCTACTGGCAATGATGTTTTCAATCTTCTTCACATCAGGCTCTGAGCTGGACTGGTATCCATGCCTTCCATTGGTGTGTTTCTCCAATGGAGTATAGCTTTCCATGGGTCTTTGCCATTACTTTTTGCTTTCTTGAATTGGTTTTTCACTATCTTCACAGCTGATTCAGCTTTGCCATTAACTTGAGGGTGCAATGGAGATACAGTGACATGGTCAAATGCCCAATTAGTAGCAAATTGGTTAAATTGCATGCATGCAAATTGAGGCATATTATCTGAAATCACTCGATCTGGTTGACCATAACGTGCAAACTGTATCTTGCAACACCTGATCATGGCTTCTGAAGAGATTTTGGAAGCAATGCAATTTCCAAGAAGTCTGAATAATGATCAGCTATCAACAGTAACTCTTTCCCAACAAAGCTGAATAAATCCATGGTGACAATCTGCCAAGGGCATACTGGTATGTAATATGAAATCATAGTTTCCTACTACAGCTTGTGCGCATATTGCTGACAAAGCCTTTGATCTCATTTTGGATGTTAGGCCAATATAGAGTATAGCATTCTTGCCTATAATATGCTTCCCCACCGATGTGACTGGAATGTATATATGTTAGCATCTGATTGCAGTGATTTGGATATAATGACCGTTGATCTTTTGTATAGAATGCAATTTTGTATGATAATTTCATTTCTGAATGATCAGTATTCTTTAATGGTAGCTGGTACTTCCTCTTTCTTCTCTGGCCAACCATTCAGAACCACAGAGTTCAATGCCTGCAAAGTTTCATCTCCTGTAGTGTGCTACATGATCTGATGCAGCCTCTGGTCACTGAAACTGAAATCATTTGCTTGATTGATTTGTGAAATGTCTGTTTCTGTTGCAGCCAGCAAACCTTGAGATGTTCAGCCCCTGGACTGGACTGCTGATCCTGTTCTGGTATAGCTCTGCTAAGTGCATCACTGATGTATATCTCAGGGCCTGGCTTATAAGTAACATCGAGGTTGTAATGCTGCAATGTAAGCAGCATGCTGCGAACATGCTTGGGAGCACACAATAGGGATTCTTAAAGTTTGCTATCAATGGCTTGTGGTCAGTTTTTGCTGTAATTATATCATTCAAAACCCGCACTTGATCTACTCTTACATTTTATTATATTTATTTTTATTTTTTATTTTTAAACTCACACCCAAAAACCCTTGGTTCATACCATAGTTTCTATAAAATTTGTAAAGGTGTATGGTAATGCTTCATAAACTACCAAGAGCACTCCACCATTAGTGCCTTGTGTGTCATTCTTGTTTAATCATGAGCACCACCATCCACCCTATCCTTTTTAATATTTAATAAATTTTTTAAAAAAATGTGTAGGTTTTATAAGGTTAATATCTCTTCTTATTTTTTTAGTTTTTTACAGATGTTAATTCCTCTTCTTATTTTTAAAGAGATTTGAGGCAAGAGCCGCAATTGAAAAATATCGATGTCAAGATAAGTGTGATTTAACATTTTGGCGACCTGTTATGCTTTGTTCGATAGTGTTTTCACACTCAAATCTCTTTAAAAATAAGAAGAGGAATTAACATCTGTAAAAAACTAAAAAAATAAGAAGAGATATTAACCTTATAAAACCTACACATTTTAAAAAAAAATGTATTAAATATTAAAAAGGATAGGGTGGATGGTGGTGCTCATGATTAAACAAGAATGACACACAAGGCACTAATGGTGGAGTGCTCTTGGTAGTTTATGAAGCATTACCATACACCTTTACAAATTTTATAGAAACTATGGTATGAACCAAGGGTTTTTGGGTGTGAGTTTAAAAATAAAAAATAAAAATAAATATAATAAAATGTAAGAGTAGATCAAGTGCGGGTTTTGAATGGTGTACGATTGGATTTACCCCCACCGTTGTGGATTTATAGTAGGTAATTATATCATGGCAATAGAGGTAATGTTGAAAATGTTGGTAGGCAAACACAAGGCTCAAACATTCCTTTTCAATTTGTTCATAATTTCTGTTCAACTAGAGTAAGCACCCTAGAAGCAAAGATCACTGGAGGACCCTCCTGGATCAAACAACATTTATGCCCGATTTTTACTAGCATCACTCTATATCACAACAGGCTTGATGATATTGTAGTACTTCAACACAAGTGCATCAGTGACCAAGTGCTTTATTTCCTGCACTGTCTGGCCATGCTCTGGAAACCAGTGTCAAGTGGCATCCTTATCTAGAAGTCTTCTCAAGGGCTCACATACAGCTGATAGGTATAGCATTAATTTTGCTAGGTAGGTCATAATCTCAAAGAAGCGCTGCACAGATTTTACATCCATGGGTTGTGACATATCCTGTATGGTGCTAACCTTATCCGGGTCCACTTTCAGTCTCTGTGAAGACAGGATGCACCCATGGAAATGGACTTTACTTTGAACTGCAACTGCTTCACACTAGGCCTTAGCTTTACCTGCCTGTATTGATCCATTAGGACCAAGAGCTTGTCATCATGGTCATGTTCTGCTTCTTCATTAGAGTCGCTGCAGCACATGATGAGGATGTCAGCTGCTACTGATTTGATACCACTAAGCTCTACTAACAGTTTCTGTTGCTTCTGCTGATACCCCTCTGGTGTTACCAAGACTCCAAATGGTAGTTTGAGTCATCTTTTTCTGCCCCAGAATGTTGTCATGAGACTGCTTATACTGCAGGGATACATTCATGCATCAACAAGCATAAGCACTCTAGCCTTAGTCAGCTTGTATAAGACATCTTCAAGGGCTGGCAAGATATATTGAGATATATATATATATATATTGAGATATATATATATAAGATATATTGAGTGCTAGGTATAGACATTTTGAATCAATACAATTTCTCAGCTTCTACAGGTTCTTTACTACAATTATGTTGCGTATCAGTCAGTCAGTCAGTTCAGTCACAGGTGCAAGATGACCATCAACTTAATGCCTGTCCAACTGTGCATTTATCTCTGGCTTTAAGACCAGTGGCAGATTGGCCTATCTGGGCTTCAGGCATGCCCCAGTGGGCTGGTGTTGGTCACATTGGCCCCATGCCTGAGGAGCCGCTGGGCTCAATATCAGCCCTCAGCAGATCTTCTCCCTTGTACCTTTTTCTCTTCCCTGCCAGCAGGGCAGAAGGACAAAGTTTCAAGCCACCACTAGAATCCAGGTCGGCAGGGCCAATAGAAGGGAGCTGCAGGCCACTGCTGGAGCCCAGACCAGCGGGGCCAAAAAAGAGAGACCCAGGCCACTGCCAGAGCCCAGGCCAGTGGAGTCAAAGAAGAGAGAGGCAGACCACTGTCAGAGCCCAAGCTGGTGGGGTCAAAGAAGAGAGGGGCAGAACACAGCCAGAGCCCAGGCCAGCGGGGCCGAAGAAGAAAGACACAGGATATCACTGGAGCCCAGACCAGCGGGGCCAAGGAAGAGAGACATGGACTGCTGTTGGAGCCCCAGGCCGGCAGAGCCGAAGAAGAAAGAGTCAGGCTGCCACTGGAGCCCAGGATGGTGAGGCCAAAGAAGAGAGACATGGACTGCTGCTGGATCCCAGGTCGGCAGGGCTGATGAAGGAAGCTGCGGGCCGCTGCCAGAGCTGAGGCCAGTGGGGCCTAAGAAGGAAGCTGTGACCATCGCCAGAGTCCAGGCCAGTGGGGCTGACGTAAAGAGAGAGAGACAGGTGTGGGCCATCGGAGGAGCCCAGGCTGGCATAGGCCCAAGAGAAGAGAGAGAGAGAGGTGCAGGCTGCTGCTGGAGCCCAGGTTGGTGGACTGAGGAAAGGAGAGAGACTGTCCCAGCACCACAGCTCAGGTTGGCGGAGCCAAAGAAAAAGGAGAGGCACAATTGTGTGCATGAGAGATCTGCTTCTGTCTATGTGTGTCTTTGTATGCGTGTGAGAGAAGGAAGGTGCTTATACATGAGTATGTGTGTGTATGTATGTATGTGAGAGAAGGGGAGAGAGGGAAAGAGTAGAAAGGAGAAAGTTTGTGCACCCACCTCTCTCCTGCTAATCGACAATTTAGAGAGTTTAGGATGACTGGAAATCAAATGTTTCCAGGTATGAAAAGCACAGCATTTTTTTTTTTCTTATCTTTACTATTTTAAATTATTGGGTGTTATTTGATGTGTTTTCCAAACACCAAAAACATATATGAAAACAGCCAATTTTAAAAAACATTTTGCATTTTTATTTATTGGATATTCTATATGTCACCTGTTTTGAAATATGTGTTAACATTTTTTAGTATGATTTTACTGATATATTTTATAATTCTTGGTTTTATGTTTGATGCTTTATAAGGAATGGTAATACTGTATTTCTGGTTTTTATATACAGTGTCTGGCTTATTGCGGTTTCCAGTACAGTTTTTGTCTGCAGGTTTCTATTTAGATTTTGTGATGGATGAATCAAAAGTTCCCAGATATGGAGAATGGTGGATTTTTAAAAAATCTTTATTAGTTATTCGATGTGTCTGCTGTTTGAAATAATTTTTGGTGTTTGGAAAATATTTAAAAATTTCCCAATGAGTTTTTAATTATTAGATGTTCTATTCAGCAGCTGTTTTGAAATATTTTTAATTATTATTTTAGTATGGCTTTACTATTATATTTTATATGTTTGTTTTGATTAGATTGTAAACTATATTGCGCAGGGACTGTCTCTTGTGTGTTGTTTGTACAGTGCTGCTTATTCTCCATTCCTTTCCTAATAATCCCTAGCATTCTGTTTGCTTTCTTGGCTGCTGCTGCAAATTGAGCACAGATGTCATATTCACTGGTCTATAGTTTCCTGGATCACTCCTTGATCCCTTTTTAAAAATTGGTATTACATTGGCAATCCAACAGTCTTCAGGTACCATAGATAATGTTACTGATAGTTTACAAATTTCCAATAGCAAGTCTGCAATTTAATTTCTCAATTTTTTCGGGACTCTGGGATGTATACCATCTGGTCCAGGTGATTTGCTACTCTTCAGTTTGTCAATTTGCCCTAGTACATCTTCCAGGTTCACTGAGATTTGTTTCAGTTCCTCTTAATCATCACCTTTGAATATCATTTCTGGCATGGGTATATCTCTTCAAAAATCTATGGCAATACTCCTCAATTTACAATACCAAAAAACTACTTCTTAAATATATGAGGGAAACTGTAAAATACAGTAATAGATTATCAATTAATTTTTAAAATCCCGGGAATCGGTATCAGAGTATTCAGTGCTTCAATCTAATGGGCTCTTGCCCACAAAGGGCTACAATCCCTCTCATTTATTGCACTTTTATAACGTCATTTACTTCTTCCTGTTCATTTTTTTATCTTATATACCATAAGTGAATTTTACTCTAAAGATTACCCTTTTTAAAATACCTTTCAGTGTGTGTCCTAGTGATCTAAAACAACTTATCTCATTTCTACTACTTCATAGCTTGAAACAACTTATCTCATTTTTGATTTTTACTGCTGCTGTCGCCGTCTCTGTTGCTGTTACTTATTCTTGCCTGCCCGAGGGACAGCAACAGAGACGGCGACAGCAGCAGTAAAAATAAAAAATGAGATAAGTTGTTTTAAGCTATGAAGTAGTAATGAGATAAGTTGTTTTAGATCACTAGGACACACACTGAAAGGTATTTTAAAAAGGGTAATCTTTAGATTAAAATTCACTTGGGTGGTAATTTATTATCAGTTGGGTGGTAATTTATTATCTTTCTGCATTTCACTTAAAGGCACCTCGTCCACTTTGGGATTATTGCAACATCTCTACTGGCATGCCCTATATTCCCTGTTCTCTTAGTATCTTTCAGAGATACATCATTCCAAACCATGAGCTTCTCAACGACTGTCAGCGTTTCGCCATCATCTAGTTTAAAAGCTGTACTATCTCCTTTTTAAAGATTAGTGCCAGCAGCCTGGTTCCACTCTGGTCAAGAGGGACCCCATCCTTTCGGAAAAGGCCTCCCCCCTTCCCCAAAATGATCTCGGTGAAACCAGCTAAACTAAAGGGAATCCGGGATTGGCCACAGCCAGTGGGCCTCAAAGCGCTCCAGCGCTTTCTGGGATTCCTCAACGACTATCGTCATTTCATCCCACATTATTCTACCCTGGCTGCTCCATTGACGGCCTTGACCTGTAAAGGTCAAGACACGCAAAATTGGCCCCTGAGGCCGTCTCAGCCTTCTATTGTCTGAAGGAAGCCTTCCAGAAAGAGTCCTGTCTGCACCATCCCGACCCAAATCATCCTTTCCTAGTGGAAGTTGACGCCTCCGCCACTGGAGCAAGGGCAGTCCTGAGTCAACGCACCACTTCTGGTACCATAGTTCCTTGCTCCTTTTATTCCCGAAAATTTTCATCTGCAGAGCAAAATTACAGTATCGGGGATCATGAACTGCTCGCCATAAAACTGGCCCTCGAGGAATGGTGCCCGTGGCTAGAGGGCCCACAACACAAATTCACTGTGTTCACCGATCATAGGAATCTGGAACAGTTGAGTCAAGCACAACGTCTCAACGCCCATCAAGCTCGATGGGCTTTGTTTTCTCCAGATTTGATTTTGAACTCTGTTATCGGCCAGCCGATATAATTCTCTGGGCAGATGCCCTATCACAATCCTTCGAGCCTGAAGACACTCCGGAAGAACCTACTTATATTATAGATCTGGCCTGCATTTGTTTATCTGCTACTCATCCAGTTCCTGCTGGAAAGACGGTCATGCCCCGATGACTCCGAGAAAGAGTTCTCCGTTGGGCACATGATTCCAAATTTGCAGGTCACCCAGGACGAGCATGAATGTTGGCACTGCTCCAGCGGTTCTTCTGGTGGCCCAGCATGGTCTCGGATGCAAAGCTGTACGAAGAATTCTGTAACATCTGTGCACAGAAAAACCCCCCGATTGGTCAACCTTGGGGTCTTCTACAACCACTTCCAGCACCCGAAGAACCATGGACTCACTTGTCTACGGATTTCATCATGGATTTTCCGCCTTCAAAGAGTCACACCATAATATGGGTAACCATAGACCGATTTTCAAAAATGGCCCATTTCGTCCATCTGCTCCAGAACTAGCACGTTTATTCTTCCACCATATCTTTAGACTGCTGGCCTACCCAAGGACATTTGTTTCAGACAGAGGTCCTCAATTTGTTGCCAGGTACTGGCGCGCCCTTTGCTGAAAGTTCGGTATCAACATCAGCTTAACCAATGCCTATCATCCCCAAGCCAACGGGCAAGCTGAGCTAATGAATCGCTCCTTGAAGGCCTTCCTGCGCACTTACATCAATGACCGACAAGACAATTGGTCTGACCTCCTATCCTGGGCAGAGTTTTCTCACAACTCTCACATTGCCATTGCTACTGGAACATCATCATTCTCAGCTGTCTATGGTAAACAACCACGACCACCACTGCCCATACCTCTATCAGTGCAGTCCCCTGCGGCACAGGCTACTGCGGATACCTTTAAGACATTATGGAAGCAGACAAACCTCCGCTTGCGTCAGGCTGCTTCCCAGGCAAAGAGAACTGCTGACAGACGATGTCGCTCGGCTCCTGAATTCCTTCCTAGCCAGAAAGTCTGGTTAAGTATTCAGTATATCTGACTTCGAATACCGTCACAGAGATTCACCCCTAGATATATCTGTCCTTTCTCTGTTACCTGACGCATTGGACCTGTTACATACCAGCTTCGGCTGCCTCCTTCGCTGGGAATACATAATACATTTCATGTATCGCTCTTAAAACCTGAGATTCTATCTTGGCCTGCCCAGAAAGCCCTGAAGCCACCTCCATTGGTGGCAGAAACCAATACAACGTACAAGGTACACAAAATCTTAGATGTCCGCTGTAGGGGCCGCCGGTAGGCATACCTCCTTTCCTGGGAGGGTTACGGACCCGAAGAGAATTCGTGGGAACCAGCTCAGAACATCTTGGCCAAAACTCTCCTTCTGAAATACCATTGTGCCCATCCGGGCAAACCCCGACCTCCAAGAGGAGGGGTTTGCCCGGCCCCCTCACCTTCTTACACAGACTCCAGCTTCTGGTTCTTCTTCACTAGCGGCGGTGGGCCACTGGCTCCGACCGCGGACCGCCCCCAGTGCCTCCGGCTCTGCCATGGTCCCCAGTACTGCAGCTCAAGATGCCATTGTTCGTCGGGCCTCTCCGCGTGGTCAGCGGAGAGACGCCCGATGCCGCGCATCTCTGATCCTTATGAAGGGCCCGCAGCAGGAACCTGGCCGCTGCCCCGGATGATGACATCAAACTCTTCAGTGTGTTTAAGCTCAGGCCTCGCTCCATAGCGTTGCCTTTGCAACAGGTCTCCTCACTCGTTGCTGCTAGAGAATTCTCTCTACTCCTTGAAATTTCAGACCTATTAGTAAAAATTTGTAACCTATCATTAAAATCATCCATTGTACCTGAAGACTGGAGGATAGCTAATGTAACCCCAATATTTAAAAAGGGCTCCAGGGGCTAGTGTAACCCCAATATTTAAAAAGGGCTCCAGGGGTCAGTGCCAGGAAAAATAATGGAAAGTGTTCTAAACATCAAAATCACAGAACAAATAGAAAGACATGGTTTAATGGAACAAAGTCAGCATGGCTTTACCCAAGGCAAGTCTTGCCTCACAAATCTGCTTCACTTTTTTGAAGGAATTAATAAACATTTCATTGCATCCGTCGGTCTCAGACAGCTTCGCCCGACATGCCTCACTTCTATTTCAGTCTTCTCCACCAGCCTCGGGAGAATGGCATCCGTAGCGTCTCCTTGCCGCACCTTCCGGCGTCCCCGGAGCAGCTTTGGCGCGACGTTCCGCCATGTTGACTGAGGCCTCCTAGGGTGGGCGCGCGCACACGCCTCACGTCTTATAGCAGTGTTGGCGTGAACCTCGGGGGCATTCCCCTCGAGTGATGTCACTGCTTCTGACTACAAAAGGTTGCCCATTTGCTGACTCTCGCCAATTTAGCAATGGATTGGATTCGTTCCGGTCTGAAGCAGCTCTGCCGCTTCTGCTGCTGCTGGAAGCTATCTTCACCCTCCAGGGTTCTACTAACTTGGGTACCGCTCCTCAGGGGCCCTTTGCTTATTTCCAGGTGCCTATCCTGAATCCAGGTATTCGCTCTTCGAGGGCCTGTGCATCTATCCTGGTGCCTGCTACCAATTCTTCTACCTGCTGGAACACTACCTATCAGCTACAGTGAGTGAGTACTACTTCTCCCAGTCTGTTCATCTACAGCTCCTCGTTGTCTATTTGCATCGGGCCCTACACCACTATTGTGGAACGGGACTCCTCTGCCAAGGATCACAGACTGTTAATACCTATCCTCTCTCTACTGCTTATTGGGAACCCTATCTACTCAGCTACAAGGGAGTGTGTAATAACATCTGCCAGTCTGTCTCTCCTACAGCGCCACACTGGATATCTGCATTGGGGCCTTATACCACCATTGTGGGACGGGTCTCCTTCGCTGAGGATCACAGACTGTTGCTATCTAACCCACTCTCTACTGCCTCCTCTGGTGAACCATACAAACTGCATAATAAAGATATATTCTCTGTGTTTGTGCATCTGAGTCTAGCCTGGTGCTACAGTTCCCTACGGGGCTCCTCCCCGTAGGAGTCACTATCACTGTTGCTCCTAAGAATCCACCAAACACCTCAATATCATAACACATGTGGATAAAGGTGAACCAGTAGATGTAGTGTACTTGGATTTTCAGAAGGGGTTTGACAAAGTTCCTCATGAGAGGCTTCTAGGAAAAGTAAAAAGTCATGGGATAGGTGGCGATGTCCTTTCATGGATTACAAACTGGCTAAAAGACAGGAAACAGAGAGTAGGATTAAATTTTCAATTTTCTCAGTGGAAGGGAGTGGGCAGTGGAGTGCCTCAGGGATCTGTATTGGGACCCTTACTTTTCAATATATTTAAAAATGATCTGGAAAGAAATATGACGAGAGAGGTAATCAAATTTACAGATGATACAAAATTGTTCAGAGTAGTTAAATCACAAGCAGATTGTGACAAATTGCAGGAAGCTTGTGAGATTGGAAAACTGGGCATCGAAATGGCAGATGAAATTGAATGTGAATAAGTGCAAGGTGATGCATATAGGGAAAAATAACCCATGCTATAGTTACACAATGTTAGGTTCCATATTAGGTGCTACCACCCAAGAAAGAGATCTAGGCGTCACAGTGGATAACACATTGAAATCGTCAGTTCAGTGTGCTGCGGCAGTCAAAAAAGCAAACAATGTTGGGAATTATTAGAAAGGGAATGGTGAATAAAACTGAAAATGTCATAATGCCTCTGTATCGCTCCATGGTAAGACCACTCCTTGAATACTGGGGTAGATTTTCAGACGAGCGCGAACAGCCTACTTTTGTTTGCGCTCCAGGCGCAAACAAAAGTACGCTGGATTTTAGTAGATACGCGCGTAGTCGCGCGTATCTACTAAAATCCTGGATCGGCGCGCGCAAGGCTATCGATTTTGTATAGCCTGCGCGCGCCGAGCCGCGCTGCCTCCCCCCGTTCCCTCCAAGGCCGCTCCGAAATTGGAGCGGCCTTGGAGGGAACTTTCCTTTGCCCTCCCCTCACCTTCCCCTCCCTTCCCCTACCTAACCCACCCGCCCGGCCCTGTCTACACCCCCCCCTTACCTTTGTCGGGGGATTTACGCCTCCCGGAGGGAGACGTAAATCCCCGCGCGCCAGCGGGCCTGCTGCGCGCCGGGCCGCGACCTGGGGGCGGGTACGGAGGGCGCGGCCACGCCCCCGGGCCGTAGCCACGCCCCGTACCCGCCCCCAAAACGCTGCCGACACGCCCCCGGAACGCCGCGACGACCGGGCCCGCCCCCCGACACGCCCCCGACACGCCCCCCTCCGAGAACCCCGGGACTTACGCGAGTCCCGGGGCTCTGCGCGCGCCGGGAGGCCTATGTAAAATAGGCTTCCCGGCGCGCAGGGCCCTGCTCGCCTAAATCCGCCCGGTTTTGGGCGGATTTAGGCGAGCAGGGCTCTGAAAATCTACCCCACTGTGTACAATTCTGGTCGCCGCATCTCAAAGATATAATTGCGATGGAGAAGGTACAGAGAAGGGCAACCAAAATAAGGGGAATGGAACAGCTCCCCTATGAGGAAAGACTAAAGAGGTTAGGACTTTTCAGCTTGGAGAAGAGACAGCTGAGGGGGGATATGATAGAGGTGTTTAAAATCATGAGAGGTCTAGAACGGGTAGATGTGAATCGGTAATTTACTCTCAGATATTTATTTTATTTATTTTTATTTTAATGATTTTATATACCGACATCTGTTTGCACATCGCATCGGTTTACATATAACTTATAACAAAAGTATAAAATAGGCATAGCCTTTATAATGAACAACGGAACAGTCAACAAGAATATAGCAATAAACCAAATAATTTAGCTGATAACTTCAACTAGGGGTATCCTAAGTTAGGAGAGAGGGATAAATAAAATCACTATAGGAGAGGCTATGTACAGGGTTCAAAATAATACGTACGTTAAGATTGCTGGTTTTGTTTATGGGGGAAAAATAGAGGAAGATTGGGAGGCCTGACCAAAGTGAGGCCTCCCAATGAGATAATAGAAAGACTAGGAGGCACTCCATGAAGTTAGCATGTGGCACATTTAAAACTAATCGGAGAAAGTTCTTTTTCACTCAATGCACAATTAAACTCTGGAATTTGTTGCCAGAGGATGTGGGTACTGCAGTTAGTGTAGCTGTGTTTAAAAAAGGATTGGATAAGTTCTTGGAGGAGAAGTCCATTACCTGCTATTAATTAAGTTGACTTAGAAAATAGCCACTGCTATTACTAGCAACGGTAACATGGAATAGACTTAGTTTTTGGGAACTCGCCAGGTTCTTATGGCCTGGATTGGCCACTGTTGGAAACAGGATGCTGGGCTTGATGGACCCTTGGTCTGACCCAGTATGGCATGTTCTTATGTTCTTATTATTCCTGACCTCCGTTGTTCCCGGTTCCTGTCTTCTTCGTTCCTGCCCTATCTATGTGTTGGACTGACTCTACGGATATCGACTTTGCTTCGCCTGACTACGCTACAGCCTATCGCCAGCCCAGATATCCGTTATGCCTGACTATGCTACTGCCTATCTCCAGACCCAGACCTCTGCTACGCCCGACTACGCTACTGCCTATCTCCAGACCCAGACCTCTGCTATGCCTGACTATGCTATTGACGTCTCCGTGATCAGAACATTGCCTTGATTGACTAACGCTATTGACATCTCCGTGATCAGAACTCTGCATTGCTTGCCACGACCTCCACTTGCCGCTGGCCCTGATCCAAGCTTGTTAGTGACGCCTCTCCCAGCCTAATCCCTGGACGTGGACTTACTAGGCTCCGGTCTATCTTTGCTCGAGCACCTCCAGCTAATCTCTGTTCCATTGGCACCTGAGTTCCAGTACCGAACCCAATCCAAGATAGGACTACACCACCTACCGACTGCTGTCTCAGGGCTGAACCAACCTCTCTTGTCTATCAACCTCGAGGCCCACCTAAGTCCTGCTGGCCCCGACACCCGCGAGGAACGAGGGCTGGTATAGGTGAAGCTCCAGCTGCCTCTACCTTCAGCCCATTCCACCTGCCAATGGTGGGGACCCGTAGGTCTTCACCTTCGGGTTGCGTCAATCCCACCTCGGCCCAAGGGTCCACCTCCGACGCAACAGACGGGCTCTGTGGCTCCAAAATTAACACTTCACACCACTAAATGCTACTCTGCTTCCCTCTCCTCACCCTCAGTTCACCAACAAAATCTCCCCTCCCCACTCCCTCTCTCTCCTCTCCCCCCCCTGTCTCTTTCTCCTCTGATCCCTCCACTCCAGTGCCCTCTCTGGTTCCCTTACATACATCTTCCACCATTACCCCTTCTGGCTCTCACACACCCACTCCCTGTCCCCCCAACATTCACCCCTTTCAAGTCACTCTCCCCAGCAGCATTCATTCCCTCTTGCACTGCTCCTCCTAGCCCCGCTATTTATCACTTTCAAATCCTTCCCCCTCCAATCAACATTGCTGGCTCTCTCACCCCTCTACCTTCCTCCCCCCTTTACCTCCTCTGGTTCTCTCCCCCTCCTACCTTTACTACTTATGACTGTTATACATCTCATCCTTCCTGCCTTTTAACCCCCTCTGGCTCTCACATACCCCCTTTCATCACCATTTAAATTTTTTCACACATCCTCAATCGCCACCGCTGACTTTCTTGTAGACACACACACCCTCCCGCTGGCTTTCTCACACTCCTCCCCATTCTTTAGAACCCCTTCTATATCCATCCCAGGCTCTCTCTTGACCCTCCACACCCCCCACGTGAATCTCACACAACACCCTGTCCCAGCCCTCGCTCCCTCCCTCTGTTTTCCTCACCCAAGTCCTGATTCCATCACACCTATTGCCGAACAGATGGCAGCATGGACCTTGGGGAGGATTAAAATGCCACACAATCCAATTCGCATTGCTGACTTCAGAGAGATGGGGAGGGAAACAATATTCACCCCCCATTTTCCCCTCAGCATAAGCTTCTCCTTCTGCTGTTTGCCCCCCAATTCTTGAAGCATTAATCTCCTTTCATGCCACTATCCCCAGAAGCATTCACCCTCTCTTGCATCACATCTCCTTCAAGCATTCACACCCCTCACCTCCCCAACATTCTCTACTCCCATAAGTATTCATCAACTACGTTCACCCCTTCTCTCCTCACCCCATTTCAACATTCATCCCCTTTCTCTTGCCACAAATTATTCTGGCCTGACCAGAGCTCTGGGTAACTCCCTCCTTCCCTCTGCTTTCAGCTGAATTCCAAGCCTTGATAGCACAGCGAGCTGCTCAGACTGGTGCTGTGTTCACTCCAGTCCCTCCCCTGCCAGACAGCAAACCAGATAAGAGCTCTCTACTCCAGGCAGCAAGTGGAGTGGAGATTGGAAAGGATAGTAAGGTCTGGAGCAGGGAGCTGACTGGCTCTTCTTTGCTGTTCTGTCCTCACCCCCTTCCCTCCCCCTCCTGTCCTGTCTTCCACTTTTGCTGACTGCAGATGTGGGGGAGGGGTCAGGGGAGTAGATCTGGATGAGCAGAGAAAACCTTCTGATCCATGACCTAGCCCCTCCTTCTGTCTCTGAGGAACCAGCAGCACTGTGAGGTCATGAGGGGAGCTGAAGCAGAATGGCTCTGTTCTGTTCTATTGTGTGTGCTTCCTGTTCCAGCCCCTCCTCTCCTGTCCTCTGCAGTGCTACTCATCTGCCATGTGGCCAAGAGGCAAGAGCCATATTTTACACATGAAAAAGCCACAGGTTGGTCACCCCTACACTAGAGAAAGAGTCAGGCTGCTTGGGGTTTCCATTTCAGCTTGAGTGTGCATGTTTTTATTCCTAATCTGTGGTCCTTTATTCTGTAATAAGTGAGGGTTTCTCTGTGTTCTGCATGTAATGGGGAATTGGACTCAAACAGCAACCAACAAGGGCCCTGACTTTGAAGGTCTGGGAAACTGATAAGTATGGGGATGACTTGTAAGATGCAGCAGTTACAACCATAAGCTTGCAGGGCAGACTGGATGGACCGTTTGGTCCTTTTCTGCCGTCATTTCTGTTTCTATGAAGTGAGATATTTTACTAGCATTTAGTTTCTGTGCTGGGATGTATAGCTGTCTGGCTTGTCCTATTTTTCCAATAGGAGGTGTTTTGGTATTCTGCGGCCTGTTATAATATTTGCAGTGCTGCCTTTTCATAGGTAGGGTTGTTGGTATTTGAGCCCTGGGAGATACGTAGCACTGTAATGATATGACAAGTTTGCTCTATATTTTTGTATGGTGAATTGTAAGGGGTAACATCCTAGTTCTCATCTACATCACTGTTGGAAAGATTTCCGTGGACAGATGGTATTTTTACCGAACTGGACGTACAGGGTTTATGCTGGGATTCTGTCCCATCCTGTTACACTCCAGCCTTCACTCCCAGATAGAAGAACAGGTTGAATAATATTGAATAATTGTAATGGTAGTATGTTTACTGGGTGATTGAACCCAGTCCAGGGGCTTCTTTATTGTATAAAAGGCCTTAGGACTTTTTCTTGTAGTGACTGTTATAGCCAGTTTAAGGAGATGGAGCCATGCACTAGGGGTGGGCACAATGAGTGGAAATATTAGCTTCTTCCATACCTAAAATGCCTCCTGTTGCCCCTGGCCCCCAAATGCTTCAGTCTAGAGATGCCACTGGTTTTTCTCTCTGTTTGTCTCCTCTTGCCACCTCCCACCCCAGATAACATACCTGGGTGACACAAGAACTCTTGTCAGCCATGAAACTAGCCTCGGACCTTCCCTATGGCCAGCAGGGTCACCACCATACAGGCAGTCATCTGTCCATGGAACCTGGAAACGTAGGAAATAAAGAATACAGCACAGCAGTGAAACCTGAGTCACGCGTCCAACCCTGCACTAATATTTTAACATGGTAAATACACACAAAAATAACCCTGGCTAAGGAAGCAAAAACTATGCATTAAACAAACTGCTCGAAATGAATTTTGACTTGTAGATTTGCTGCTTACCTATGTTTCAGTTGCTGTAATGCGCTGCCTTGGGTGATTTAAGGCGGTTTAGAAGAACTTTTAAATAAAATCTAAGAAAGAAAAGGCACTAAAAGTTTAAATTCTGAGCCGTACTACTGGTTTATACAAATGTTGAAGGCGAGCTTCCAAGACCCAATAAAGGTGTCATGGCAGTCACCCCACCCAAAGCCTTCAACAAAACCTCCTCTCATACCCATGTAAGACAATCTATTGTGAGAATGAAAAATAAAGAGCGTTTCAAGACAATAGCTCCTCTTGAGAAAGAACAGTGACACTCTATGTCTCTGCCTTTCCTATAGGAGAAACGAAGGCCTTTCTGTTCTGGCACCCTGCCACACTACAGCTATTTGTTGAAAATAACTTTCCATTTTGGAATGTCCTTTCAATCCCCTCCCCCCCCCCCCCACCCCACACACACACACACACACACACACACACACACACACACACGATTAGGGGAGCCCTGCTTTATTTAGCAGGAGTAGTCTGTCATCAGTTTGTTTATCTAACACACATTCCATACCCTCAGGAAAAGGTACTTGATCTATTAAGACACAAATAAATGCAATTACATTTAAAAAAAAAAGGTACTTAAGCTGTTTTAAATGGAAGAATTGACTCACTGGGTTTTCATTGTCAGATTTCCAAGTTTGCCTCTTATGCAGAGGGGAAAATGTAAGAAAGGAGCAGAAGTAACAGATAAAAATCTGATTGAAATGCAAACGTATATAATTGCACACTGTAGAACATTGTGCAGCCAGGCTGCCAAGCTGAAAGAGGAAAAAGTGTGTGCTATTATGCTGTCATGGGAACCAGCTAGAGTATGTGGGTATGTATGTCTTGCGCTCTCCCACCTACTCCCTTCCCCCTCGCTTCCATGGAACGAAGAGACATAAATAGACATGGAATAGAAATTTCCTCATTTTGTGCTTACGGGAAACATCTTTGGCCTAAGGCAATCGGAAATCATGGGTCATGGGTGTGCACATTAATTTACTCCTGGGGAAATTCTGCGCAACTGGGCCATGCAGAGTTTACATAGAATTCCCCCAAGGTGCAGAACTTGACCGGAGCTAGCGAGAAAAACTGCCGCCCTGTTCTTGCGAGACTCTGAGAACACCGCGGGAATTCAGGCACTGCGCTTCCTGCCGAGAGCCGGGCGGTGCGGGGTTTGCTGATGCAGGCTGACATCTGGGGGAGGTGGATTAGAGAATGGGAGGTCAGTTGAGAGATGGGAGAGAGGGCAAGAAAAAGGGTCCTGTTGGCGGGGGTAAGAGAGGAGCTGGTGGAGAGTGTTGGGAGAGGACGAGATGGGGGGAGAGAGCTGGAATGGATGAAGTGGGGTAGAGGGGAACAGGAAGTGGAGAGTGTTGGAGGGGATGAACAGGGTGAAGGGGAGGGGAAGTGGAGAGGGGATGAACTGAAGGAGGCAGACTGGAGGGGGAAAGAGTGTTTGGGGATGGGGGGACGAGCTGCTGGAGAGAGGAAACGAGTTTGATCTACTGCTTTACTGTTAGGGCTTGTGGATTTTCAACTGACCGTTGGTGGAGCCCAACAGAAGCTGCAGGCAGCACTTCTTTTAACTGCTGACATTTGTAGTGATAACTACAGACCCCAATGTATTGCTGCAAGTATTAGCAGCTTCAAGAAGTAAGCACTGCCTGCAGCTCGGAGCTCCCCTTAGAATCCGTGGATTGCTGAAGGAAAATCCCCCAAAACCAGAAGTTCTAGGTATGGTGTAGTATTACTGTACTCCTGGCAGAATTCTGCACCAAAAATGTTGCATCTTTGAGTAAGAACCTTTTTCTGTTTAAGTTTAAATTAACTACTCAAAGACAGTGATTACACTGTATTATTTTGATAAATATAGTATGTAGAATTTTTAAATACAGTGTGCAGAATTTTAAATTTTTTTGTGCACAATCCTCTCAGGAGTAACAATACAAAAACACAAACACTGAATCAGTTGGCCTTCCCAAACACGTGTAATGAATCACGCATGGCCTGATGGGCAAACTTGCCTGAGCAAAGGACCAAGAGCAGCAGACTAAGAGGAGCCAGAGTTCAAATCCTGCTTCTTTTGAGGCACTTCATTCTCTGGTACAAACTTTGGGGCTCATTCACTAAGCCACTGAATTTTTCCTCAAGAGGTCACAAAGCTGTGGTAATTTGTCCTGCCACTTTGTGATTACTGTGGTGTTTTTCCTCACGGTTAAATACCACGGGAAACAAATACTGCAACGGTAAATGTTCCCAACAATGTATGGTGGTGGCCCTGGAACTGTGGGGCAATCAACGTTTAAAGGGAATCACAGCCTGCGTAATTGCATCCCCAAAGCACTCAAAAACCCCAGGGGTTTTCATAGACCTCCTGTCCCACCCCCACCCTACTGCTTCTGAAGACAACCCATTGTCAAAATATAAAAATAAAATAATTTTATTAATCAGTGCCAGGGCCCGCCAATCCAATACCCTATTTATTTATTTATGCAATTTTTATACACCGTTACATAGAACACAAGATTCTATCTTTACGGTTTACATAGGTAAAAATCATCATAAAAAGTTAGAAACAATAAAATACAATAAAATTCAATATAAAATAAAAAACAAGTAACTAAAATCTACTTATTAAAAAATACCCCTACCCTTCAATCAAATCTAGGCCTGAATGCCAGGATCCTCCCCAATTACAAAATTAGCACAGGTGATCCAGTTGGGGCCCAAGTCCCCATAGACTCTAGGCCCAGTGTCCACCATTTTTCAAAATGGTGCCACCTGGCCTTTGCCCCCTCACCTGGTGGGGCAAATAAATAAATACTACTTGCATCAATTAACCATTCATTAGCCAAATAAAAGATACCATTTCCACCCAATGTTTTTCTATTTGACTAATTTTAGTTTTTGCTGGCCAGTGCAATACTCTGTTTCATACATGACTTCAAAATGGATGTGTACCTGGCCCATATAATCCTTGTTTGGAGGAGCACCTGAATGCTAATGTGACCATTGCTGCTGATGGCGTCTCATTTTGTGTCTCACTAAAACCACCCAGTATAATGCAGGTGCCTCAAAGTAACTGAAATACCCTTCTGAACAGCCACAGATTAAAACATGGCCCAAATTTGGGTGTCACACTGGACTGCAGCCTGTCATTTTTAAACACCACCTACTCTGCAAGCCACACGGGGTCATGTTTTGTGAGAAAAGCGGATTATCAGTGTAAAATGAAATGTAAAGATGAGAACCAACGTCAGCATGGGGCACCGGGGGAGAGAATTCTGTGATCATCTGTTCTTATCCATTGCTAGAATATTGTGCATCAGTATGGATCCCAAAACTGGTTGATGTTCAGCTGCAGCCAAGCAGATTGTGTCTGGAGCCCTATGCCCCATTCCAGCATTGTGCCACTCAATGTCAGACACGAGGCAGCATCAGTAAAGCTGGACACCAGTGTGCGCCTAAAGTTAATATTATCATTGCATCCAGCCATGTTTCGCCCTTCTGCTATTTATCACCTCATCCTCATCCCATCTGCCTACCGCCACCATAGAAGTGAGATGGGGAGAAATATGGTGAGTGCACAGCTAAAACTATTTCCCTGGTCTTTGTCCCTTTGCCCCCTTAGCACCATAAAATCCTATTTCCAGGAGCAGGGCCATCACAAGAAGTGAAACAGTCTAAGCGAAGACCAGCACATCAAATTAGGGGGAAGGGACTCCGAGAGCAGCGGCACCCCTTTGCCGATGGGACCTCTCCTCTCCCTTCCCTCCCGTGGCCACGTGGTTCTCATCAGCTGTTTGAATCATGTGGTACTCTCTAGATACAGGCTGCTGAACGGTTCAAAATATCATCAGTAAATTGTGACAGCTGCCGTAGGAAGAGGAGGATACTTACTGGCAAAGCCGCAAGAGCAGCAGCCAAACATAAACGCTGGCCCCCAGCACAAGAAAAGAGGTGCGCGGGGACTAAGAAGGATGAGGGGGTGGAAAAGCTCGGGTCCGAGGTTACCATTTAGCCTAACTACAATTCTGTGTTGGTGGATGAGTCCCCCTTGTGATTAGTCCACCTCAGGGGTGCAAGGTGGGTGGCACAATCCTACTCAGTATTCATGGACCAAGTGTGCTGATCTTATCCACGGCTAGTTCGCTGATGGTGCGGATAGGAGGAATGGAGCTCTGGACAGTTCAAACTATATTTTAAGCTGTGGGTTGGCTGATCTCCCTGTTAACTTCTTTCTGGTTGATGACCCCATCAATTACCAGCCGGGATTTGAATTGCTACACGATAACTGGTGGATTTTAAAAGCCCTATGTGCACCAAAGCCGGGAGATACGCACGTCTCGGGCCAAGGCGTGCTGTGCGGATTTTAAGAAACGCCCATGCATGTGCAGAAATAAAAAAGTTCAAAAACAGGGCAGGGCGTGGGTGTTTCGGAGGAAGACAAAGAGATGTGCGTGCAAATAAGAACATAAGAACATGCCATACTGGGTCAGACCAAGGGTCCATCAAGCCCAGCATCCTGTTTCCAACAGTGGCCAATCCAGGCCATAAGAACCTGGCAAGTGCCCAAAAACTAAGTTTATTCCATGTTACCGTTGCTAGTAATAGCAGTGGCTATTTTCTAAGTCAACTTAATAGCAGGTGATGGACTTCTCCTCCAAGAACTTATCCAATCCTTTTTTAAACACAGCTACACTAACCACATCTTCTGGCAACAAATTCCAGAGTTTAACTGTGCGTTGAGTGAAAAAGAACTTTCTCTGATTAGCTTTAAATGTGCCACATGCTAACTTCATGCTGCTGGCATGTAAGTAAAAAAATAAAAACATCAGGGCTAATCAGCCGGGTTTTAAGGGTCGAGTCTAACAGGGGAGAAGGGAGTCTTTAAAACTACGGGGTTAGGAAGTCCTATCCCTGCACTGACCGAACTGGAAAAAAACTGAGAAAGGGATATGCAGCCTCGGCGTGTACCTATAAATAAATTTTCCCCCACTTATGCAGTAGACGCCCCATTTGCGCACACATGCGTGCATCTATATAAAATTGAGCGCACATGTATCCCCTTACAGCCGATGTTATACCATATGAACATATATGCACATGTTACAAAATGGCCGTGTCCATGGGCGCAAGCCAGCATATGCACGCACATGTGCGCCCGCGAACGAGTCTTAAAATTCTCCTTTAAGTGGTTACTGCTAAACTGCTTTTGGACAAGAGTCAGGCAACGTGCAACCAATGAGCTCTTGCGCCTGTGTGAAGGTCGTTGAGCACGAAAGTCCCTTAATTATATATTCATCGGAAGAGGCGATGAATATACATCGTAACAAATTGAATAACTATAGCGAAAATGTAGACCGGGCCAAACGTAAAAGGTATTCGGATCAGATCTCTGCTGCAGCTTCGAGACGCAAGAATTATTTGGCATTGTTCAAACAATATCGAGGGTCCCAATCCAAAATCCAATAGACCACACGAAAGAATCATGTGAGAGATTTGTGGTATTTTTTTCTCAAAAAATAGTAGACATAGTTAATGGAAGATTTGTCACTGACAGACCCAGAACCTATGCAAGAGGCTTTGGTCTCCTGGACAGAATTTGATCCAGTGGCACAATCAGAAGTGTCTGCTATATTATGTAAACAAAAAGGCAACTTCTGTAAATTAAACTCTTGCTCTGCTACTATTATAAAAAGTCTGGATTCTGAAGTTTCTCCTTTTATAACTAAACTGATAAATGCCTCACTGATAGAGGGCAGGGTTCCTACTGAATTGAAAAAAGCTACAGTTTATCCTTTAGTTAAAAATACTAGTGCGGATCTGAGCGAACCATCAAATTACCACCCAGTCTCTCTTCTCCCTTTGTTATCTAAATTATTGGGGAAAATAGTATTCAAGCAGTTACAGGATTATCTGACAGATAATAATCTTTTGGCTAATTCCCAGTTTGGGTTTCGTCCAAAACATAGCACCGAAACCCTACTGCTGGACTCCTTTGACTCCATTCGACATGGTTTCGATACAGGTAAAGATTATTATTATTTGTTAGCTTTACTAGATTTATCTAGTGCATTTGATATTTTAGATCATGAAAGTCCTTTGAGGAGACTGAAAAATCTAGGGATAGGGGCTACACAGTTTTTTCATGGTTTAAATCATTTTTGGAAAATCGGTCATTCAGGGTTGTACTGGGGAACACAGAGTCTGAGTTACACTCACTCTCCACAGGAATATCTCAGGGTTCATCTCTGTGTACTGTATCCCACTTTGCTTCTACTTTCTAGGTTGCAAGGTTCTTTTAAACTGTATGCAGATGGCATTCAGTTTTTCTTCCTAATTACCAATTCTTTAGAATCAGCACAGAAGAAATTATTAAACTGCTTAAATCAAATTAAGCATTGGCTAACTGGGAATAAATTAAAATTGAATATCAAGTAAACAGAGGTTATTATTCTATCTAGACTAGAGAAAAGTCTATTCCTTCCCTAATACTCAGTTTGATGCGTCTCCTATTTTGCTCAAAGGTCAAGTTAGAAATGAAGGTGTTTTTATAAATTCATCTTTAACTCTTCGTCTACATTTTAAAGTGTTGCTTCACACATATTATAAATTGCGACTTTTACATAGTTTAAAGAATGGATCAAATATTTCAGATTTTTGATTGGTGACGCAATCACAAATTTTATCATCTTTAGTTTATTGTAATGTTTTGTTTTTAGGCTTGCCAAAATCTCAGTTAAAAACTCTCCAACTGATCATGAACTCTTGGGTTCGTCTAATATTAGGTGGGAAGATAAATGAACATATATATATATATCCTGCCCTAGCCTCTTTACATTGGCTCCCTATAACATGGCGGATAATGTTTAAAGTGTTAGTTCTAATGTTTAAAGCTCAGCAGAATTTAGTACCTACATGTATCTCGAAAGTAGTGTGGGTGTATCAACCTGGCCATGTACTTCCTTCTTCAAGTAAAAATCTTAGAAAAGTTCTTCCTATAAGAGTAAGGTGCTTGACAGAATCTAGAAATCAGCTATTGCAGGTGGCAGGGCCTTCTCCCTTGGGATATTAGGAAGGAACAGGATTTAATTTTAGAAAAAAAAGTTAAAACACATTTTTATATGTTAGCTTTTGGTAACTGATTTTCTTTTTTAGAGGTTTTGTCTGTTTTATTGTGATGTATGAATTATGATTATTGTTTGTAGTATTGTACAAATGTGTTTGTACAGTTAAAGATTAAGTATGTATTCATGTAAGCCAGCAAGAGCTTTAGATTGGTGGAATATAAATGCTTTTAACTAAATACATGAAAATGTAACCAGACCGCAAGGCGTGCACAATTTTCAAGGTGATTTCTACAGGAAAAAGGCCCTTTACAAACTGCCCCAGGCCCTCAGAGTGGAAAAGAGATGGGGGTGCGAGGGCCGGAGTTCGTTTTCAAATCTCTGCACCTGCCTTTCACCGCTGTAACCCTCCTCGGGTTCACAACTCCTCCCGACCCAGACCCACTGCTGGAGTTTAAAAGGGGGAGTCGTCCTTTAATAAGGAGCGTGAAGGCTGCTGAAAATTACCCACAGAAAGCAATATTTCAAGGTTTTTAGGTGTGGGGGGGGGGGGGGGGGGGGGGCGGACATGTTTATCTATTAAAATGATCTTTCAATGTGGGTAAACAAACCAACCCTAGCCAACAGCAGGGAAAGGGGGGCAGGGTTAGGTTAGCAGAGGAAAAGCCCACCCTGTGAATTAATTTTCAAATCTTTTGTGCCCATTTTCTGGTGTGCACTTTGCACCCGTGTTGCAAAAAGGCTGCAGGTACTTTTGTACCCGCGGTGTGGGTACGGATGCGTTTTAAAAAGAGGAAGTTCACGGGCAGATCTCTTTGAAAATGAGCTTGTTCGTCATCCACCCGCTGACCAGCAAGCTGCCCCTCTTTTAATCCTGCCTGCCGTTGCTCCACTACCTTGCTGAATTATCTTCAGGGAAAGGCAGCCCGAGGGCTCAGGGCTATGAAGGCCAAAGACCCCTGGCCTGATTCCTATGGCTCATCGCGTGCCTTTTAGGAAGTCATTTATCCTACTAGTGTTCAAATTTAAATGTGTTGCTTGTTTACCTTCAGGTTATCCTCTTTCCCAGCCATGCATGTCAATGGCAGACTTTTCCTGTTCATTAGCACCCTCAACGAGACAAAGCCTTGAGAAATCTGTTAAAATGCCATGGCTACGGGCTATCTCCCACACCCAGCACATGGTATTAGGACTCTGACAGCAGATACTCGCAAGCGTTACTTTCAACAATGCCTGCGTTAAGTCAGAGGCTGACAGCTCGTTAGATTTCATTTTATGGCTAAACAAACAAACAAAAAAGCATTTTGTGCACATGAGGAAGCGATCCTGTAAAATGGTTGCGCCAAATGTAAACGGGGGGGGGGGGGGGGGGGGGGGGTACAGCACGGACTGTAATCAGGCATCAGAAAGACAAACCAGCAGGAGGGAGCTGGAAGGAAGCACAGCAAGAATGTAAGCCAATGAGAATAACACGTTATCACTGTCATCGCCTGAATTCTTCTCCGCCTACACATTCCCTACACAATTAGTTGCACTCCATCCTGCGGATCTGTCACCGTACCCAGAGAGTGTGTTTTCTATTTCAATATTTTCTGATACAGACCAAGGAGTTAAACAAATGTTAGGTAAGTCGCAGTGAGAGTTAAAATTAAGTTTCCCTTTGCTGACACGGTATTACAAGCTGCCTATCGTATAGATCAGCAATGACGCCAGGTCCATTCATTGAAATGTTCTTCGGTCAAAACGTCTTTACTGCTGCAGTACTGAATTTTAAAACATGTTGTATATTCTGTGGTGATGACGAAACGTCTCCTGCTTGGGAATTCATATAAATACTAATTTAAAAAAAAAAAGTTTAAAAAATACAATTGTCCGATGGCTCATAAAAACGAAGCAAGGAGAGGAAAAATAAAATCTGGAAGAAAGGGGAAATTAAGGAAAAAAAAATACTTTTCGCAAGGCACGCCATAGAAATCAACCAGAAAGGCTGGCAGCTAGTCATATAAGCCAAACTGTGCAGCAGCGGGAAGAGGGAAAGTTACTTCTCTGCCTGCCAGGGCTGCACGTTGAGTGCAAAACACGCTACATTCGTTTCTAGACAGCGCCGGCATATATAATACCTCCTCTACAGGCTGTCTAGGATTGCACATGCTTGACCTAGTTGATTTTCTCCAGTTGGGGAGCGTTCTATTGTTTTGCTTGCTCTCTTTCCATTTACGCTGCGCCCGGGAGCGCGCGGCAGTTGGGGCGTAGCACGCGGCCGGCCGGGTTTTCAAGACTCGCACAGGGGACGCCGCGATAGGCTGAGGGGAGGCGAGGGGCGGAGCCTCTCGCGCCGGGCGCCCGGACAAAACAGCGGGGCCGCGCGATCCCCACTCAAAGAAGCGTTTGTTAGTGGGGCTCTTCGCCTTCGATCCGGTCTCCTGCACCGCACCTGACTCCTTTCGATCCCCTGTCTCCCTCCCACCTGCCCACGAACGTTACCGCGTGCTCATCTGCTGGATCGTAGGTAGCCGCGCTCGGTTGCCTCTTGGGCTCGTGTGTGTGTGTTGAAGATGCGCCTGATCCAGAACATGTGCACCATCGCAGAGTATCCCCTGGGCTCCGGCGAGTGCGCTTCCTCCGGCAACCGAGTGATCAAAATCGCCGTGGTCGGCGGCAGCGGGGTCGGGAAAACCGGTGAGTCGGTGCCATCGCTGGTCTCTCTGAAGCATCAGCTTTTCATAGTTTTATGAATGGGCATCACGCTAGCCTCACGTCTATCTTTTAACATCCTGAGAGTGGAAGAGTAATGCTGGGTTCTAGGGAACTGGCTTTATGGACAAGTGGGATTGTATTCGCCTTGCAGTTCAGGTTGGGTAATGCTTCAGAGAACAACCTGCCTGGTATGGGAGGGAGGTGTATTATTGCCATAGTGGGACAAGCTTGTTTCCTACAAAGTTGAGATCCACAGTGGTTCTGCTTCAGAAACCCAATTAACTGCAACAGCAACTACAATTTGTGAAGGGGTAGTGTAATTGTTTAGCAGCTTAGGTTTATTGCTAATGACAAGTCTGTTATCTATTTCAGCCCTGGTGGTGAGATTTCTTACAAAAAGATTTATCGGCGATTATGAAAGAAATGCTGGTAAGCACCTTTATGACTTTTTTTTAAATTCTGATTTTTGCCTGGAGATGCAAACTAACCGTAATAGTGCGCCCGACAAATGTACAACTAAGTACAAATGTAGTTCTAGCACTGTTGTGTCGGTAGGTGCCAGTTCCCTGGGTGTTTGAGAACCCCCAATATTGAGCAAACTCCTTCACTAAGTACAGGAAAGAGTCTGAGTTTAACATGTCCCTCCCCGAATCATTTTGAAAAGTTGGCTTCTATGCTAGTGTCGATATTTATAGATAGTTACCGATTTCCTTCAGGTCTGTAGATACTGAGCCCCACTCCAATATCTTTAAATGCATTTTAACCAGATGAAACACTTATCTCTGTTAAGTCAAAAACAATGCGTTTTGGACAATGTTATCTTTCTTAGCATTTTTCCTCAATATGCCATAACATGAGGATTTTTTTTTTAAAGGTAATCTGTACAGCAGGCAAGTGCAAATAGATGGGGAAACACTTGCCATTCAAGTGCAAGATACACCTGGAGTCCAGGTAAGAATTCAGCATATGTAGTTTCTATTACTGTTGGGTGTGTGGATGTTTTATTTTTCTTACATTTTTTTAGGTGCCTACTGTAAAGTCTTTGTTCTGAGGAATTCTTCTCTGTTTCACTGTCAACCATATTTGTTTTATTTTTATATTTTCTCACTGGGTAACTCACATTTGAAAATGGATGTAAAGTTTAAGTACAGTATGTGTTGACTAGAAAAGCTGGAGGATTGACCCCCTTATCAATGTAGTCTTTGTTCAGCTGGACACACCTGGAATGACTTAGGAAACTTGACTCATCCAATGAAAGCAAATTCATTATACATTTTTTAAAAACATTGTAAAAAAAAAATGTAAGTGCAAGCCAATGCATTCTGAAATAAAATGCCTTTAAAATGTCCTGCCAGGAGAATAGAGGCTATTGTTTGCATCCTAATAAACTTCAAAATTAGGCTCTTGTAACACAAATTAGAATCTGTTCTTTATTCCATTTCTTTCAGACTTAGCTGCTTTTTCAAACACAGTTTAAATGCATACAGAAGAATCAGACTAGGCATTTCCTTTTGTACTGGGCAGCTATCCAGTTTTAAATGCTTCCAGCTTCTATCTTTACTCTTCTAGACCTTCTGTCTAGCCAGTTAATTTCCCATTCTGTACAACTACAAAGTGCTTCTCAGCATGTAGCTGAAGCCTGGTCAGCATTCCTCTCTGACTGTGTGGCATGATCCAGCGCCATGTATTCCAATTTTTGAAACTGGATCAACTTTCAGAATGAAAATTCAGTGTATAAGAACTAACATCCATTTTATGCTTCCAAGTAAATGCAGTATAACTTTTTGAAAAAAAACTATTTGAATAAACATGGAAACCTTTTTTTTCAGATTGCTGAACCTGGTCTAGATTGTAATGAACAGCTGACTAGCTCTCTCCGATGGGCAGATGCTGTGGTGATAGTGTTCTCAGTCACGGATTGTAAGAGTTACGAACTTATCAGTCATCTTCACCAGCACATACGGCAGCTCCATCCAGACAACAGGCTCCCTATAGTTATCGTTGCAAACAAAGCTGACCTCTTACATATTAAGCAGGTGGAACCACAAAATGGACTTCAGCTCGCAAATATGCTGGGTTGTACCTTCTATGAAGTATCAGTCAGTGAGAACTATAATGATGTTTACAATGCCTTCCACATCCTCTGTAAAGAAATCAGCAAACAGAGCATCATCACGCCCGAGAAAAGAAAGACCTCTCTTATTCCAAGGCCGAAGTCGCCAAACATGCAGGACTTGAAGAGGCGGTTCAAGCAAGTGCTGTCTGCCAAAGTGAGGACTGTCACTTCTGTCTGAAAACAGAGGCTGAGATTTTTGGTCTTCCCAGGTCAAGGTCCAGTTATTTCCAACTTTGGAATGTTAAGGGCTGGCAATGCAGGATCCAAGGAAGTGCAGGAGGACAGTGGTGATGTGCTTAAGATTGCAATAAAGGGTTGCAGCCTTGCAGCTGACAAAGCTTTTAACGAGACTCTAAAGAGGTGATGGAGAAATGGGTATCCTATTTGCAGTAGAACAAGTTTCTGAATCAAAGGCTTAGCAATGATGGAGAGAAAAGAAATGCATGGCCTAGTGCGAATTTCAAGTGGTGGCTTATAACAGTTGTGTAACAATTTACCTAAAGCATCACTTTGAAAATTATGAGGACTTCAGAGTTCTAGGGCAGAAAGCCAAAGATTGGCAGACAAATAAGTGCTTAAGCTTGTCTGAATATGGAATAATGCTGATAGTGACTACATGTGCATTTTTATTGTCCCTTTTTGAAACTGTTTACTTATGTATGATAAGTAAAAATTACTTGACATGGTCTAAAGTCAGCTTAAAGCTGGGGAAGATCAAGTTGTAACCATGAATTCATAATTTCATAGTAACTGGCATTATAAAAAAAAAAGTTTGAAAACTAATCTCTACATAATGTAAAGATTTTGCTATAACAAAGAGGGTTGGGTTTTTTTTTTTGTATCTAAAGATACAGGACTCTTCCATTCCCAGATGCAAATTTTGCAGTCTCCAGCACAGAATAGGATGTTCTCAGTTGTGCTACAGCTTCTTTGAACTATCCGAGATTAAACATTCTGTGTGCAGTGCTAAAAATAGTTGAGACTCCAGTGACCTGCTGGAAACTATTCCACACCATTTGCCACCTGGATCAAGTAAAAAAAAAAAAAAAGGACTTTTTTTTTTGGTGGCATTGCTTAAGGAGAAGTTGAGTATGGTTAGCCTCAAGCAGCGGTGGAGGGGTGAGACATTGCTATTCAAGGTTAAGATAAGAAGTGGGTCTTTGGGGAAAAAAGCAGTTCAGTTTGAAACACCAAAGTATCACCTTTCCTGCACCGAGCCTGTGGGAGAATGAACAAAGGTTATAGGCTAACAGCCTTTTTATCAAGTGCACTTTAAAAAGCCACTTGTGCTTTTTCGATGTTAAGTGTAATTTATTTGTATTGTGTACAATAAAATGCTTTTGTATGATCTGACTTTTCATCTTTTGCTGTTTGTTTCAACATTAACTTTTCATTCTTTACAGCTGCTATTTTGCTCTTTTGAAGTTGGTAGATGTAATTCTTAACCCTAGTATATGAAAAATATACACTCAGGACTGAGGCAACCCCCGCTTACAGAGTACCCTAGTATTGGCTCTTGAATATTAAAAGTGGTAATTTAGAGTGATAGCTGCTAAATGATGATCTTTCTTACTGGGAGGCAGATGGGGTTACCCTATAGCAGGGATCCTGACTTTTGAAGAGAACGCCCCCCCCCCCCCCCCTCAGACCATTGCAGATCACTGCGAGGGCCAGGAGGAAGGTTTCTCTCGGTTTGCTGAAGCAGTGGGGAAAGAGGGAGAGAGCCCCTTGCAGTTGTTTGTGGGGGGGGGGGGGGGTGTACCAGATCTAGCCCTTTTGGTGAGTTGAAATGCTGGGGAAGGAAGTGAGGCATTAATGTCAAGAATATTTCTAGACTTCTCCAAAGTTCTCAACCTTGCCCCCTGTTTCCTAATATCTGTGTGGTACATTCTTGCTCCCTCTACTTCCTTTCCCCATCCCATCTCTTGCAATTATGGCAGATCGGTGCTATGGGCAAATCAACTCCCTCTAGACACCCTAAGCCAGGGAGAGACCCTCAGACTTGGTGGCTGGGTTATAACGATGAACATTTCTGCACTTTGTGCCTCCAAAGCCTGCATCCCTAAGGCATGATATCCATACCCCTTTCTCCACAGCTCTGAAGGGGTGGCAGCGTGCTTGGGAGCCATCCTTAGCTTTCCCTGCCAGCCCTGCAGAACCCACAGCTTGGTACCAGAACTGCCTTTCTCCCTGGAGCCTGCCCACAGCAGCTGCAAACTCCTTATGGCTGTGCTTCAGTCTCTCTCCTCATCTTTGGCCCCTGCAGCTCCACCTGCGTAGGCAGCACTAACAGCAGCACTACATAACACAATCTAATCAAGGGTGGCCTTGCACTCAACACCACTATGACTTAGTGCCACTTGCACTTCTGACTTTGAGTTGGCGGTAGCGGCTGAATGTGCACCCACCGCTGCAGGCCAGATCAAGCTCTTCTTGCCATTGTTGGTAGGGGCCGGACGAAATCCAACCAAGAGCTACATCTATCCCTTGAGCTAATAGTCGAGGGACCCCTGCCCTACAGCTTTCACTTTCTAGGCAAAAATAAACATCTGGAATTTACAAAGCCACATTCTCCTCAACTAAACCAAAAGACCTTTAAAGGGAGGGCTGTGAATCCTTGTTGCTACGGCAGCAGAAGGTATACATAGAAAATTCATACATGGCCCTCACTAAAAATCTCACTGCAGCAGGGATCAATAGATTCATCCATTGCCATTCCTTTGTAATGGAGGTTAGTGTACTGCGTGTTATATTAAAGAGTCAATATGGAGTATCACATTCATAAAGTGGAAAACAGCAGGACTTGTCATGATTCTTCCCATGGGCTCAGCTGTTGCCCTTAGGATCTTATACCGAGGTCTGACTTATGCCTTATTGAATAAAGTGGGTGTCTGAAGTGGATTTTGGTAGGAAATCAGCACAGCAATCTGCTTCACTTAGCTTTATAGAAGTAGCCCAATTCCAGAGGTGGGATGAGGTGACTTTGTATATTCCAAAAGAAATAATAGTGCACATACATATTGTTATCAAGCTGATAGTGTGCACATCATGGAGAAAACCACATAAAGGTTTTTTGGTTTTTTTTCTGGCTGGGCAAGGCCTCCCGTTCACCTTTACAAAATGCAGGATACAATTCCATACATTATTATACATGATAGGAGTGCTCAAATCAACCCTCGGGGGTTCATCCCCCCCCCCCCCCCCCATTGTGGTTTCAGGATATTCTTAATATGCATGAGAAGTATTTGCACCTAGTGGAGGCAGTATATGCAAATAAATCTTATGCATAATTCTTAGAGATATCCTGAAAACCTAACTGCCTGAGGGTCCCAAGGACCACTGAGCAGACCTGTTATATGGGTGTGTTTGAATTAATGGTTTGTTACATCATTTGTATAAATTTCAGCTTTAGACAAGCTGGATCATAAATTGTTTAAATAAATGCATAAACATTTATTTGCCTGAGCCAGTGAATGCATTTTGATTGGAAATTATTTTACATTTTGAATGGGGTAAATCACTCCCCTAGCGTTCAGCCTTAGAGCAAAATCAGTACCAGCGGGTTGTAAAGCAAGTTGCTGGTCAAACCTATGAATAATAGTCCAGGGGGAATTCTGCACAATGCAGAATTTGTGCAGAATTCCCCCAGCATAGAATTTACCTTTTCCGCCCAGAATTTGCAGGAGCGCACTGTTAACCCGCGATTGGATCCGCGTTTTGGACGCGCTAGCTTTACCCCTTATTCAGTAAGGGGTAATAGCGCATCCAACCCCCCCGAACCTAATAGCGCCCGCAACATGCAAATGCATGTTGATGGCCCTATTAGGTATTCCCGTGCGATACAGAAAGTAAAATGTGCAGCCAAGCCGCAGATTTTACTTTCAGAAATTAGCGCCTACCCAAAGGTAGGCGCTAATTTCTCCGGGCACCGGGAAAGTGCACAGAAAAGCAGTTAAAACTGCTTTTCTGTGCACCCTCCGACTTAATATCGTGGCGATATTAAGTTGGAGGTCCCGAAAGTAAAAAAAAAAATAGAAAAAAACATTGAAATCGGCTTGCGGGTCGAAGACTGGACGCTCAATTTTGCCGGGGTCCGGTTTCAGAACCCGTGGCTGTCAGCAGGCTCAAGAACCGACGCCGGCAAAATTGAGCGTCAGCTGTCAAACCCGCTGACCGCCGCCGCTCCTGTCAAAAAAAGAGGCGCTAGTGTCCCTAGTGCCTCTCTTTACCGCTGGCCCTAATTTTAATAAATTTAAATACTATATCGCACACACAGGAGAACACTCTCCCGCGATTTTACTGTATCAGCCCGCTAGAGAGCAGAACAAGGGAGCAGTGTTACAAGCCTGCAGATGGAAAAGAAACCGGTGATATCTTCCTGCACAGCGTGACTCTCAGACAGTGTGAGCTCCGCCCTGCTCAAAGTGCATTAATTTATTTAAAAAGATTTATATTTTGCTTCATTCAAAAATGGTGCTCAGTATGGATACATAATAAAGTCTCAAGTTGCAAACGAGTGTAAAATACATTAAAAAAAACCCCCTGCAAAATAATACAAACTTAATCAGACAGGTAAACACAAACGTGCTACTGCGATGATTCATAGATATTCAGACCTTGATTTCAAATGCTTGACAAATTAGATAGGCCTTCAATACTTTCTTAAAGGCTTTTAGGCAGACGATTTTAAAGAGCACTTCTGACAACGAGCTCCACCATAGTGGACCGGCTACTGAGAAGGCTCTCTCTCTCTTGTGGTGGCGAGGTGTGCTGCTTTTGACGTAGGGACTTCCAAGAGATGTGTATTGGCTGAACGTAGAGCTCTTGACGGTTTATAAATTCTCAGAATGGTATTAATCCAAGGGCACATGAGGCTGTTTAGTAGTTTCTGAATAATGGTGCAACTTTGGAGCATATGTGTCAATATAGAGGAAGCCAGTGAAGTGCCCTTAACGCTGGAGTGATGGGCTCGCGTGATTTTGTGGCGGAAAGAAGACAGGCAGCGGAATTTTGGACCATCTGCAGTGTCCCAATAGCACATGCTGGAAAGCCAAGATACAGGGCATTGCAGTATTCCAAACTAATATAAGTGCTTGGAGAATATACCGAAAACTGGACTTTTCTAATAGTTTTAAGTGTTGTAACAGGCATAACTAATAGAATGTTTGCTTAACCGTAGAATTAATCTTGAACTGGTGTCAAAGGCTCATGAGAACGGCATGGGAACTTGAACACCTTGTGGCTTACACTGTCTGAGAACCCCCACGATGCAGGATGATGATGGCCCCAGTTTCTCCTCCACCTGCCTGTCCACTTATGCACACATACATGCACTAATGCAAATAGGTTTCAAAGTTATGCTCATAGTTTTGGATTTTCAAAAAATGTGTGTGTAGATATGGTTGGGAAAAGTATCTGCATGATAAGGTAGTGCAAATCCCTGAGGCCACATTTTCCTGCAGCAATTTTCAAAATTGTTTCTTATATTAAATATTTAATTAATTGTTATCTTGTTACAATGTAAAATAGGGCAGCTTTCGCCCTATTCAACCTGTTATCTGGAAACCGATGTGATATTTCGATCGAATGTCGGTATACAAAAGAAAGAAAGAAAATAAATAAATAAATAAATAAAATATAATAAAAATTGGTGCAAGACCGTGTCGCGGCCGGTGTGTCATCGGGGGGCGTTCTGGGGACGGGGCCTCAGGCATGGTTCCGGCCCGGGGGCATGGACACGGCCTCCGAACCAGCCCCCGGACCGGAACATGGTGCGCCGGTGCGCGCAAGTTACGCCTGCCTTGGGCAGGCGTAACTTTGAAATAAAGGTGGTGGTGGGGAATTAGTTAGGGCCGGGGGTGGGTTAGTTAGGGGAAGGAAAGGGAAGGTGGGGGGCGCTGGAAAAAAAGGTTCCCTCCGAGGCTTTATTATGATTTTTTGCCTCTTTGGCCTGCTTCTTTTCAAATTCTTTTTGCCTGCCTCATCAATATTTTATATCAGACTTGCCAATGCTTACACTGTTTCCTATTTTCTTCAGTTGGACCCTTCTTCCAATTTTTGAAAGAAGTTCTTTTGGCTAAAATAGCCTCTTTCACCTCACCTTTTAACCAGGCTAGCAAGTCATTGGTGTGGGTAGTATTTTTAAACAAAGTCCATGGCTGATGTAAACGTTTTACCTCTGTAGCTGCAACTTTTTTTTTTTTCTAATTATTTTCCTCCTTTTATCAAAGTCTCCTTTTTGAAAGTTTAATGCTAGAGCAGTAGATTTACTTAATATCCTTCTTCTGGTTATTAACTCAAATTTTATTGTATTATGATCACTGTTGCCAAGTGGCGTTACTTCTTGCACCAAAGAATTAGGTCTAAAATGAATACCCTTTTGGTCGCTTTCCAGACCAGCTGCTCCATGAAGCAGTCATTTATTTCATCTAGAAACTTTATCTTCCTAGTATGCCTTGATGTGACATTTATCCAGTCAGTATTAGGGTATTTGAAATCTCCCATTATCACTGTGCTACTAAATTTGTTAGTTTCCTTAATTTCTGTTAGCATTTCATCATCCGTCTGTTCTGGCCAGGTGGAATGGTGGTATATCCCCACCACTGTACTCTTCCCCATCACATATGGAATTTCCAGCCATAAAGATTCTACTATGCATTTAGTCTTCTGTAAGATCTTTATCCTGTTGGACTTTCTGCCACCCCTAACAAAGTACTATTCCTTCCCCACCAAGTTGATCCATTCTGTCATTGCGATATAAATTGTTCCCTGGTATAGCACTGTCCCATTAGTTACCTCCTTCTACCAGGTCTCTGAGATGCCAATTAAGTCTACCTCTTCATTCAGTGTTATTCATTTTAACTCTCCCAGCTTACTTTTTATATGAGACTATTTATTGCAGAAGTAGTACAAACATTTGACAATCATGACTCTGAAGCATGCCAAACTAAGGAACAGAAATACAGTCATACTTCCATTTTATATTTTGTTTTCCCCACAAAAAAAATCCCCAATCCCTTAAATTGCACCCATCCCACCCCCAGAGGACAGATATGTGAACAAAGAGCAGCTGAGGTACAGAGTGAAGATATTATTACAGATAATTTGCTGTATTTAACAGCCTCGCATGTATATAATCCTTTCCTCCCTGACCCTCCCTCTATTTCTCCATCTAATTAAGTTTATTCCTCCCCTCTAATCTCATCCTACAGTTTTCCCTCATTCCTATATTAAGTTGTACTTTTATAGCTATTCCCTGTTTTTATTATCTATATAATCTTTTCTGTTACTGCATTTAACTGTTTTAATGTATCCTTTTTTCTATTGTTAACATACTGTTTTATGTACAACGCATTTGTGTATTTTTCGTTCTCTGTACACCGACGTGATATCTCTGATGAGCGGCGGTATATAAATACCAACAAATAAACAAATAAATAAATAAATAAATTATGAAAGGAAGACCAACAAAGTCAGGGATAATTGATAAGTTCACGTCAAGCCCTGGGGATAATCATTGTAGATAAAGAAACCAAATACTAATAATGGCCTTTTTGGATTTAGGTGAATGTGTGGTAGTTTGATTCTCCATTTGCATAAGGGCATGTAATTTATTCTGCCAAAGCCAAAAGCTGAGGTGATTGGACTCCCACCATTGCAATAGTATGGCCTTTTCAGCAATCAAATGTGCCTTCCGAAGTAAAAGACATTTGTCCTGTCCCCGAACTTGAAATGACGAGGCTACATCAAAGAGGCTCAGGAGTAATAACCACTAGCTGGCCCCCCAGAAGAGACAGATACCTACGTATCCTACCCCAAAAGGCTTGGATAAGTGTGCATCCCCAGAACCAGTGACCCACTTTTTAAATGACTGCATTAGCAAACAGACATTTCAAGGTATGTTTTTTATTTGTATACTACTTTCTTATTTAAAAGCTGCTCTATTTATTTAACCCACTGAATTAAAAGAGCTAAAACATCCCCAAAAGTAGTGTCCATGTTCACATGCAGCCCCTTCAACAAAGCTTTACTGTCCAGAAATGTCTAATCTGGACAATTGAGTCTTTTCGTATGAATGGCCAGTATAGAGTCACATACTTACCAAGTAGAAATTAAGCAGAAGACTCAAAACGTTTAGCAAATTTAGAGTGTGTGTGTATATATTTAAATTGCAATTTAATATGCAATCTTGTTCTGGACTGTAGGATGGAGTGCTTTCTTCCTTACTGGATGTATGCTGGTTTGGCTGTGGTCAGTCACTGTCTAACTCTTGTTTGACATCCTTACTTTTGTCCTATGTTTTGTTTCAATCACCTGATCTCTGCTTTATAAGTAAAGAGAACACACCTTGAGTTGTGGCAGAGTTTGATGTAACTCGTGTAATATCCAGTATTCCTGTACAAGCAGAGTGACAAATGAGAGAGGTATTTAATGGATAAAGAGACAGACAAATGGGATAAAGAACAGATACAGTAATTTGGTTCACCCAAATTTCTTTTGGCTGACAGTGAAAAGTGATGTTCACATCTTGCAGAATATCAACTGACAAAAATGGTTACTCAGGTCACACACACACACACAAAAATGATGGCACATCCTTGAAAATACGTATGCTGTGTAAGAGGAGGGGGGCCACCATAAACACTCTACTAATGCCATACAATTTTCACCCAGAAAACACATTTTGATGCTCTGTTTGCACAGGTCTGGGAGTCTCAGAACCAAATACATTTACTCTCAACAACCCTGCTCCAATGGCTGCTGCGGTCACACACCTGCAATCATTTCTGTGGGGACAATTTTAATACTTTCAATGCTTCATTCCTTAGCTCAACATCTCCTCCATCTCTCACTTCACACAAAGTTTGTGTTCCTTGAGGTTTCTTAATGTCCCTAATTTTTTTTTCCAATGTGTTCTTCATACTCTGCATATTACTGTACTATCTCCTGTTTGCTTGCTGTGTTTCTCATGGCCTGGATCTTGCACGCATCACCAAAATAACATTTGTCCAGTTTGAAACATTACATTCAAGAAAAGGTACACTATTTCTATTACTGTTTTTGTCATGTACAGTTCTGGGAAACAAGCACAGAGGCAGAACATTTCATGCAAACCATCATCTTCATGGAAAACTTGGCTTTAATGTTGACCACCCTTATTAGATAATTTTGCAGGCCGCGAGAAGCAATCTCCATTCTGTCTTCATATTCCAATCAAATATCTCAAAATATCTGTAAACAGAGAACATCTGCTTCAAAGAAAACAACCAGTCCATTTTTACAGAACAGTCTGGCACTCATTTCCCTGAAACAGGCTACCATGGTGGCTAATTATGAACTTAATTGTGGTTAGTTTTTCTATTTTGCATAATTGGTTTTGTGTGCGGATTTTCTCTGTGCTATGATTCACACCCTCACTTGATCTTGTTCACTAAAAAGTGGCTGAGAGGATTTTATGACAGTCTGCTTTTTTATGTTGTTCATCTTTTTCTGCTTTCAAACAAATGGAATGTTGGAAAGAATTATATAGAAGGGATCAATGTCTGTCTGTACATCTGTCTGTCCTTAGGCACAATAACTCTGCAAAAAAAAAACAACCCCTCACTCTTTCACCACTTTTGCCATGAGCATCACAGGGAAAAATAACTGTAGCAGTTGACAGAGCACCAAAAGGGTGTCTTCAAAGCCACCTCCTCTCATACTTCCAAAGTACAATCACACAACCCCCTTCCCCTGCACAACCACACATCACACACTTGCCCCCAGGTCAATCACCTCCCCAACCCAGACAAAGAGGGAAAATAGCTGATGCAGTTGGTAAAGGTTGGCATCCAAGCGCTCCTTCAAAGCCACCTCCCCTACACTTTCAAAGTACCCCCCCTCCCCCCCCCCCCCCCACACACACATCGTTAAGGCAATGAACAAGCAAAGTAAAGCCTTTGATTATTTGCGGCAAATGTTTCCATGCATAAGTGACGCCAAGATAAAAGGTGTTTTCGTTGGCCCACAAATCCGAGCTGTGATGAAGGACAGCCACTTTTATGGCCTTCTGCATGGTACAGAACGTGTTACGTGGACAGCTTTCAAGAATGTCATTTGTAACTTTCTAGGCAACTATAAGGCAGCAGACTATGTCGAACAGGTTGAAAATCTGCTTCAGGCATACAAATTGATGAAGTGCAACATTTATTTATGTATTTATTTATTTATTTTTTAACTTTTATATACCGATGCTCCTATATGGGATACATATCGCACCGGTTTACAAGAAACTGAACTGTCGTTGGATGGCGGATACAATGAAACATAGGTACAATGAACATACAGGGAAACAAACAGACATGTGAAACAATTAACAACATAAGAAAAAATACACTATCAGTAACATATAATGTTGTAGATATGATAACATAATATTCAAAATTATTCAAAAATAAGTAACTTTAATAATAATAAGATAAAAAAAACATGTCAATGAAGATACATTTTCTTCATTCCTACTTGGACATCTTCCCAGACAACCTTGGCACTGTGAGTGACGAACATGGTGAAAGGTTTCATCAAGACATTGTCAAAATGGAGAAACCGTATCAAGGCAAGTGGAACCCCTCCATGCTGGGTGACTATTGTTGGACTCTCATCTGCGAAGTGTCGGACAGTGATTACAAACAAAAATGTGCAGCAAATTATTTTTAGTTTTGTTTTCTGGTGCCAACATTGCCATTATAGCTTATGCCGCTACAGACACGTAACAATGCTTAATGTATATCGCACTTTTCTCACAAACGGTACATGATACAGACATAATAAATGCATGTTTGTGTTAAGCTTGTTAAAATCTACTTGTTTCACCGAAGGTTGTGGGGGAAACAAGATGTTCCCAGAAATGTGTTTACCAGTGTAACCTATTACACACACCTGTACCCCCACATCAACACATCCCCCATCCATCCCCCTCCTCATGCACAGCTGCATACCCAACCATGTACACACCCTTCAGTTCTCCCCCACCCAACCCACAACTCAAACTCCCTTCTACAAATCTATGGGCCTGATTCACTTAGACATTTCTTCCATTCTGTGTCTATGGGAAAATGCCTTGATGAATCAGGCCCTATATTTTTGAAAGCATTCCCAAAGCTTGTTCATATAATGGAAACTAGGTGGCAGGCATCCTTCTACGTTGGACCAACTTTACGGAGTGCTCTGCCAGATACTCTGCTGGGGGCGGAAGATAACATTTAGTTCCATAAACGTTTGAAGGCCCTCCTTTTTCAAGAGGCCTATGGCACTATTTGATTTATTGAAGCTTCATTATCCTGATCAATTTTAGTTGAGGTTTTATCTTGTTATGTGTTATTTAATGATGTATGAAGATGTTTTATTATTGTTTGTACTTCACCTTGCAAGTTTTGTACTCAATGATGAATCATAAATATTTTTAATACATAAATAAACAACAGTAAATGCCTCAATGATGCTTTCCCCACTTGTTTTATTTTATCTTATCTGAATGCTTGGAGTGACATTTTTGAATTGAAGTTATTTTTTCATAAACATGAGAAAGAACATTACAAATCCTTTTTTTTTCTTTTTTAATTCTAGGTTGTAATTTGTAGATTTCGTTTGGTGCATTTTTCCATTTATTCAATTCTTTTCCTGGAATTTCTATTTTCACAGTTATTCCTATGAAGTGATGTTGCCAAAAAAGGCTTTAGATTTTTTCTAAAAGCATATGTTTTGGGATGGTGTTTGGTCATCTGCTGTTAGCTTCATGCTGTCCATCTGTGGTGATTTCACAGTGTGAGCATGCTATGTGTGCTTCCTTTGCTGGTATGCTAAATATACAGCATGTTATCAGGATGGAAGGGAGAAGATTGCATTAGAAAAATGATAGTAAACTTCATATACTGTATATTTCAATGAGGTCTATAGTCTATCGGTTAGAGCAGAGGCTTTCTAAAAGCTTCATATTAAATCTATGTACATAGTATAGCAATTCCCAAATACACACACTCTAGCTGATAGGTTTTTTTTGGTTTTTTTTTTACACAGGTGTCATAATATAATGGTACTACTTTACTGAGACGGTGGTAGATGCTTGGAATAACCTACCAGCTGCAGTGGTGGAAACCAACTCTATGATAGAATTCTAGATACGGAGAGCGGTGGTAAGCTCAGGGTTGAGAGACTGGGCAAAGCGTTGTTGGGTGAGGAAAAGGGCAGGGAAGTCTGGGTGCTGGTTTGAGTATGGGAGCTTGTATGCTTCTCTATCCAGATTGGGAGAAGGCCAACGAGGATAGCAGCAAAAACTGACTCAGACAAGAAGCAATATCCTGTAGGTGGTGAAGCTTGTATAGATGACAGCTGGGATATATTTTTATCTAGATCAGTGTAGATGGGAACGACAGGGCAGACCAACTGGATCTACTATGTTGCAATGTTGTACGTTTTTATTTGTCAACCTTGGAGAATATCTGTCAACTCTAAATTTTCTACATTCATAACACTGAAAAGCTTTCCAGAAGCCAAAATATCATTCAAATCATCATCATCATCATTATTTATTTAATATCAAGCTTTTCCAGGAGACGAGTTCAAAGCGTGATACAACAGAGTTTAAGAATTATAGTAAGTGCAGAATATAATCGATAATAGCATTACAAGAGGAGTAAAAGTACATTTGATAGGTATAAATATATATATAATAAATGTGAATTACATATGATAGGTATCTTGTGGTGGTGACAAGAATAGTTTATGTTTGCTAGGAGTGAGTTGTAGACTATTTGGACCTTGGAAACCCAAGATTGGTCATGGTATTTAAAAATGCAAACTCTGTTAATTAAAGCAGTCTTAGTAAAGATACCTGCTCATATAAACACTTTTTTCTAGCTCTGTATTAGACTTATATCCCTTCCCACCTCTTATTTTCATGGAATTGTTGAAAAAGGGTTGAGTTAGGCTTTTAAGACTATAAAAATAAAGCATCATTAGTCAAAGTATTCCTGTTAGACTACATGGAAGAATTCTTCATGTTAACACATGCCTTCAAAATAGTTAATAAAAATCTGCAAGGGGTAAGGAGCCTAATTCTTTGTGCTTTCTCTAGTTGTAATAAATAATCCTATGATGTGCTCTTAACCATGGAATGGCATCTTTATTGAGGTGCGGGGGTTGCAGAAGAAAAGAAAGGACCAAAACATGAAGCTCCCTCCTGCCCATAGTAGAATTTCAAATCTTTCTTCTAGTAGCTCTGGAATTTAATCCTGATACCATGGATTTAACATTGTGGAATAATAACGTGTTGCATAATCATGCCAGCAAAGATTTATAACTGTGTAATGAATAGCCAGGAATAGAACACTGGTGAATATCATGAGTTATATTTCTGCTCTGACTTTTTCCTCTCCTATATTTACTTCAAAATAGGAAATAGAGCCACAAGTTTCAAACAGCTCTTTTTCTGTTTAAAGCAGCAGCACTAGCAAATGTTTCTTCAAGAGGATTTGATGGGCAGTTCCAACAAGCAAAATATAATTGACATCTTCTTTTTTTTTTTTTAATAAAAACTATATACCTTTTATTTTGGCTATATTCCTTGGTTTAAAACATCTTTTTGGAGTCCATCTTCAGTTGTTCATGCTTTATTTATACTTTATATGTATCAATATTATACCTCCAAAAAGTTCTGATAAAAGTTAGCAATACCATAGGCGCCAGCTCTGTAGGTGCTCTGGGTGCTTGAGCAACCCCAATATTGTCTCCTGCTCTCCTGCATGATAGGAGCTAAGAGTTCAAAGTTGCATATCTTTGGAGTTCTCCATGGACAGAAGCACAAAACAACCACACATAGTGGATGACATCAGAGATGGCGCCGAATCTGGACCAATCGCCTCTTCTACAGCTCTGAAGAATCTGGAAAAACTTTGGAGCACGCGCAGGCAGGCTATCGTGCAGTTACCGCTTAAAGTTACTTCAGGAAGTAAACAGGTATAATAAGCAAACCGTCAAAGTATATAAATATCAACTATTGGGAGGAGGGAGGGAATGAGGGGCTGTTTTGTGCTTCCGTCCACGGAGAAACTCCAGTCCTTGTATGCAACTCTGATTTCTCTGTAGACGTGAGTATAATACAGCCCCACATGGTGCAACTGCAAAGCTCAGTAAAAAATGAAAAAAGAAAAATCTTTATTATGAAGGGAAAGCCTTTCCTCTTGCAGATGAGTCCCACTTCTTTTCATTGGAATCCCATTGAAAAGCAATGCAATGGTATTTAAAAAATGTATTAAAAGATGACCAAGTAGCCGCTCTGCAAATTTCAATAGGAGGCGCTCCATTTAAAAAGGCCAAAGATGTCGCCTTTGCTCGTAGAGCGTGAGCTGATACTGTAGATTTTAAGTTTTTGATTCTTATTGATAGCAGAAAGTTATACACCTAACTTTCCAATTTGATAAGGTTTGTTTAATGACAGCTTTATCCAATGTAGCTAGAGCATATGAGACAAACAATTGAGAAGATTTCTATTTTGATTTGGTATGAGATAGATAGAATAAACATTCTATGGAAGGCTGAAGAAGAATGCATTCTCTGTTCATATGCAGATTTATGAGGCTTTGGAAAAAGAATGGTAGTTGTAATGATGAAACATCTTTTGGTTGAAAAGCAGGATTCATTCTTAAAACTGTATTGTGTGTAGTGTTGGTAAGTGGCAAGAGCTTGTAGCTCACTTATTCACCTGGCAGATGTGATGGCGATCAAAAACAAAGTTTTCCAAGTAAAGAATTGTAAACTAGAATCCCATATAGGTTCAAAAGGTGATTTGTTAAGGCATTTTAATATCAAGAATAAATCCCATTGAGGTGAAGGCTTTTGTAAAGGTGGCTTTAGTTTAGAAAGTTCCTTCATGAATTTAGCAACATATGGATGAGGAGCTATTGATTTATGCTCATGACTAATGTGAAACACTGCAATTGCACTTAAATGACTTTTGATGGAAGTCATCTTTGAATTTGATTTAGAGAGAAACAGGAGATATTTCAGTATTTCTGGAACTCTAGCCTGGTTTGGAATTATGTGCTGCTGAGAACACCATCTCTTGAAACGGAACCATTTGAGAATATATTTATTTATTTTATTTATTTAATGCTTTTATATACCGTGTTTGTATGTACATCACATCGGTTTACAGTAAACGTATAGCGAAAGAGGAGAGAGAAAGGAGCAAAAAGTTACAATGAACGTTATAAATAATTTCAGAAGCAATGAATATGCTTTCCAAGTGGTTGGTTTTTTGAAAGCTTTCATTATTTCCCTTATATTTCTTTAGGATAACCATTTAAGTCTCCCAATGTATTCTTCAAGCTGTGAAATTGAGAGATTTCAGGTTGGGATGTAAAAGGGAAACTTGATCTTGAGAGAGGAGATCCAGTAGTAGAGGAAGTGTTTGGTTTGAATTGTTTGCCAGACTGAGTAGAGTTGAGAACCATACTTGTCGAGGCCAAGCTGGTGCTATGAGAATTATGGACACTCATTCTTTTTGTATTTTCACAAGAGATTTGGGAATTAATGGGATCAGTGGGAAAGCATAGAGAAGATCCTTGGCTCCAGTCAAGAAGGAAGGCATCCATCAATATCGCTCCTTTGGACGGTAGACAGAAGCAAAAGACAGTTAGGGGTTTTTTTTTTTTTGAGAGGCAAAAAAACCTATGGGGTATGTCCCTACTTTTGAAAAGATCCCGTAGAACCCAGTTGTTTAGTTCCCATTCGTGAGGAGAGATTTTTTGACCTAACCTGTCAGTTAGCTGATTCTGTTCACCTGGGATATAAATGGTTGTAAATGTGATCTGTCTTTTCAATGCTGTTTTCCACAGTCATAGAGCTTCTACACAGAGAAGAAGTGATCTTGTGCCCCCTTGCTTGTTTATATAAACCATCAACTCCTGGTTGCTGTGTTAATCTGGAGAACACAGTTCGATATGTTGTGAATGAAGACTTTGAGAGCCTTGTGAACTGCCTTTAATTAGAGATTTATATGCAGATGAGATTTCTGCATGGATGAAATGCCTTGTATACAATGGTTTTCGAAATGTGCTCTCCAACCCAGTAAGGAAGCGTCTGTTGTCAAGCTCCAAGTCTGATTGGGATGATTGAAAGGTTTTCCCACACAGAGATGAGATGCTTGAAGCCATCAAATTTGTTACTTGGACTTTGAAAGAAAGAGGTTGAATTGTTTGGCATCATTGAGTTTGAAAAATCCATTGTGATATCTCATATGCCATTTCATGAGAGGTATTGAATGGATTGCAGTGGCCAAATGACCCAACATCTTCATGAAGATCTTGGCCGAATCCTGCTTCCAAAGATATACTTTTTTTTTTTTAACTGAAGTTTGTAGAGAGTGAATTCTGCTCGCAGGGAGGAAGGCTCCAGGGGGGTAATTTTCAAAGGAGTTACGCGCATAAATGTAACTACTATTGTAGCAATTTTCAAAAGCCATTTACTCATGTAAAGTGCACTTATGCGAATAAATCCTATGGACGATTCAATGGCATATATTGTAGCAATTTTCAAAAGCCCACTTACTCGAGTAAAGTGCATTTACATGCGTAAAACCCAGATTTACGCATGTAAATGCTTTTTAAAATCCGCCCCTTTGGATATTGGTATCCAGTTTGGCACCAATAAATTTCAGGGTGCGGGAAGGAGTTAAGAAAGACTTTCCCCAGTTTATCAAAAAACCTAAATTATGACGACGTGAAATCACACGAGATAGGTCTGATATGGATGAATCATATGAACGATATACAATCAGTCAGTTATCTAAATAGGGAAAACAGATATACCTTTTTTCTATAGACAAGCTGCCATGTTAACTAGACATTTTGTAAATTCACATGGTGCAGCCAAAAAGCAGAAAGGTAGTACTCTCTCCTGAAAATGTTTTGAAATTGAAATCTGAGAAACTTTCTGAAATCTTTGTCTATGGGAATGTGAAGATAAGCATCTTTTAAGTTGAGAAAGGTTAGCCATCCCCTTTCTGTATGAAGGGAAATACTGTGCCCAAGGAGTTCATCTTGAACTTTTCGTTCTTGATATGCTGCTTGTTGAGCAGGCGAAGATCTAAAATAGGTCTCATTTCCCCCGTCTTTTTGAGGATTAAGAAGTAACGGGAATAAAATCCCTCCCCTCTTTGTAGAGATGGAACTGGCTGAATTACTCTTTTTGAAATTAGATCCTTCAATTCTACTTTTAAGAGGTTAAGATAGTGAGAAGGGGGAATGAACAACTGGCACTGATTGTGAAATAGAATTTTCTGAAAATTGAGAAAGTATAATTTTTCTATTATGGATAACACCCATGAATTCCTCCCTCACTTGGATTTCAGGAAAAAGGTTGTCAAGAAGAATGGGCTATCTTGCTTAAAGATTAAGGAACAGATTTGTTTGAACGTCTTCCTCTTCCTCTATATGTTGCTTGATTAGTCGATTGTTGGAATGAGACTGAGATTAGTGTTTTTGCTGATAATTTTGAGAATATGGAAATCTTTTCTTGTAATAATAGTTATAAGGCCTCTTTTTATATGTAGAGATATACTTTCTCTGCTGAAAAGGATCAAATGTTGGTGTAGATAAGGATTGTAAAGCAGTACAGCTTTCATTGCCATTACTGTTTCTTGGACTTTTTCCAAAACTGACTGTTCACAAGGTAGGATGCATCAGCTATCCTCTCAAATAAATCTTCACTAATATTGGAAGACTTTATCCAAGCCAAATGTCTGGAAGCTATCGCTGTTGCAGACGATCTAGCAGCAGATTCAAAGATGTCATATGCAGATCCGATTAAATGACCAGTAGCTTCCTCAAGGTGTTAACTATGATTATGGAGTGTTTCTATGTCCTGCACTATTTGGATTTGATGTGCTGCAATTCTAGCTGTCAATATGGCTGACTGAAATTGGCACTTTTGCATAGAATCCAACAATCGCAAATCTTTGGAAGGTGGAACTGCTGCAAAAGCTTTGGATTTTCTAAGCTTTTTCAAAGCAGATTCTACAACAATGGATTAATGTCGAAGTTGATTTTTTTTTTTTTTTTTAAATCCTGGACTCTCTTGCACTCTGTACTTAATATCTGCAGCCTTTGACACAGGAGGAATGGTATATGGAGTTGACCATATTTTTGATTGGATGTTCTCCAATGTTTTATGAACTAGAACTGCTTTTCTTCATGGTTTGGATTGTATATATTTTCAAATATCCAGCAGCTTTTATAGTCATTTTATCAATGAATCTAGGTTATGATGGGTCTTGAGTTGGAGATTCTGGCTTTTCATTTTGTGGAGAATCTTCTGGTGGAATATCTATGTTTGAATATGTTTGTTCAAGATTCGAATAAGAAATTTCACCCTCACTTTGATATTTTGTAGAAACTTGGGTATCTGCTGCAATATCTTTTTTTTGGAGGCAGCAAAACATCCTTAACCGGTGATTTCTTGTGTAGTTCAGGATGTTTAGGAACTATGTCTTTCATATCTTGTTTAACAAATTCTTGCCACCTCTTTTTTTACAAATTGTTCTGGTAAAGGAGGATAATCATCTGAAGGATTTTGCTCTTCCTTACGTAGGACTTATAGAAGGTGAAGGAGTGAACTCTTCTTCTCTTTTTTGCTCTCTTCAGAGAATCATGAAGGCCAACTACTGATATTATCGAAGAAAAAGATAAAGATAAGTGTGAATGAGTATGGACAGAGTATTCCACATCTGAATGCTTCATAACTTTTTCTACAGAATGTAATCTATCTGTACTTGGCTTAAGAAACTGCCTAGGAGAAGAGAATAACACTTCAAAATCTTCTAAAGAGGACTATTCTTGCCCTTTATAATGCTTTGTTGATGAACATTTTCTAAGTGCCTTAGAGTAGGGTTGCACTTTATAGTGGGCACGATGATGATGCTGTGGAATGGTGCAGTGATGGTGCCTTGAAATGGTGCAGAGATGAGAAATGGTGAGGTGATTGTGCTGGTGATGTCGCCGAATAATGTCTTGATAATGGTTCCACAGAATATTGCAGCGATGGTGCCGTAGACTGGTAAGGCATAGGTGCCTTACATATATTCGGCACAATAGAAGTGAACACATGAGTTGGTTACAATTGGGCTTTTGATGGTGAACACTTAAAAGTTTTAGGACCTCTTAATTCTTTAGACAGTATTAAGCACTGTTTTTCTGAATTATGAAAACTACTCTTTATTTTTAAAGTGAGAAATCTCAGCTTTAGAAGCAATATATTTAGCTCTCAATTCCATCTGGAGCTTATAAAAATTGTATTTAATAGCTCTGGGAGACATGCGACCACATTGTCGGGGCACAAACAGCATATACACACATCATGTAGATCCTAAAGATCCCATTGTTTTGGGATACCTTTGGAACATTTTAAATGACGCCTTATCTTTTGAAGACTTCATAAGCTAACCCAAGAACTTCCCATTAAAACTCTAGAAACTTTATTGGGTTCAGTGGGAACCAAAGAAGACTTTGTGATAGCACTTCCAAACTCTTCGGCAGAAAAAGATAACTGAGGTAACTTTAGGCAGTAACTGCACAATAGCCTCTCTGTGCATGCTCCAAAGTTTTTCCAGATTCTTTGGAGCTGCAGAAAATGTGATTGGTCCAGATTTGGCGCCATGAAATCACTCAGCATGTGGGGCTGTTTTGTATGCACGTCCATGCTACAGGGCTGCCAGGGAAGGCAGGAATGAAGTGTTTGTCTCCTAGTTACTGCTCCCACCTCCCCCTGCAGTCCATTGGTAAAGTAATGTCTGACCAATGGGCTTCGGGGAGGGCATGCACTGCATTTTTGTCTCCTAGCTATTATTCCCACCTTCCCCTGCAGCCTATTGGCTGATTGTGGAATGTCTGACCAATGGAGGACCAGACAGCAGCAGCAGTCTCGGACAGATAGGCTTCCTGAAATGCAGAGGAGATGGGGAAAGGCTGCTGATAGAAGGGCTAGAAAGGAAAAGAGAAACAGAAGAGTTATAAGCAGGGTAAGAGAGGGGTTGAGAGAACTACTGGGAGATGTTTGGAAAGGGGAGACTGGTTTGGAAAGGAACTGAAATAAAGAATTCTAGCTGGTAGAGGAGACTCTGTGAGGGGAAGAGGGCCTGGGAGAAGAATTGTGGGAGAGGTAGAGGAGCAGGCACAGACCCAGGCTGTGAGAGGCAGGGAGAATTGTAGAGAAGGTTGACAGAGAGGGGACATGGGCTATGAGAAGGAAACAGTAGCCGAGAGAAGGGAAAGGATGATACAAGATAGGAGAGAGGACATGGGCTGTGATAAGAAGAGGAGCAGGGATAATTGATTAGGTGAAGAGAATTTTAAAAGAAAGAGAGAGAGGTGAAGATATCTGGGAAAAGAGCTATGTGAATTTTGGTGGGTGACTGATAGAGGAGTAAACCAAGAGAAAGGATGTGAAAAGAGGGGATCATGATGGAGGGAAGAGGCAAGAGGTGGGGAGGGAGATGGAAATGGCAAGACAGGGTGAGACCCGGAGGTGAGGGAAGATAATGAGTTGTGGAGAGACAGCTGGTGAATAGAAAGAGTTATACACATGGAGGAAAAATAAAAGTTAAAAGAAATAACAGGAAGACTAGAAAATTAGCCTTAAAAGAATAAGGAAGGTCTAAGGCAGAGAGGAAACTGAGAAAAAGCCAAGAGCCAGCAGTAACAGAGGATAGATTCAAACTACAGACAAAAAGGTTGGTAAGTGCTTGAAATAATTGAGGTAAAATGTTTTAAAGTTTCACGCATGATGCATAATGGCTGTTGCAAACTACTTAGAAAGCCATTGTAGGGTGCAGGTTATGGCATTAATTATCAATAAGAAAACAACTAGTAGGTCTCAGACCTGCATGCCTGCAGCCCACCCATATTAAACTTGTGCCCACCCAAAAAATCAGTTCTGCCTACGCCACTGATAGCACCTTGAACTATTCCATATTTAACTGTGATCTTAATTAGCCACATTTTAACAGACAAAAAGTCCTAAACTCTAACCCTGTCATGGTGAAAATGTGTTTGCTTAATTAAGTTGAAGGTAAAGGCTCTAATGGTTTAAATAGCAATGGGAGTCTCAAATATTCTCATTTTCTGACATTTTCCTGTAAATGAAATATAAATCAATACAAAAAGAAGAATGTTAGTGATTTTGCTTGTTTAAACAGCCAAAACTGGAGGAAGGCCCAAGCCCCTTGTGATGTCATTGAGCATTTTGAAAGCTGCTCTACCTGCAGTCAAAGAAGCAAACTGGCCTCATGAAATATTCACAAGTACCTTTGCTTGACCTTATTCCTAGGACTCCTGCTTTTGTGGAGCCCAAGGAATAAGCTCAAAGAGACGTATGGATATTTTATGAGGCCAGTTTCTGTCTTTGACAACAGGGCTTAACCAATGGCAGAGCAGCTTTCAAAATGCTCAATGACATCACAATGTGCTCTTACCTCCCTCAGATTTCAACTGCATTGTCCCGTTTTCTTACTGGGGAAAAAAAAAAAGAAATAGGGTTTCTAAATATGGGACTCGAGAGCACTTTTGGGGGATGTGTGTCCCAGGATGCTTTAGCATCTGTGGCAGAATGTTGAATGAAACTGGGTGAATGGTTCAAAAGTTATCGGGGGAAAGGGAAGGAAGGGGGACAGGACAAATACACAATCCTGATGATTTTATACGTTCAATTTCCCTGTAGGAAACTATGTTTAAAAGGAAGCAACGGAGTCATGTAACATGAAAAGTGATATTTGGAAGATTTGTGTTAATACTGTAGCTTTAAATCTTAACAAAAACAAAATTAACCACAAAATCTTCAAAGAAGTGAGACTTATTTTTATGTTCAAACAATGCATATGAACATTCAGATCAAAAAGGGGCAGATGCTTCAGAAAATCATTCCTGTCCATTCAAGTAGTCAGAACATCAACAAAGGAAGCAGGAAATTAGTATAATTGCATTATATCTTTAATCAGATGTGCCAAATGACAGCCTGATGCCATTATGCAAATAAAACATTTTTATGTCCAGCCAGAATTCAAGCCAGCAGGTCCCCTCAGGCGTGATCATCCACTCTTAGTTTTGGGGTGTTACGTATTTAGAACACCTGAGATGCAGACAGATAACAGGAATGCAATTTCAGCTTGGTGTAGGTCACTTTGCTTATTTATGGCTCTCTCTCAGATGCCTATATCTGGATGCAGATGGTCTGTTGCAAACAGCAATTCGGGAATGTCGAGTGGTTTCAGAAGTTTTGAGGACAGCACAATTACCTAAAGATAGAAAAATATAATGAAAAAAAAACTTATAGTGCCCCCACCTTCCACCACACCTGAGCTTTCACCTCTGTCAGAACCAGCCCCACCCTCCTCTTGCTGCTCCTGAAGACGGTAGATTGTAAGTGGAGGCATTATGCGGTATTTTTTTCAGTTGTGTGCCTGGCTGCAAAGCTGTGCATGCAATTTCAAGCACGAAGAAAACAACCTGAGGGCCTGATTCACTCACTAAGGCATTTCTCCCATTCTGTGTCTATGGGAAAATGCCTTGATGAATCAGGCCCTGACTTTGAAACACAAGCTACCTGCATCAAATGAATTTCAATATCAGGTAGTTATATAGCTACGGTAACTATATGCACATAACTTTATGCTTTGCTTAGCAATGAGTAAAATTATGTGGATAAAGTACATACCATATCCAAGCACAACTTTTCAAAATTCAAGATGTGTGGATAAATCTATAACACCCCTTCCCCTGAACCTAAACCCATATCTTTAGGAAGCGAAAAAGCCACTTATGCACATTCAGTCAAGTTACGTATGTAATTCTTTATGTTACATACCAAAGTACGAACTAAGCTTTTGAAAATTTACTCCAGTAGGCCTTCAGTGAAGGTCATGGGGGCTTTATTCTTCCTGATTAGGCCTTGCCCTCCTCTTCCTCCTCCTACTGAAGGAGAAGGCCACAGACCTGACTCGCTTTAGCACTGTATGTATATATGTGAGTGTGTGCGCATCCTGAATCCCACCTGGAGGTGTTGCTTTTATACTGGAGCTTAGCTTCCCACCCCTATGGAAATTATGAATGTTACTTATGCAGCATTCCTAGTCCCTGTTGTCCCACACAGTAGAAGTCAGATTTTGGAATTCAGTCTAGGTCTCCAAGATGACAACACACAGTACTGCCAGTGGGCCATTAACCAGTCCTAGGCACCGCATGTTTGAAACACCATTATAAATAATTGTAAAATAAATGTCCTGAAGATGAAGCATCTCTGACATAATGTTTTAAAAGAAGCCCCTAGCAGTAAGTCACTTTATATAAATGAGCCTAGGGAACAGGAATCCTAAGTTCAAATTCTCAAGTTTCTTTGTATGCAAAAGTATTCGGTTCTAGGGGTATAATCAAAGTATCCAATTAGGTTCTTTTTCTCTTTTTTTAAACTCTTTATTTATAAACTTTTTTTTTTTTTGGCATACAAGGTACAAAAACATAGTCATAGTGAGAAGAAGACTGCATGAGTCCATTATATACACTGTTTGCTTAGCTAACTGACACAGAGAAAACATGCAAACATAAAGCTGAGAGCAGCTTCACCATTATCTATCTGTTGTCGGTACACAGCAGCAAGTGTAACTCTAATCAACAAATAAGACATCCAAGCTACATAACCATGGCTTCACAGTCATGTTATCCGGCACTGATTCCACAATATCGATGGTAGATCCCCCAGACATTGTATGTGAATTGCTTGTGTTTAAGCACAAATCGTTGACGTTCGATATCCATAATCTCCCATACCTGCACTCGTCAATGTTCTAAACAAGGATTACACTTCCAGAATGTAGCTATGGTAAAGAGAGTTGCTAGTAAAAGCTGACCAACCAGGTTTCTGTGTTTACGTAGCACCAAGGACCCGTCCCATCTACCCAATAAACCCATTAAAGGCACTATATATATGTGGGATTCCTAAGCTATCAGCAATTCCCTGTGAACCCCCCCTGCCAAAAGAACTGTACTCCCTAGCAATGCCACCACAAGTGAAGTTCTTTTTCTCTTAAGAATGCAAATTATCGGTTAATGACTACTCCCTCTTCAATAAACATGAACTTAATTTTCCCTCGGAGGCCTAGTTTACAAATGGCCGTTGCTACTATCTGGTCAGATCTCAGAAACAGTGCACAGTGTTTGAGCAGACACTTTACTGGGGATGCAGGAGTTACATTTAAGAAAGAGAACTGAGCAACAAATATAAATGTATAGTACTACCTGTTTCATGTTGGCTCCATCCTATACATGCTGTTTATGAAAACAAACGAAACGAATGGCCAGCGTGGGGCTTCACAGGAGCATAGTTTGGATGTCGTCTTGCCATCTCAGTGCCATAGGCAAATGTAATCAAATAAGAATGGTGGAAGACCTTCAAAGTTTATTAGCTATACGTATGTGGTTTTGGTTTTGGGGAGGTTTTCCTCCTATTTTAAAAACACCCCTGTCTCTATAAAAAAAATAAGATGCTTCTTAATGCTTACAGCTGATTTCGAAGTGTTAATTTCCTGTCAACAGAATCATAACTGGTGGATGGGAAGTTCTCATCAAAATGAATTTCTGCCCCAAATTACACCTGAAAGTCCTGGAAAAAGTTAGATGTGCTAGCAGAAATATGAGGCTCTCTGGCTAGTGGCTAGGATATATCCTTAACAGTATGGAGAGAAATAACTGGGTAGACTAGATGGGCCAGTTGGTCTTGATCTGCCATGTTATCTATGTTAAGCAAAGTGCAGTAACACTGGAGCAAGTCTTATGTTTAAGGTGTTCCTGCCATGGAATATAAACCAGAGAGTGTCGTTTCATTAGGCAATCACGCAAGACAGTCAACATCCACTGATGTCAGCTCCTGAAAGAATTGCCTGAATTATAATGCACACTAATTAAATATGTAAAAGAAGAGACCTTTTATGATTTTTAAATTGCAGAACTGCTCCATGCAGGGAAGATGAAAGCTTGTTTTTATAAAGTGACTTATTGCCGTGGGCTCCTTTTAAAGGATTAGAGAAAAAAAAATTGAAGGCTTTTAGTGTGCCCTGGTGTCTGAAACAAACTACCTAGAGATCAGCAAATACAAGTCTACATAACAAAAAAAGGTTGTGGTGGACAAATATTTATCTTCATCTTAATGGATATGCTGGCTCAAATAATAGACTTTTTGAAGGCACAATAATCCTGGACAGGTGGGAGATACTCACTGCTGAACTATATAAATCCCAGGTAATCCAACCAAGTAAATCAGATGCTCTTCATATGAAAGACTCAAGCAATAACTTCTTTTTTGACTCCTCTAAAGGCCTTTAACCTAAACAGTAACAATTTCAAACAAAGGGCAAGTGGTAGTAAAAATCTGCCGTGAAAGCTGTAAATGCTCTAGAAACCTGCCTTGAGGGGTGACCTGCGACTGGGGGTCAAGCTGAAAGTAAAGCAACACCAGATAGAATGTCACGGCTGCAGAACTTCAATCCCTTCCCTTGAAGGGAAGTGGTGTGGAGGAAGCCTAAATTCCCAGTGCGTCCCACTGAAATATCTCTTATTAACGCGGGGATCTTTTCAATCTTCACTGATACATTTTGAGCCTGGATTAACTTGTCCATCGATATGTGACAGATGAAGTAGCATTTTAACGCAACAAAGAATTCTAGTGCCCCTTTGGAAAGAAATCTGTTATAATCACACTGAAGAAACATTGGTAAAAGCATTGGTATTTGCTGATAAATAGGGTTTGAACTTTTCAAAAAGAAAATGGAGATTAAAAATGCGACGGCGTTCTCAGCCTCTGTTTTTGGCCTTTGTGCTACAGAGATTACAGATCAAGCATACACTGAGAGGTGAATTTTTAAAAACATTTACACATGTAAAATCAGCTTATACATGTTATTTTAAAAACATCAAACGTATGCACATATTTTCAGTCTCGCGTGCACATTCTGGGTCAAGTGTTACACATGTAAATTGCTATTTCACAAGCAACGTACGCATAATATGTTTATCAATTTATTCACATCATTTTACACCTGCTAATTATCGTGTATAATTGATATCAGACGGGGCTATTCTTTACTATTGGTTGGATGGGAGGTCTGGGTGAAGTGGGGGCAGCTCAGGGTAAAAAACTAGGAGGGTTTCAATGACCTGGAGAAGGATAGGGTGAACTGCTGGATGTTTCAGCAGACTGGTGATTTCAATTACACGCACACGTTTTAAAATATAACAACACTCAGGCCTATCCTGTAAAGTGCGGCCGCGTTTACCCTGCTCCTAAGCCGCTTTTAACTCACGTTCCGGCCGCGTTAGCCCTTCCTGCGATCCCGAATCCCCTTTAACCTACTCCTACCGCGTCCTAAATTCCCCGGGTAACCCCTTCCGCCCGCGGCATGTATATTGCATGCAAACGAGCGAATTAGCTCGATATTGCATGCAAACGAGCCAATTAGCTATTCCCCTAGCATCCTGTAACCCGCACCCCGACTAACGCTACCTTTCCCTGCCGTTTTGTCGCACGTTTAACCTGCAAACTTACCGCCTACCCTGACCCAGGCGGTAGAGGCATGGGTAAGGGTAGGTGGCAAGCTTTCCCCCAGCCCCCGCTCACCTGCCCCGGCCGCGATCATGGGTGCAGGTCTCCGTGGCAGCCCCAGTCCTCTCCCCTGCTCCCGAAGCCAAAAAAAAAAAAGCTTTTTTTTTTTTTTGGCTTCGGGAGGAGGGGAGAGGACTGGGGCTGCCACGGAGACCGCTTTCCCCCGTGCAAGTAAGTTGTTTCGCTGCTTGTCTCTTCTCCCCCCTCCCGGAGCAGGGCGCGAAAAGCCGCCTTGCTCCGGGAGGAGGGGGGACACTGACAGCGGCGAAGCAACGGCGAAGACAGCAGCGAAGCAGCGGCGAAGACAGCGGCGAAACGACCTTTCAGTGCCCCCCCTCCTCTCGGAGCAGGGCGGAAAAGCCGCCTTGCTCCGGGAGGAGGGGGGACACTGACAGCGGCGAAGCAACGGCGAAGACAGCGGCGAAACGACTTTTCAGTGCCCCCCCTCCTCTCGGAGCAGGGCGGAAAAGCCGCCTTGCTCCGGGAGGAGGGGGGACACTAGCAACGGTGAAGCTTTCCCCCAGCCCGGACGCCGGCAAAAAAACTTACTTTTTTTGCAGCCAGCCATGAGCAGGAACACGATCTGGCCTGCCTTAGCTCCTCCCGATAAGATGGCCGCCTGCACGGGGAAAGCGTGCAATTGGCCGCTCAAGACACACCTCGCTAGAACGCCTTTTATATGCAGTCAGAGTTATACATGTTAAGAACTTGCTGTTTTACGTTTCTGAAAATCCACTTACATGTATTTCAACCAATTATTCAACCTCCTTATTTTATGTTGACATGCCTCAACTAAGCTTATAAAAATGTACTTCTTCATGTAAAAAGTACTGAAATATAGTCATACACAGATTCCAATAGCATTGATATAAAGGGTCAAGACAGAAAACAAAATATAAACAATTATTAGAAAAGAGGCCAATTGCACGCTTTCCCCGTGCAGGCGGCCATCTTGTTGGGAGGAGCTAAGGCAGGCCAGATCGTGTTCCTGCTCATGGCTGGCTGCAAAAAAAGTAAGTTTTTTTGCCGGCGTCCGGGCTGGGGGAAAGCTTCACCGTTGCTAGTGTCCCCCCTCCTCCCGGAGCAAGGCGGCTTTTCCGCCCTGCTCCGAGAGGAGGGGGGGCACTGAAAAGTCGTTTCGCCGCTGTCTTCGCCGCTGCTTCGCCGCTGTCAGTGTCCCCCCTCCTCCCGGAGCAAGGCGGCTTTTCCGCCCTGCTCCGAGAGGAGGGGGGGCACTGACAAGTCGTTTCGCCGTTGTTTCTGCGCTGTCGCCGCCGTTGCTTCCTGGTATCTGTCATTTCAAATGACATTTGAAATGACAGATACCAGCGTGGCGTGAAGCCTTAGGCCCGCGCACCCAGGATCCTGTATAGGCGCTCTATCCAGTATCCTGGGTTGCGCGGGACTAAGGCTTTTCGGACGCGGCTTACATTTACATATAATTAGGCTTCAGGATCGAGCGGTAGGTGAGCTGCACTGTGCGGGCGGTAACCGCGGGTGCCGTAGGCACTAACGCAGCTCTTCCTACCGCTCGGTACTGGATAGGCCTGACTGTGTGCTAAAACAGGGTTTCCACGTGAGCAAGTCATAATTTTTTTCACACATAAAATGTGTGCTTTATGTTTTCAAAACAAATAGGAAAAGTACGTGCTTTTCAATGCATTAAAGGTATTTTGTGCGCAACCGGATTTACAGGTATTTTATAATCTGCATATACTTCATATACGCAGGTTACCAAATACTGTCATAGATCTGCGCGCAGCCATATTCATGTGTATACGGCGCCGCTCGGAGTTGTTTGAACACTTGAAATATTGGTTAGGCTCATACAACACAATCAACTACATTTTTTTTCCTAAATAAATATTAACGAGTACTGTAAACCTCAGCAATGAGCTGTGTTTGTAGGATTTAGGGTCAGCTCTTTAGTGACTTAGTACTGAATCACCCTGTCAATTGGGTATCCTGGTTTCAGATTGATCAAACCAGTAGAGGAAAAGAAAAGAGTCATAACACAGATATGATGTACTAATTCTGGAACGTATAACCTGCCCTGTTTCTGAAGAGCTTACATTAGCTGGTGCTGCATATTAAATATCAGTGACAGTGATCTCAGAGCTGTGATACTGAACACTTACATTGTAACTGCTCATATATGGGAAAGGGCAGGTTTAATAAATAAATAAATAAATAAAACCTATTCCTGTAAGCAATATAGGGGACGATATTCACTAAAGCCACCTAGAGGCAAGCTATGCGGGTAACTCTGTACCCGTTGAAACTTTAGTGGATTTCAAAATTTGCTAAAGCTTACATGGATATAAAGGTACTCGCATACTTTCTCTGTCTGCAATATCTGTGGCTGGTGTTAGGCAGGGGAAATGATCTGTATATGTTTTCAAATTCTAGATACATGCATAGTTTGCTCTCGTCCCTACCTCTCGAAAATGCCCACTCTTGAGCAGCTACATTAGAGCCGTCTAGTAGAGCTAGTTGGCTATGTTTGGTTTGGTCGCCGTACATGGGGCAGTTTTCAGGCCATTTGATCTAGCCGGTTAATGACTAAGGGTAGCTGGCCAGATCATTATGAAAACTGCCCTCCATAGGCACAGCTGGTAAGCATGGCCAGTGTCTGTTTCTATCACTGCTGAATCTTCCTTGTAACCATACGATTTACTCATATATAATACTCTGTACGCTGAATGCACTCCAAATTAATAACATAGCATCAATCTGTTTACCCTTTCAACTCTTATGTACTAATGGGTACATGTTTAGTTGTACAACATATTTAAAGTTATGCATGTATTTTGAAGAACACACAAAACAACTGGATATTCAGTTTACCCATGTAAACGGTGTTAAGTGGATGAATGCATGCAAGCAACTTTCCCCATGCCAAAATGATGGCCTAACTTACACTTGTTGGCATGTCGGTTATGCAGGTACTTTTTGAACATTAAGTATGTATAAAAAGATTGACACACCTCGCTAGAACGCCTTTTATATGCAGTCAGAGTTATACATGTTAAGAACTTGCTGGTTTTACGTTTCTGAAAATCCACTTACATGTATTTCAACCAATTATTCAACCTCCTTATTTTATGTTGACATGCCTCAACTAAGCTTATAAAAATGTACTTCTTCATGTAAAAAGTACTGAAATATAGTCATACACAGATTCCAATAGCATTGATATAAAGGGTCAAGACAGAAAACAAAATATAAACAATTATTAGAAAAGAGATGGAGAAATTCCTTGATGCAGCAAGCCATTTTCACCATGTTCTTTGCCAATTCAAAGAGCAGAAATCGTTTAAAAAACGTGTCCTCTGAATAATATGTGCAGTGAGTCAGGTTGAAGGGGGCACAAAGAACACTTTTACGTTTGTCTTTCATTTTGCTTTGCCAATATTGTTTTATGACAGTTTGTTTCTGTTATTTATACTGTTTTATCATATTTTTATTCTACGTTGCATACCGCCTTGAGTGATCTGTTGGAAAGACGGTCCTATAAATGGAAAGAAATATTAAATAAAATATTAAGTTTAGAAAGTGGAAGTATTCTTCCTCCTTTCACTCTATGGAGTTTTCTGAGAGCTCCACCTTTGGAAAGCAGAGACTAAGATGGAAAAATAAAAAGCTCACAAAAACCCCCCCTGAAATCTCAATGCCCTCCAAATCACTGAACTTGATGCACAGTACCAAAGATCCCCTTTGTCTTCATTACAGCCCGAAAGTCTCCTATCGTGCACTAACAAACTTCTGGATATAACATAGCTTTGGTGGTGTAACTGCTGAAAACAGACAGCATTGCGTGGTACTGCCACTAGTAGGCCATAGTACGGAAGCATTCTCTCTCACATTTCTTCCTTACACATACATTACAAAGCTCAGGACCTCCCTTATCAAAGATTTGAAAGCATTTCCTCCTTGTGGGCTAAACCTTTGACATGTGACCATTAGAGTTCCATACCTGGACACCGGGCTTGTGTGTGGCTAGGAGGTCGTTCACCATTTTGACTTCAGAGACGGTCACGCCACCTATCACAAACAGGATCAGAAGGGGATGATCGCTAGGGTGTGGCCGGCTTACCTAGATTAATAAAAGAAAAAAAAATGACTGATGTTTGTTTTGTTCAATATTTATAAAAACTGCAGTCAATATGATATACCCTCTTTAAGAGCATCCCTTCCGTAATAAAAGCCAAAATTTTAAAATTTATATCAAATTTTCTTCATGGGATAAACCTCTTTGGAGGTACCTCTTAGCTTTCAAGAGGATTTTGGAAAAGGCAGCAAAAAAGTACCCAAAGCTCCAATATTCTTTTGACACATAACTATGAAAACTACAAATATGTTAGAAAGATAACTGCTTGTGGCTAAAGGATAGAATCGCAGCAACAAAATATCTTTTTGAAAATATGAAAGGCTTGGATTGTATATACTCCAGGATTTCCATGATTACTTCTTAAAATGATGGTTGTGCATTAACAAGGTGAATAATTTACATAATCTGTGATTCTTTTCTGTTGGTGAAAATAATGGCAAATACCAAAGAATTCTTTTACTCTTGTATGAGCAGAAAGAGCATAATTTGATGTTTACAAATTATGTCCTTTGGTGCAGTTTAAAAAAAAATAAAGTCAGAGGGCCAATTTTTGAGTTCCTGTAACAAAAACATTTTGTCACAACAGAGAACAGGTTGTAATTGAAAAGTTAAAGAAAAGTGATTAAATAAGCAAATAAAAAACCTCAACATCTGGTGATGAGTTGGGGGTGAGGAAGGGAGTCATAGTCATTGCTGAATGGTGACACCTAGTGGTTGGATATAAGGCCTGTGATTGCAGGGTTCTGGGAGAAGCCCTGGTGCATAGCCTCTGGTCAAAGGCTGTCGCCACAATGACTGGACTAAAGTAACTCGAGAGGAGAGATAAACAGGATCAAATTAAGTATGAAGTTACAAAGCTCCGTCCCCAAATGTCCATAGAGTCAAGATAGGCTCATGTAGAAGCACAGTTGCCTTCAGACATAAGCCTAGTTTTTACATTTTTGCTGAATCGAGTAAATCTACCTTCTCTCTCAACATTAATGGAAGACTATTTCCACAAACCTGGCAATACTATAGAAAAAGATCTATTATGAAGATGAGAATGACAATATTGTCTAACAGGTGGCAACTGTAGCCAAAGCATCTCAGATTTCTTCTAGCCTCTTACCATTTTAGCTACCAATTAGAGAAGGAAAATAATGACCTCTGAGTGTCTTAAAAGCCAAAACCAAATTTTTAAATTTACATCAATCTACAACAGGCAACCAATGAAACTGCTGTAATAATGGACTGGCAGATGATCTTCGAGATTCACCCAATACCACATGAGTGGCTGTATTTTCAACCATCCGTAACTTAATCGTTTTCCCCTGTAATCCTAAATGAACTGCATTGCAATAATCCAGCTGGGACAAAATCAATGTGTATGTTACAGATTTTAATGCTGAGATCTCCAAATAAGGTTTCAGTTGTTTCACCAATTTCAATTTATAGCATGTGATGCGAGCCACTTGCGAAGCCTGCTTTTCCAACATGACCTGAGAATTCAATACCACACCCAAAGATTTCACTTGGTCTACAGGCAGCAAATCAATTTCATCTAACCTAGGCAACCTTGGGATATCCCTTGTTCCAGTTTTATAACAATTCAGATTTTGCAACATTAACAACAAACAATCATCACAATCATAAAATATCCTCATCAGAATTCCTTCCTAATGGTGCTAAAATCTGCAAAGCATCTGCATAAATAAATGGATTAAAATCAAACGAATTAACTTCCTTAATGGGGATAAAGACACATTGAAAAGCAAGGGAGACTCCCAATTTCACCTCTCTCAGACAAGACATTTTCTCCTGAAAAGCCACAATCTGTTCTAGATTTTGAAGAAAGTTTGTCAACCTTTACACATATAGTCAGAAAACCAACAAATTAAATCAATTTAATCTGCTTTATAGCTGCTAACATTTTTTTCAGATTTATATTTTGGAAACAAATGAAATCAGTGCTCATGCCTGTAAAACTGGGGAATACATTTTGTAAGTATTTTGGAGGCTTTAATGTTTACAGCGTTTTAAAGAGCGTGAACAGTATTATAATGTATTTTTTATAGTCATCCTTTCAGTGTTTCCAGCCTTGATAGTATTTATAAAACTTAATTACTCTCAGGAACAAGAGAAAATATTTTAAAGGATATGTATAGTGCTAGAAAGTCTTTACAGTATAAGCATGGAGCCATCGCTGTAGCAAATAAAGAGAGGTCATTACCATTAACACATCACAAGGGAAAATATGTGCCCTTGTTTTAAGATTATAATTGGACGATACTCTTGCCATAAATATACTTCAAACCCTTTCTGGGTCTGCAAATGGAAAGGTTCAGTTGACATGCAAATTTGGTCTTAAGCATTTCAATAAGATTGCCAAGAAATGTGTCAAGCAATGACAACTGTCAAATTGGTGTCAATGATGTGGAAACTGGCTTCAGACCACCACTGCACTCTAACATGTTTACAATTGTAATTCACCCATCTCCTATGTGGCGTTCTCATTCTGCAAAGCTTTCTTGCTATAGGAAACACAGCTGTTATATCTGCATTAAAGGAATTTTGGCCAGATCCAAGCAGCTTTGGAACTGGCACACACAATGCACCCAGAGATGGGGCCATTTTATAACATAGGCATGCGTGTGTGTGTGTGTGTGTGTGTGTTATAAAGTAGCCCAGGTGCGCACAGCCGCTTAAAAGTTGGGTTTGAGTCACGCAAGTGGGGGAATTTTGTAACAGGCATGTGTTCAGTCTATGATTAGTTTCACCAGTTTACCCACCAGTTCGCCCATTCCGGAGCTAGGTTCCATAAACCCTCTGGTTCTTTAGCCTGCATTCCCCCCAGTTATCCCCAAACCTCTTAAACCCCTCAGGGATGTGGTATTTTTCATTACTTAACACCTACTCTATTCCAGAAATATACTTACGCAGCACTGGACCTGGGCGCGCATCCAGGTGTGTAGGTGCTTGCGTGCACGTTTCTTAGCCCCTACTCCCGAATGCCCACGTCACACTCATTTTTCGTTCAAAGTGAGATATTCACATAGCAGGAAATGCGTGCACATGTAGGTGGCTTTTAAAATCGGGGGGACATGCGAATGCCCTACATGCATGCACATCTCCTGATTTTGGCGCACATCCGGCATTTAAAGTTCCCCTTTAAGATAAGCTGAAGAATGATATGTATGTGCCCGAAGAAGGTTATGTCAGGCTGTGCCACATTTAATACACAAATCTACTCGAGGGCAACACCAAGTAATCAACGGAGGGAAATCAGCTGGTTTTGATCCAGCTGCAGAAGAACAATTCACATCATTAACACATACATGAGAAGAGGAATGTCTACCTGTCAGTTTAGCAGAAAAAGCAAGAAAATAATGGAAATGGCAAATAAGCAATTTGTAATGGTGGTCCCTCCAGAAGAGAGTTGAGACAGCAGTACCTAGAAGCTGGCACTTCCTGTGTTCTTGTTCTACCTGCTTTACAAAGAAAGAAAAATGACAGTTTCTACTGCTGTCAACGTACTATTATTTTGTTACGAGTACTAAATTAATGAAACACTGCTAAAATGAGAACAAAATTTCCCACTAAAAAAGGGACAATAAAAATGCAGAATTTTGACAACCAAATTAAGTTACAATACAGTTGGTTAGGTTGAATGACGACCAGAGGTCCTGAGGTCCAAACTTGCTTCCGAATACCTAACAATTCTTACTACATGGGAATCCAGGACAAAGCGTAAAAACTCTGCATAGCTGCAACCAATTGTACAACGGTGAACAAATTCCTTCCAGGCCCCACACAGCCTAGCTTATAGTTACCCAGCAATATATTTTTCTCTATACACTTGCCTAATTTATTTTTGAATTGATTTAGTGTTGTAGCTGAATACACACAGGATACTTAGCTTATAACCTCTGAAATGTCAACAACATGATAGGTTAGTACTCTAGAATCAAGTTCAGAGACAAACAATACCCTGTGCAAAATCAATCATTTTACTATTTTTAAACAAACATGCGTTAAGCAAAAATCTCATTAAGCTGCAATTTGTTTCTCAGATGGGGGCCTCCAAGCTTTAAAATGCACTAAACAGCCCGAAACGTGTAAATACACTAGTGTCGTTCAGGCTTCTGCGCATTTAACACACATAAGGCCTGTTTGTGAAACAAATAGTAGTACATTTCACACATAATTTACACATGAAAGTTTATTAAAATTCTGAGTTAATGAGCTGCTGCGGCACAATATCATGCAAAGCAGCTCATTACCTCAGAAGGTAGTGAAAATGAGGCTGGTTTTCACTAAAAGCTAACTACACCTTACTGAGATGGTGTTATCTTTTTATGACTGTCCCTGGCAGCTCAAAGTTCCTCCATAAGTTTTCTACTTGGCTCATTTGCATGAGCAGAAAACTTGATCAAGAATGAGGGCTGATAACCTGCGGGAAATCCTGCAGGGTAATTCATCTGCCCTATAAGGTTGAGTTGAATGTGTTTTATGAACAATAATGACAGAATAGGCAGTAATTGAGCTCAGTTCAAGCAGCATAATATTTCTTGTACATGGAGAGTAACAAGGACCATGTGCTGAGTTGGCTGGGGATAAAATGAGAACGGATTGTTCTCATAAAGGAGGTTATGCAAGATATCATTCATAACGTATTCCTATTAGGAAATGAGAACATTTAATATGAGCCTTCATATAGCCTCAGACTCTTGCATCAAAACATGTATAGAGGGTGTGATGATGAAAGACTAGAATATAAACCTAACCCCTTAGGATCCCAGATAAAAATACACAATACTAATACTACTACTTAACATTTCTATAGCGCTACACGACATACACAGCGCTGCACAAACACACAAAAAGACCGTCCCTGCTCTATAGAGCTTACAATCTAACAAGACAAACACACAGGACAAGAGACTTGGGGTATTTCATAAAGCAAGGCAATGGTGAAAAAGAAAGTTAGTTAACAAAACTAAAGTCAGGCAATCAGGCATAAGATTTAAAAGCAGCTTTAAAAAGGTGGGTCTTTAGATGGGATTTAAACATGGCAATCTGTATTATGTTCTACCTGCGACTGTAAATGAAGTCAAAGTTATAGAATCTGTCCAGAGTCACTCAACTGACTCTTGAATGAGCAGTGCAGTGGATGCCCATCCTTTTGTCTCCTTTTCTGTCTGATTCTTAAAATAGAAATCACACTATCCGAAGTCGTTTTTTTTTTCTCTCCAATTATGCAAAGACAAACTGGACTTAGATTTCAAAGACTTCTCAAAGGTCTTTTAATTTGATCCACTAGGTGATTTTAGGGAAGATTAGAACACATGCTGTCCCAAGTTTAGCTGTCCCAAAAGCCTTTCTTAAAGCCGATTTAAATGTATTTCAATAAAAAGTTCTAAATATTAAAGCTGTAATTAACATGCCGTATCAATATAATCTCATAACATTTGAAGTATTCCATTTTATAGCAACAGACTGAAGCTGACAAATCATTCCTTCGGTCAAAACAAGTCTGCATTCAAAAACATACAAAGAGGGTATTTTTTTTTCACCAGAATGGATTATACGCCACAAATTCCAGAGCTTCACATTGTAAATATTACTTATTATACATGCATGCTTTAAATTAAATCACAGTTGTAATGGAAAAGAGGGATAAACCTGTAATTTGGTTACGCTTTGTACGAGTATTTATTTTTTTTTTTTGAAAAAGCCAATCCCTCAAGTACAAAATATTTGGCTGTATAAAGAATGTGGACTTCAGCCAATATTTTTTTTTTTCTTTCTGCAATTGATAGCAGAATTACCAAGGCTTTCTCTTTTGAAGTGGAAGACGTTTGGCTAACCACAACACAATGCAATACTTTAGAAACAAAATTAAGATGAGTTGAAACCAGAAGAAAAACATTTTGCGCACCATGTTTATGCAATATATCATACAGACACACCCTACAGCCCTTTTCACCTGCTGTTGTCGTCTTATTTCTAACCACTTCTTCCACAAAGTCAGGACAGTCCTTGGAAAAAAACCAAAACATTTCTCTATGATTTTTTTTCTGACTGCCAGCCATCACCCTTCCTCTTTCCTTGACTGCGCTAGTCGCATCCCTCTCTTAAACTGCCTTCACGTGCATTCTGATCACTTCTCCGCCGTGAACAGTTCCCCCTGTCTAAACACAACACCAGAGGTGGCTTCTTTGCTATCCGATCGGTGAGGTCCATTTGCACAGGTTTCACTCTATTGCCGCCTGTCTAAGCAGGGTTCAGCGGGAGCGGTGGGAGGTGAGGTGAGGGGCAGGGAAGTGCCCCCAGCAGACCTGGGATTTTAAGATCAGGAAGGGGCTGGAGGGGGGAGGAAAGCTCAGGTTGCTATAGTCTGCAATTTTTAAACACTTTTTTGGGGGAGATGTTGGCAATTGGGTGCTAGGCCCCAATATATTTTAAAGTAGTTTTTTGGGGGAATAGAGGGAAGGGGTGGGTGAGGTCGGCCCTACTCTCTTGGAAGGAATTTTTTTTTTACACTTAACCAGATATGTTGGATTATAAGGGGTTAAGTTTACATTTATCCGGGTAAACTTACCTGGATAACTGAGTATATTTAGAGACCCAGATAACTTTGCCAGAGAATATTTAGCAGGAGACTTGTCCCTATAAATATTTGGTTCTGGGTAGCTAGGTACATCTGCCTGGATAACATTGCCGCTTGCTAGCCTACTGAATATGGACCTCACTTTGTTTTCATGGCATCTCATTTGTCTGTCACAATCAAATTAGGCTCTGTTACACTTCGTGTATTCCGGGTACCCCGCTTGTAAACAAAATATTAAATAATCGGTACACCTGTTTGAAGGTTTGAAGGTTTCATCAGTTTCTTGATAAAAATTTAGCAAAAGTGACTACTTTCACATGGGATATGTTTGAAGGTTTCTTCAGTTTTTTGATAATAGTCTTTTGATAACAGTTTTTAATGGTGAAAGTGGGGTGATAAAATGATAAAAATATCCCAAAAAAATATAAAGTAAAATGGACCAAAGACCACAAGAAAGAGTCTGGTAAAAATACCATGACCCTGTGAGGAGAGGTCCCACAAAAATACATAGTAGCTAGTCTTCAACTAATTTAAAATAGACGAACAGGTGTACCGATTATTTAATATCTCATTTGTCTGCACATATGTAGTATCTGTAGCAAGTTTGGATTCACTAGCTCCCGGGAAAATGAAACCCCCCAAAGCTTTTTCCAACCTCTGTGCTGCAGCATTGCTGGTAAAGTAGGATTACATCATCTCATGTTTTTTGCTGCTTAAAACACATCAATTTTAAAAATTGTAAACCCGGACACTATGGGGAAGATGGACGCGCAATTTTATAACATGCGTGCGGCGCGCAAGGGGGGTTACATTTTTGTGATTTTCGTGCGGCGACGCTTCGGGGTCTTCCTCAGTTCCCTTCCAGTCCACTCTAATTTAGGAGCGGACTGGGAGAGAACTTTCCTACCCCCTACCCTAACCTCCCTTTCCCTTCCCCTCTCCTCCCCACCCTCTAAAACCATTTTTAAAATTTGTTTATCTTTTATTTTACAAGTTACTTCAGGGTCTCGGTCTGCCCGCTGCCACTCCCCGTCCAAAACATGCCCTCTGGCCCGCCCCTTCCAAGAGGCCCGGCACTCGAGCGCGACCCGGCCTTTACGTGCGTGGCCAGGCCTCATTGAAGATTCACCCACCGCACGTAAGGCGGGCCACGCGCGTAAAGGCCAGGATTTACACGCGCCGGATTTTAAAACATGCCCTTATGCATTTAAAATAGTAGAAAAACCTGACTGCTGGATTCTGTTTTGTGTTAAAAAGACAATACATAAAACCACACCATTAATCTACCTTATAAATGGGCTCTGACCGACGGCCCGCAAATGCACAGTAGAGAGCAGCTCTACCACGCATGCACGGGCGAGCACGTCAGTCAGAGCGGAGCGTGACCTGCTAAAAAACATGGCGCTGGGAGGAGCAGTAGCGGCGGCGGTGGTGGCGGCGACAAGGAGCGCGCGAGGGATGGACCCCTGGAGATCTTCCTTCTGTGCCGTCCGAGGGTGACTGAGGGGGAGGAGGGGAGTGACTGAGGGGAAGGGGGGGGAGAGACTGAGGGGAAGGGAGGAGGGGGGAGTGACTGAGGGGAAGGGGGAGTGACTGAGGGGAGTGACTGGGGTAGTGACGGGAGGGGGGAGTGACTGAGGGGAGGGGGGACAGAGGGATGTGAGTGAGTAAGTGGGAAGGGTAAGAAGTTGTGGAGAAGAGAAAAGAGGAAGTGGAGGAGGGCTGAGGGAGAGGGAAGGGGTTGTGGATGAGCTGAGAGGGGATTGGAGGGGATGAGAGTGAGGAATGGGATTGAGAGAGGGTGGGGAGTGACTGAGGGAAGGGGAGGGAGGGGGAGGTGAGAGTGAGGGGAGGGAGGCAATGGGAGACAGAGGGTGAGTAAGACTGAGGGGAGAGAAGGGGTGAGTGACCAAGGGGGAAGAGGATGAGTGACCGAGGTGAATGAGTGAGGGAGAAAAAGTGTAGAAAGGTGCTGTGTTCGAAAATGGACTGAAAAAAAAAAAATTTAATGTAGCCCGTTGTTACGGGCTTAACGGCTTGTAATAATATAATATAATGCCTCCGGTCATTATAACTAAAATATGTATATAGTTTCTAATGTTCTATGTTTATGATGTTTATTTAATCGCTTGACATGGTTTTCTATCCATCTGTCATCTTACCTCTTTCCTATTTTTCGCCCTCTGCTCTTCTCCCTCCCCCCTCTCTCGCCCTCTTCCTACCTGCTCCGCTCTCCCCTTTCCCATTCATTGTAATTTTTCCTTTCTCATCAGTTTAATTGTAAACCGACGTGATTAGTTCCACGAATGCCGGTATATAAAAGTTCATAAATAAATAAATAAATAAAAAAAATAAATAAGAAGACCAACCAACACATCCAGTCTGCCTGGTTATCTCTCTCCACACTGCAAGTTATAGGATGTGACTGCTATGATATCATTCTCTATCTAGGATAGTTTATGTCGGATAGTTTATATCCTGGGGGTAAGAAGTGGCCGCGGGCACCATTTCTTACCTGTGGTTTGACGGCCGTTAGTCCCCCGGGGGTCCGCGCCGCAGCGGCAAGCCACTGCCACTACTCCACATCGGCTCTGGCCCCTCCGCGGCCACGTGGAGGCTGAGACGCCGCCGCCTCCCATTCTCCTGGACGCCTCTTAAAGGGACCGTGGCGGGAAAAACAGGCCCGGACCCTAGCTGACATCAGGACTCCTGGCCTTCTTAAAGGAGCTCCCTCAGTCACCCTACGACTTGGCAACAAGTTCTCCTGCATGCTTCAGGCCTCCGTTTGGATTAGCCCTCCAAGTAGCCTCTTTGCATTCCTGCTGTTACCTCGACTTCGGAACGGATTTTGACTTCGCTGACAGCCGCAATGCCCAGACCTCAGAACGGAATTGACCTCGCCTATAGCCGCCTGCCCAGACCTCAGACTGGAGCCAACCTTGTCTTCAGCCGTCGCCCTACCGCCTCAGTCGCCCTCGGGACCAGCCATGCAGAAAGGCCACCTAAGTCCAACCGGCCCCGGCACCCAAGGACTCAACCTGCGGGGAACGTGGGCTGGCCCTGGTGAAGCATTTGCTTGCCTCTGCTTCCCGACCAGCCTTGCTGGTCGGGAAGCCAGAGGCAAGCAAAGGCCAGAGGCAAGCAGGCAAGAGGCAAGCACAGGCCAGAGGCAAGCCAGAGGCAAGCAAGTTTAGAGAATATCTTGGCTCCAAGGAGCCAAGATATTCTCTAAACTTGACCTCAGGGACGTATAACTTGATTCGTATTAAAGATGGAGATGAATGGAAGACGGTGTTTAACACCTGGGATGGGCATTACGAGTACCTCATGATGTCCTTCGGACTCTGCAATGCCCCAGCCATTTTCCAGAACATGATAAATGAGGTATTCTGAGACATGCTTTATGACTGGGTCGTGATCTACTTGGAAGACATATTGTTTTTATCAGAGACCTTCAAACGCACCACAAGGATGTGGCTCGGGTGTTGCGGCGGTTGCGTGAGAACCAACTCTACACCAAACTGAAAAGGAGTCTGTGCCCTTCCTATAATATGTGGTATCCAGTCAGGGGTTCCGCATGGATCCTGAGAAGCTCAAAGGAATCCAAGACTGGCCTTAGCCTTCAGGTCTATGCCTGCTACAAAGGTTTCTGGGGTTTGTGAATTTCTACAGATCCTTTATCCGTAATTACTCCACCTTGGTGGCGCTGCTCACTGTCCTCACGCATAAAGGGGCCAACTGTAAACAGTGGTCTCCTGAAGCGGTCACAGCCTTTCTTAATCTACAGGCCGCATTCCTCAGTGAACCATGCCTCTTCATCCCAACCCCAGACGGCCTTTCATTGTCGAGGTGGACGCCTCCTCCGAAGGGGTAGGAGCTGTCCTGAGCCAGTACTCCGCCACCAATACCCTTCACCCATGCTCCTTCTTCTCGCGCCATTTCTCCCCTGCAGAATGGAATCATACCATCGGCGATAAGGAGCTATTCGCCATCAAAATGGCTTTCGAGGAATGGCACCCATGGTTGGAGGGGCCCAACACCAAATTTCCGTCTCCACGGACCATAAAAATATGGAATATTTACATCGCGTTCAATGCCTCAACCCAAGGCAAGCACATTGGGCCCTTTTCTTCACACGGTTCGATTTCGTGCTCCACTATCGACCTGCTAGCAAAAACCTATGGGCAGACGCCCTTTCTCGATCATTCGACGTCGAGGACAAGCCTGAACCTCCTTGACACATCATCGAGCCTGCTAGAATCCTCCTGGCCTCCACGACGCCTGTCCCACCTGGGAAGACCCTAGTACCCCCTGGGCTCCGGAACAAAGTCCTCTATTGGGCCCATGATTTGCATATTGCAGGACACCCTGGACAACCATGGACTCTGGCGCTCCTTCAACGATACTATTGGTGGCCCACTATGAAAAAAGGATGCCCGATCTTACGTCGAGTCTTGTCACACTTGTGCCAGTCACAAGAACCCCACTGGTCGACCTTGGGGCTTACTCCAACAGCTGCCAGCCCCTAGTGAACCCTGGGCCCATGTCTCGACAGACTTTATCGTTGATCTCCCTCCATCTAAGGATAACACCACCATCTGGGTGATGGTGGACCATTTTTCTAAAATGGCACATTTTATCGACCTGCCTGCTCTTCCATCCACTCCTCAGCTAGCTCAGCTCTTCGTTTACCATGTCTTCCGGCTTCATGGCTTTCCCAAGTACATTCTCTCTGACCGAGGGTCTCAGTTTACTGCCAAGTACTGGAGGGCTCTGTGCAAAAAGTTCAATATCACCCTCAAATCTCCAAAGCCTATCACCCCCAAACCAACGGGCTGGTCGAAAGAACTAATCGAACCCTCAAGCAGTTCCTGAGGTCATATGTGAACATCAAGCAAAATGACTGGGCCGAACTTCTTCCTTGGGCAGAATTTGCTCTCAATTCCCATCCGTCTTCCGCCACCAGGTCATCCCCGTTTCAGCTAGTCTACGGCAAGCAGCCGCTTCCGCCTCTATCCTTGTCCATGGCAGTGCCCTCACCCGCGGCTCAGTTAAATGCGAAGGAATTATACCAACTTTGCACTCTCACCCAACAATTACTGCCCAAGGTGGGACAGACCGCTAAAAAAATTCCCGGAGCCCATCATAGACCCAGCCTGCAATTCAAACCAGGCGAGAAAGTGTGACTTAGCACACAATACACCCGACTTAAGCTTCCATCCATGCGCCTAGCTCCCCTCTATATTGGATCCTTTTCTGTACTACGCCGCCTGTGTTTGGTCTCCTATCAGCTCCAGCTACCATCTTCACTCAAAATTCATAACTCCTTCCACATATCCCTACTGAAGCCCTTGGTGTTGTCCTGGCCTTCAAAGAAACCACAGGAACCCCAACCCCTCTCTTCCGACGAAGACGTCATGTATCAAGTCCATGACGTTTTGGATGTTAGGAAACTTGGACGACGCTGGGAATACCTTCTCTTCTGGGAGGGTTTTGGGCCTGAGGAAAACTCTTGGGAGCCCTCATCCAATATCCTGGACAAGGGCCTCATTGCACAGTTCCATGATGCTCACCCTCAAAAGCCTAGACCTCCAGGGAGGGGATCTAGAAGGGGGGGGTACTGTTAGTGTTGTCAGCACCAACAGGCCGCGGGTGCCACTTCTTACCCACGGTCCGACAGCCGTTAGTCCCCTGGGGGTCCACGCCGCAGCAGCAAGCCACTGCTTCCCATCGGCTCCGGCCACCTCCATGGCTGTGTGGAGGCCGAGACGCCGCCTGCTCCCATTCTCCTGGACGCCTCTTAGCCTGTGTATGCCAAAACCCTGCCTCTTAAAGGGGCCACGGCGGGAAAAACAGGCCCGGCCCCTAGCTGACATCAGGACTGCTGGCCTTAAGGGAGCTCCCTCGGTCACCTTACGACTTGGCAACAAATTCTCCTGTTTGCTTCAGGCCTCTGTTTGGATTAGCCTTCCAAGTAGCCTCTTTGCCTTCCTGCTGATACCTCGACTTCGGATTTTGACTTCGCCTAGAGGCGCCTGCCCAGACCTCGGAACGGATTTGACCTCGCCTATAGCTGCCTGCCCAGACCTCAGACCGGAGCCAACCTTGGCTTCAGCCGTCGCCCTACCGCCTTGGTCGCCCTCAGGACCAGCCATGCAGAAAGGCCACCTAAGTCCAACTGGCCCCAGCACCCAAGCGCTCAACCTGCGGGGAATGTGGGCTGGCCCTGGTGAAGCGTTCGCTTGCCTCTACTTCCCGACCGGCCTCACCTCCTGACAGTGGGGACCTATGGGGTTCACCCCACAGGTTGTGCCAACTCCACCTTGGGCCAAGGTCCACGTGCAGCAACAATCTCGGGCAGATGAGCATATAGGATTCCCTATTTAGTTCACATCCAGTACTGCTCTCTCTTCCCACCTCAAACTACAAAGATGTTGCCCAAAACCCAGCCTCTTAGGCCTTCTGTGTAGCCTGCCAGATAGATCTAGCTATGTGAGTTCCTGTGTTTCTGTTAGGATTTCTAGTTATTATTGTACTTTTGTAACCCCCCTCTAAGGTAGTTTAAGTTACCTAGGCCAAGGGAGGGACAGTTAACCATAGAAGAAATACTATGATAAATTATTGTGGGTTTGCTTGCCATGAAGGGATAAGACAATATTCCAGAAAGCACAATACCACACCTGGATCTCCCCACACAGATTCTCTGAACAGTAATATTTCCCCTCAGTTCAGCAGATCTAAACACACTGACAACAGAAGTAAGAGGTTTAAGTTTTAATGGAAGCAATTTAAAATAAGACAGTAGAAATAACACTTGAGTTAAAAACCCATCAGCAGTAATAAAAAAAAGAAAGCAGCGAATAAAACCTCAATTCAATGAAACTTTTTTGTTCACATCTCGTTTTATCTATTCCCTTGGGGGTGTCCACTCTGTTTCAAATCCTAGTGTCATCTGCAAAAAAAGGCAGTTTTTTCCCCCCTCTACATCATTGTACACAAAGAGTGAATTCCATTTTCCACTACACTCTGTAAATGATCAAGCAACCAGTTTCTAATCCAATCTACTACCTTGGGACCCATTTCCAAGCTGCCTAGTATATTTATGAGCCTCCTTTGAAAGACAGTACCAAAGATGTTGCTAAAATTAAAATAAAATACATCCAATGTCTACCCTTGACCTAATTCTTGGGAAACCCAACTGAAGAGATCAATCAGATTTGTTTGACACAATCTTCCTCTGATAAAATCATGCTCCCTCTGATCCTTCAATCCATTGGATTCACTATCCTTTCTTTCAGTAGGCTCCATTAATTTTCTCATCACTTTGAAAAGACTAATTGGCGTGCAGTTTCCAACCTCCCCTATGTTATCACGTCTACAAAGAGGGAAATTTGCTCTTTGTTAGACCCTTAAGACCATGGGTTATTGCTATTCATTTAATTGGTTTAATCACATTGGTAAGGGAGGGGGGGGGGTGTTTCTTAGAGAATAAAAGAAAAATTCTAGTTTGTTATTGGCAATTCTTTTTTGGGTCTGTCTCATCCATTTTTCATAGAATATCATTACAGATACATATAGGGAGTATTTTATTTATGGGAATCTATTTTTATTTCTTTATAGAATTCAGGGTGAACATTTGATAGGTACCAAAGTTATTTTCTAGAATCTTCACCACTTATGCTTTACAGCTGCATTTAAATACAGATAACCCAGCTTAAAACACTAGGTGGACCAAATGGTCCTTATCTGATGATATCTCCTATAATAAGACATTACTAAATGATTCCACCAAAGACCTGCAGTCCTCTGTGTTTTAGAAATTGCAAGCACTTGCCATTCATCTTCCCTTTCCAGGATCATGTCTCCCCCTTCCCATGTTGGCCGTGGCTGGGGATTCTGTGGAGACAGGGTTCTCATCCCTAGAGAGAGGGGGTTCTAGACACCTCCTAGCCAGATTTAGGGCCCATGATTGCAGGGTTCTGGAAGGAGGCCAGATGCATGGCCCCCGGTCTAGGACCACGGCTGCATTCACTAAGCTAAGTTGGGAGAATGTATAAGAGGGGAAAAAATCCCTAGGTAACTGGAAATGAAGGCTCATAGTGTCAAATTCCAGGCCTGGCTCAATTAACCTAGAAACCCAAAGGAGCAGCAGCAATCTACAGGGACAAAACGAAGGGCAGAATTTCTCTGGAGCAGGTCAGCCCAGCAAAAGACTGATCGAAAGCACTGATCATTGACCTGAACTGATTCAAAAATGTAAGGTGCCAGGAACTCTACTGTAGCTGTAATCCATAGTAACAGCAGCAGAAAAAGAACAAATGGTCCATCCAAATCTGTCCAGCAAGCTTCTTATTGTAGTAATTGCCACACCGTGCAAGTTACCCCCAAGCCTTATGTTAAGGGTAGTAATATTAAAAATCAAAAGCAAGCAACTGTCAAACTCATAACAAAGCTACTGCTAGCAACATTTTTACAAGGTGAGCAGCCTTCCTGATAATTCATGCAATGCTGCTGCTTGAATGTGCTTTGCTTTTGGTCTTGGCTGTAGCAGTCGTCCTGTGCTTTTCTCCTAATGTATGCGTATCAGAACCCTGCACCGTAAAAGTCAGGGCCTAGCATTGGTCATTGTCTGAATACAATTTTCCTGTTTTCTCCCCCGTGTTAAAGCGGAGAGCGATGCTGCAGTTGCGTTAAAATCATGTAAGCTAATTGTTTAAGGGTAGTAATCCCATGTATTCTGTTAGGGATAGTAGCTGCCACTTCATGCTGGTTATCCCCCCTGCACTCTTTTTTTAAATTTCCAACTCTAGCCTTTAGGGATCCACAGTGTATACCCCATGCCTTTATGGATGTTTATTCTTTTTGTCTTCACCACCTCTTTCGGAAGGGCATTCCAGGCATCCACCACACTCTCCATGAAGAAATATTTCCTGATGTTGGTTCTGAGTCGCCCCCTCTAAGGTTTCATATTGTGCCCCTAGTTCTACTGTTTGCTTTCCTACGGAAAAGGTTTGAGGATCATGCATCATTAAAACCATTGAGGTATCTGGAGGTCTGCATCACATCTCCCCAGCACCTCTTCTCTTTCAGGAACATTGTCTTATCCTTTCAGGCCATTCAGACTCTCCTCATATCTTATGATACAGACCCCACAACATTTTGGTTGTCGTTTTCTGGACCACCTCCATCCTGTCTCTATCCTTTTTGAGATATAAACCAGGTGAGGCCTCAGTAGAAACTCTCTCTCTCTCTCTTTTCCTGCAGGGATCTATCGGTTCTTATTTTCTATGAATTTCATTTTGCTAGGGCTCAGCCAGGAGAAGGGATGAGCTGGGAGAGAAACACCAAGATGACTGTCAAAAATTTACATGAGTGATCATTTTTATTGAGGGGGGAAAAAACTATTATTTTGACTTCTAATTGGTGGCATACTATGTAACAGCGCAAAGATGACAAACTGTACTCCGTGACTGCTGCAAGCTGATCTGGCTTTCACAATAACCAAAACATTAAGGGGCAGATTTTAAAAAGTTGCGCGAGCGCGAACAAAAGTACGCCTGATTTTATAAGATACGCGCGTAGCTGCGTGTATCTTATAAAATCTGGGGTCGGCACGCGCAAGACTGAGCAAAATCGGCAGCCTGCGCGCGCCGAGCCGCGCAGCCTGCCTCCGTTCCCTCCTAGGCCGCTCCGATTTCGGAGTGGCCTAGGAGGCGTCGGCCGGCAGCCCCGCTCCGTCCTCCGGTCCCGGGGGCTGGTCCGGAGGCCTCGACCACGCCCCAGGGCTGGCACCACGCCCCCGGGCCCGCCCCCGAAACACCACGGCCCGCCCCCGAAATGCCACATCAGTAGGCCCCGCCCCCGACACGCCCCCAACATGCCCCCTTACAAAAGCCCCGGGACTTACGTGCGTCCCGGGGCTTTACGTGCACCGGCGGCCTATGCAAAATAGGCGCGCCGGTGCGCGCGGGCCTTTGAAAATCCGCCCCTAAATAAATAAACAACTAGGAACTTGAAATAAATCTCCTAAATATGTGTTGCTGGTATCAGGGTTTAATATGTAGATAAAAAAAGGAAGTGGAACTGTGGAGAGGGGTGAGATGGAGAGGGGTGAGATGGGGCGGGGCCTGCATCAGGTGTGATCTGTGCAAAGGGGCGGGACCAGGGCTGAGTCTGAACTCTTTCTCTCTCACACATCCCTTATCTGAACACATTCTTACCTCTCTTAACATGCTCGATAAGCATTTGCAGGAGAAGGATGGCTGGCGGTTGGGGATGCAGGATCATGGGGGTAAGGAGGAGGAGAAGGTGAATAGAAAGAATGTGTCTCTCTCTGACCCCACCTCCTCTCTGCCCTGGTGATCCTGATCTTCCATCCCCAGCCTCCCCACACATTCCCCAGTGGCCCTTCTTCCCCCCTCCCCACTGTGATCCCAAAGCCCCGGAGTCTAACCCCCTTATCCCTGGTGATCCTCAAAGCCCCTTCTCTCCCTGGAAAATCATTCTCTCTAGCAACTCTCCTCCTCTCCCTCCTTGGCCAGTGGAGTACAGGCCTCCTCTTCAAGCCAGAATCAGCAGACTCACTGTCCTCTGTCTCCTTGGACAGGGTTGCGGGGCTTGCAATTCAAAAGCATAATCTGCTGAGTGCCTCCTTGGGGGATGGAAGAAAGGGAGCAACACCACAAGGTCTCCTCTCTTCTCTCTCCCTCCCCCCATCACACATAATCCTTTCTCCTCTCGTCTGATCACTTCACTCACAGTCTGCCCCCCCCACTCTAATCATCTCACTCACATCTCATAGTCCCTCCAATCCACTTACACCTCACAGCACCTTTGATCCTCTGACTCTCTCTTTCTCCTTCTTCCCCACATAACCCACAGCATCTCCAAGCCTTTCACTCATTCTTTTGCCCTCCCACATCCCACATCCCCATACCCACTCGCCTTTCCCTCCCTCTGATTTCTTAACTCACCCCCCCTCTCCCCCTCATTCACTATCTTGGACCTTTCATCCTCACCAGTGGGGCACCAGCAGCAGAGGTGGTAGGGCTTGGGATGAAGGCATGATAGATAAGCAGGAAGCCAACACACCCAGGAGTGGCAGAAGCAGCGGGGCTGACAGGCATTCACTCCGCCATCTCTTTTTTTTACCTTGGCTGCTGTCCCTCACAGCTTCCAAAATAGTGCACAAAACTCAAAGCCACGTGGCTGCCCTTGCCTCACACCAGCTCCAATACTCTCTGTTCTTCTCTGCTTTCTCTAAGAGCTGGGGAAGCCATAAATAATCCACGCAACTACTGGCTCTGTTCTGTTTCATCAGGGGAACCAGAACGGATATACACTGCGGGTTCTGCACCACTTTTTCAGGTCGCAAGAAAAAAGGTGGCAGGATGCCATGCTGGGTTGTTTTTCCAGAAATCAAGCCCTCAGTAATGGACACAAAAAGGGGAAGAATTAGCACAAGTTTGAAAGTTGTAAGCAGTAGTGCCATTCATCAAGACCAGGGTTGGAGCCTTGACAGTTGGCAGTGCTGCTCACAAGTTTCAAATTTGTGCTGATTCAAACTCTTTTTGTGTCTGCTCTTTGCTCTGCAGTGTCTGCTTCAGTATACCCCCCCTCCTCCCCTTCTGTTCCCTGGAGAGGTGAGGAGGAGGAGGAGGGGGAACAGGAGGGGAGGGGCTAGATTAGTGAGCAGGGTAACTGATCTCTTCTCTGTGTGCACCTCTTCAGGGCCGGTGCAAGGGTATTGGGTGCCCTAGGCGAACCTTGCACTGATGCCCCCCCCCCCCCAGTCGCGGCCCCTCCCCAGTCGCGGCCCCTCCCCAGTCGCGCCCCCCCCCCCACCTGCTTCGGCGCCGACTGTGTGCTTCTCAGGGCGCCGAGCCGTAGGGGGCGCCGAAGAGCAGCCACTGTGGTGCCGCAAGCAGGGTCTATCCCGCTCGCGGCAAAGAGAAATGGAAACAGTCGGCGCCGACACAGGTGAGGGGGGGGGGGGGGGGGCGACACTGCGTGCTTCTCGGGGCCGCGAGCAGCCTCTATTTCTGTTTGTCGCCAGCGGGACAGGCCCCGCTTGCGACACCACTTGGCTGGCTCTTCGGCGCCCCTTACGGCTCGGCGCCCTAGGCGACCGCCGAAGTTCGCCTCATGGACTGTGCCGGTCCTGCTCCTCTTCTCTTCCTTGCAGGCTGCCTGGAGGGGAGGGGCTGGAGAAGAACGTCCCCTACTGCTCTGCCTCTTGAGCCTGAAAAGAAATGCTGGAACTGCTTTCTTGGCCACTCCCCCACAATTTAAGCCCTGGCAGGTAACCTGAAAACTAGACCTCTATGTGGCACTTAAAACCTGGCATTCATGACCGTCCCAATAGAGCTGCACAACCATGGAGTTCCTGTCAATTACGTTGCAATGTGATTTTAAGTTGTAATAGCTTTGCACAGTTTTCCTCCTATGATGTAAAGTTATTTTCCAAAGCGTCTGGTGTGTTGTAGTCTGCATCTTGCAGCACAGCAGGGGTTTCTTTGCACTGACATCCATGTGCACAGCTCACAGTGGAGGGCCATTAAATGAGCCCGGATCCTGGCAGCTTGTTTGTTTTTTTCCTCTCTTTTTCAAAAACAAAGCAGAATCTTAGCGCTTCATGTGTGTATCTGTAGCAGGGTTATTATTTCACTAAACAGTCTGCCATGTATACCACTACCACTATAATTGCTCAATGACATTCGCAGCAGGGATTAGGTTTTTGCAAACCAAAAAACATTTTTTCATTTATTTACATATATAAGCGGTAATTTTGAAAAGCAAATGCATGCATGTAAAAGTATGTATGGAGGTGATTTCACATATATATTTTATGCATATTGCAAAGAGGTGCTCCCTACCTACTGGGAGGGAAATAATATACTTTAGATTTTTTAAGAATGAGTCCAAGTGTCCACGTGGACATTTAAACCTCATCTCCAGCCTATGCTATGCGAAAACATGCGCGATCTCGCTAATTTTCACAGCTAATTTGAATGCGTAAACCTGCATAGAACATTAGGGCTGAAAAATGTGGACTTCAGCCCTATGGGAGCTGTTATAAAATTGGGCTCCAGATTTTTATTGGATGGGGCTTTTCATTTTTCAGACTGGAAGAAGAAATTCTGCTTATGCTTTCTCAACTTCCTCTCCAGCTACCACTGCTTTCTCACTAGGGATGCAAATGGTGAGAATTCTTCAAAAGGTTATCATTAGCATCTCTCCTTCATGTTCCATGCAGAGAGCAGATGGACCTCCTTCAGACGTGTTGCCCCGGTCACAATAAAATGAGCCTGAGCAAAACACCGATAATCCTTTGTACTCAGGAAAAAAAAAAAAAGATTTGTTACATAAGCACAAGAATACATTAATGTCACAGAGCTGTATGAATGCTCAGAAACCGACTCATGAGCACTGAGACTTCCAGCAGTGACATTTGCTCATACTGCTGAGTGAATTGTGGGTGGCCATTTTACCTTCATAAACATGCTGAATCCAGTTTTAAGAAGATCTGTGAGGCCTGCAGACATGTGTTCAATATCAGCGCAGTCAGATCGGTCTGGGTGAAATATCTCCTCCACCACTTGCTTCAGCAAGGGCTTATAGGAAGCCTGTAAAACATAAAACATTATACTAATATCATAGATACATGGACTTCAAACTCTTAATTTTATTCCTGGATTCACCTGCCAACAACTATGTACATGGGTTGGTTATGCAATATGGAACAGTCAGAAACACATAGATAACCCTTATGAGGCTTATAGGGGCAGCCAACCATAATAATTACAGGGAACTTTTATGGACCTCCCCATTTGTTACCTCTTCGGAACATACCAGTTTACGTTGCTTCCCAATTACCTCATTCCCCAAACACTTCTATCCAAGAATGAGGTTCACTCAGTTGACTTTCCTTAGATATATATCGAAATTCACATCCAAAGGGCTCAGTGTAATTTCCATTCTCAGAGCCACTCACAACTCCTGGGTCTATGATCTCCCACTTGACTTCCATACCTCTCTAGTCCCATACCAGGTGGTCTTCCTTGGCATCCCCCACGGCACGGATTACTTAAGGCACGCACCCCAGACTCCTCCTCTCCTGGCCTTGTTTCTTAAAAGAAAGAACAGCTGCCACTTCACCCTGGTTTCAGGTCAAATCCGTGAGAGGAGGAAGAGAACTTCTTTTCATGCCTTGGCCTTGAGCCTCTCCCCTTGAGGGGAAGCACCTCTGAAGGGCCCCATTCCCACTTGGGAAGGTCCCTGGGTCTATCAGCCTGCTGGTTGACTACTCCAGATGACGACATCCCTAGAGGACCCTTTCACACACACACACCTTACTCTTTAAAGGACAAAAACCTAAAGGACCAAACCTTCAAAACTTACCACTTTTATACCTCCACTAAGCTTTGGTCACCCAATTAGAAAAACCCGCACATTTAAGGGCACACAATCCACTTTCTCCCAAATCACATTATCACATAAACTGTCACTCGCTCTCTAAAATGGCCATCCTATGGTCATTTTGAGGTACTGCAACAGACAAGTAAAACAGTTATCAACTAAGTCAAACGTAAGTGCAGGGTCTCCCCCACCCAGAACATCTTCTGCACCTACAAACCAAAAAAAAAAAAGGGTCAATTTTAAGGGTCTCCCCACATTCAGAATTACCCTGAGACTTTCCCCCCTTACTGTACATTCTCTTGCCAGTCCTTGCAGTGACAGTCCTAAGCTGGGGGTCATGCAGCCAGGCTTCTTCTGGACAACTGCAATCATGGGCCCTAAATTCCAAGCACTAGGTATCGCTGTTGCCTGATGACAGAGTCCCCCACCCTCCAAAGGACATAACAGCTGCTCTTGTGGCGTCCCCAGCCTCAGCCAGCCAGGGGAACAAAAGACACTGCTTAGCACGTTCCACTGATCCACCAGGCCAGCCCTGTAACATTTATTCTTTGTTCCTCACTGAAATGCACATTAGCTAGCTATGATTTATTGTGATCTTAATCAGTAGGGAAGACTTTGGTTTTGCTGAAAATACTCAGGAAAGATACTTAAGTGTGATTACAGTTTTTAAAATGTCTTGGAAGAAAGGTCAGTTTTTAAAATGTCTTGGAAGAAAGGTCAGCAGACAAGCTGAAGGTGATACAAATATATGAAGATAGTGCAATATAAAGGTAACTAGCTTTTGAAAGCTATGCAGCCTCCATTAGTTCAGTTTAGTTCTGATAAAAGGAGCATCGTTTTTGAAAGCGAGTTAAAAATGTATTAAGTTACTCCAATAAAAAGGTATCACACCTACAATTATTTTGGTGGGCTTTAATTTTTATGTTAACTGTGAACCGGAGTGATATGTATTGTATACAGGAACTCCGGTATATAAAAACCATAAATAAATAAATAAATAAATAAATAAATAAATAAATAAGTATCCACATGGACTAACATGGGAAACCTGCTTTTCATTTAAAATGTCCTGGAAGTGCTAATATTCTAGACATGAATTTTAGCAATATTATTTATTTATTTATAAGGTTTTATATACCGTCATTTAGAGGATACCATCACAACAGTTTACATGAATAAATAATTAGAAATAAAAGTAATAAAAAACCAACTAGGTAGGAAGTAATGTCACAAGAGAACAGTGGTAACTCCTGCTATACTTCTGAATTAAAATCAAAAGCTCCTTATTTCTGTTTTGGCTATTGCACAGTTTCTGCTTCCACTGCTGATGGTTTCATTTAGAGCCAACTGCGTGCTATCGTCACACTTACTTAGTACCGAGAGTAATTTGTACGATTTAATGCATTGCTCTTCGTGTCTGTAATAAAACCAACAGAACTGTTGGCTCACAGCAAGTCTCCTCATCAGGCTGTAGCATGTCTGTAGGAATGAGATCAAAAGCTGGAAATATCTCGCAGACCTCCAAACCCCCATGTCATTTTGCATCTTTGCAAACACACCTAGCTCTTATCTCTCACTATATTTACGTATATGTGGCTTATTATTCATCGGTTTGAAGCATGTCTGTGGCCAAATAACCACTGCCTTCCCACAAACAAAATGCTTTTCACTCCTCAGAGATATTTTTCTCATGCCAATTAGTATATACTGTTCTGGACAAACAACATGAAATAAAGAGAACTGGATTGTGCACTGCAGAAAAGACTGGGGTAATTCAGTAACAGCCTTGCTTATTAATGGGAATCAGGAAGATTTTCAAGCACCCTAGTAAATATTCTTTAGAGCAGCACAACAGGTGAAGGAGGATCCCCGTGTAGTTCTCCCGAGAAGCAGAATCCCTGAGCAGTGAGAGGAGCAGTGATGACTGTTTGAATCTCAAATGGTTCATGTTAAGTTTAATCCACCTTATTATAAAGAATTAGATGGTACCCTTCCAATATGATCTCTGAACAAATGAAAAAATACCTAAAATCACTGGAGTCTATGTTGAAGAGAGAGGTAGCTTAAGGTCCTGGCAGTGCCCTGAGCCCTTTGCTTGAAGGGGCTCTGATTGGTGAACCTAAAAGGCTCTTTTGGCCTTGGGACATTGCATTATAAAATAGGAAAGGCCCACAATGCCCACCTGTCTTGTGTCCCACCCTAGCATAAGGCCACCTCTGGTTGCATTATGCATATTTATTTTATTTATTATGTAGGCATGTTCTAAGCCACTGTGACCCAATACATGGAATATACGGGTTAGATGAATTTTATAAATAAATAAATGTACGTGTGTGTGTGTGTGTGTGTGCGGATTTCTGCCTGTTTAGTTGTTCTTTATGGATTGATTCTAAAATCAGTGTCTAGGTTTTGTGTGAGTCAGATTTATCTAACTTTTGTTAGCAATATGGACTTCTCTTTTATACCAACTTTTTCCTTCAGCATAAATATACACTAAGAAAATAAGGTAACTAAGAACTATTTAAATGTAACAGTGTTTTAAATTGTATTGATAATTTACCAATGTATAATTCATAATTAGAATAAAAATCCAGGATCAATTTTTCTCTTCTATCTGAGAGGTTCTTTTGGCTGTACAAAAGTGATGCACTGGTTTCAGCCAGCAGAAGATATTTATTTGATTTATATTCTACTTTTTGAACTTCAAAGCAGATTACATTCAGGTACTGTAGGTATTTCTCTATCCCCAAAGGGCTTACAATCAGGGACGGTAACTTTCAAATGGGCGCACAGACACCATATACAAGTGTGTTTCGACGCACAACCAGATATACGGCAATTTTATAACATAAGCGCACATAGATGTGTATTTTATAAAATAGCTTAGGTGTATGTATATGTGCACCTAACTTGAAGCTTGTGTGCGCTCAGCACATAAGATGGCTTTCAGACACACAAGTGAGGGCATTGTGCTGGGCATTATATTCCCCTGATGAATACAAGAAGTTGGGCTGTAAGGTAAACCAGGAAAGGTGATCCAGTATGTAAAAGAAATCAGAGGTGGACTCCGACTCCCAGAAGAAAGAGGGGTTCTGAAAGAGGTAGAACTTCCCAGGCTTTGCCCTACTGAGCAGGTGAGAGAGCCCAGGAGTGATGGGAGAAGGGTGCGAGCTGAAGGAGGGGTGGGACAGGAACAGGAAAGAGCTCTACTAGAACAAAACGAAGAGAGAGAGGAGATGGAGCTGGAGCCAATGGACTTGGAAGCAAGTGGTGGAGACCCTTCTAGAAGAGGACATTCTCATGGAGACTGCAGGTCAGGAGCTTTAAGTGGATATAGTTGCAGCCATATTGAAAGGGGAAGCACATACCCCAGCTGCAGACTATGGTGGGAGGTGGCAATAAGACCTTTCCTATGACACAGGCCCACAGAGCGCAGCCAAGCTTAGGCTGTACAGGAAGCAACTGTGAGTAGCATGCAGGAAGATTAAGATGTGAGTTGTTTTCTTATCATATGATTTGAGATTAATGTGGTTTATAAAGCTAGATACTTTAAACTACCTGGTTAACCTGGAACTGTGTGCGCTCAAACCCAGCTCAACAACTGGGGTGAGTGGATTTGAACCTGTAGCTATGATACCTTGGAAGGAACAGAGTAAAGTATAGATAATAGAGACTGGCCTTGGGAGCCTCCAAGGGTTGAACTGGGGAATCAGCAGCAGGACCATAGAAAAGCAACCCCCAGAGGATTAACCAGTGGTTCAGTTTCTTATGTAACCAGAGAATTCCAGCTGGATTGCAACTGGGGGAGTAGCAAGTGGCATGAACCCATGGCAGTATTTTATATACAATGTGCATCCAAGCCCATGACCAGTTCATCCACCAGTTGCCCAGTATTTAGCTAGGTCCTCCAAACTCCTCTGGTTCTTTAGCTTGCATGCCCCTCCCCAGAGACCCCAGACCCCTCAAAAACTTCAGAGATGCCTGTAAATTGTATTTTTTAGACTTAAAACTCATCCATAGCAGAAGTAAAGTTACGTGACACTGGACCTGGATGCGCATCCAGTCGGGTAACTACTTGGGTGCACATCTCTTAGCCATACCCCAGAATACCCCGCCCTTCCCCTTTTTTTGGCAGATGTGAGATATTCGCATGTTGGCACTTGTGCGTGCATCTGGCTACTTTATAAAATTGGGCAGCCACGTGCATGTGCTAGATGCGCACCCAACTCCCAATTTCAGTGCGTGTCCAAGCATTTGAAATTCACCTTTAAATTTCTACTTGAGACAATGGAGGTGAAAGTGACTTGCCCAAGGGCACAAGGAGCAGCAGTGGGATTTGAGCCCTGGTTTTCTTGGTTTGTAGCCCGCTGCTGTAAACACTAGGCTAGATATGAAGAGACCCTTGTCAGGAAAGCTCCAGTTTAGCTCTTTCCCATGGGAGGAAGAGAGGAGTTGCTCCCCAGGACACTGAAGAAGAGGTGAATAGTTCATCTCTGCATCAGCAAGTTTGAGGATTTCATATGTTGCAACGCAGGCCTTTGGACTGGGCTCAGCAAACACCATGATTTCTCTTGTTCAGGACCTGTAAGTAAACTTCATAAGGGAAGCCATATCCTTCGGAGCCCTGTCTTCAAAGGCACTCGGGAAGGGAGTAGAGATCCAAGGATATTCCACTGGTGGCAGAGGACAGTATTCTGCTGCAAACAGACTGGGTAGAAAAGAAAAGACTTTCCTATTCAGGAAGCATCCACCTTGCATTTATAGAGACAGTTCTGGAAATCCTGCCTTCAGCAACAGAGGAGCAGAACTGTATACCACGTTGTAAATACTTCTCTACTATCTACCTCAGAGTAAAACAAGCCTTAGGAAATATCAGCCTAGTCTGTTTGATTTACAATATCAACAGAAGTCAAAAGTGAGTGCTTCCCCTCACTGTTGGGTCTGGGTCTTGGAGACTAGTTTCCCCTACCCCCCCCTCCCCCCAATGGACAAGAACCTCTGTGCCTGTCAAAGAGGAAGCTAGGGCTACATATCCAAAGCCCCTCTTTCAATATAAGAAAAAAAAGGCTTCAAAGCTTTCTTTTTGAAGTTTTTAATACTGGTTCTGAGCCCTTCTCATGGTTTGCACGCAAGCAGTGAAAAGGATCGTTTGAATCATTCTGTGAAGATTTCTTCCACAAGAGGCACAGGAAAAAACTGAACCAGAATGCCTGGGGGTGAACTATTCTGCACACTGACAGTTTGTGAACTGGAGCAATGATACACATATTTTTTGGCATTCTGTCCAAATGTATCTGCAGGTTTTTCTCTGCTTTCCTCTTGAAGGTAAAGAGGGGCTTAGAAGAGGAGAGAGAGACACTTCAAAAATATCATTTCATAGATTTATCTAACAGAACATAGCAATTATTAACAGTGGATGGCAAGCCTGTGTACTAACCATTTCTAATGCTATTATAGCTGCAGGAACAAGAGCACAATGAAGGCAAATCAAAGGCATTGTCAAGCAGCGGCTGGCTGGTGTTTGGATAAACCCCCAGGCAGGAGCAGGCTGGAACCCACAGCAGCTGGCTTGGAGTCAAGGTCTTCTGCCTGACCAAACGCCTCCCCTTCTAGCTGAGCTTTCTGATTCTGGTGGCTGGCAGGCCTTAGCCGGTGGTGCACGGTGACAGGGACAGGGGTAGGGGTACAGGAGGGCACCCACTAAGGCAGCAACGGAGCAAGGGGACTGAAAGGTGCCCACGACAAACAAAGAGACACAGACAGGGGAGTGCACCAACAGAACAAGGGCAAACAAACAGAGGGGCAAGCACGCAGACAAACCAAGACAGAACACAGACTAGAAAGGCCACTAAAGTGGGGTCGAGGTACAGAAACAGACAGGATCAACAGCACGTGGTACAAGAATATAAGACTAGGAAGAGCGGCCACAGCTAGGAGGAACTAACCTCCAAGGTGAGGCAGGGAACTGTGGGTGAACCAAGCCTTTTGAGGCAGTGGCAGTGTTGAGTTCAATGCATAAGCCTGTGCAGCTCAGGCTGCAGTCCACCAAGGGCCCCTCCAGGCAGGAGAGCCACCCAGCAGCCAGGGTCCTCACAGGCAGGCGCTTTAACATTCACTGAAACTGGCCAAGTGCATCTTAAGACGATACTGCTCTTGCTTTCCATTGTGATCCCTCTGCTGTTTCATTTCCATCATATTTAAACTAGAAAGAAAGAAAGCTTTGAAAGTCATGCCAAAAATCCGAGCTGCCAAGTTATCCATTTCCAACGGGAGCTTTCAATCCAGGCCTCAATTTCTGACAACCCTATCCTGATGCATTATGGGACATGCAGCACTGCTTGCATTGGGTAACATCAGAGACTACAAATATCCCACTGCTTTGGGAAATAAGCCCAAAACTAGGATTGGCCAAAATGTCTCCCTGCTGGAACTGTCAACTTGGCAGCTCTGTGAAGGTCATAACTCCTCCCTTTCCTTGTAAGCACTGTGCAGAGATTTCCAAGAGATACTCACTTGCGTGTGGTTTCTTTGCATTATTGTGAAAAGTCTGCATCCCAACAGTGTGATAAGGTAGCTGCTCTCCTGAATGTCAGCAACAGTACGAGCTAGAACGTGCCATCTTTCTTGGCTCTACTTGGTCTTATTCTTAGGTTACATTTCTTTCTTTCTCCTGTTTTATCTGTTATGTCTTCACATGTTTTTTGAAATATTTATAATAGCAATGACCTTAATTTAAAAAAAAAAAAATAATAATCTGCTTCCCAGAGCTCATTCTTCAATTGTTGGTGCTATATTCATGCTTTCTATGTGTTTGTGTGATTCTAGAAGGGAGAAAAAAGGAGGGTCAGTATAGCAGTGACCTGATTTACTTAGATTCAGAAGAGTAGAAATAGCTTAGGAGCATGAAAATGGAAGAGTTTTATAATGTGCTTTCTTTCTATTACCAAAACACATTTAATATTAACATAAGCCTTTTAATATTAATATATCAAAGTGTATGAAGTGTTATATAAGGTAAGAACAGAGATATGTGAAAGAAAAGAGTACAACATACTAGCAATTTGGCATAAAACAAAATGCAGAAAAAAACATAAGATATGCCACAAAGTGCCAGTGAATGATTAATACACATTGGGGTAGATTTTAAAAGCCCTGCGCGCGTAAATCCTGCCGGATTTACGCACGCAGGGCACTTGCATGCCGGCGTGCCTATTTTGCATAGGCCGCCGGTGCGCACAAAGCCCCGGGACGCGCGTAAGTCCTGGGGCTTTGCTTGGGGGGGGCATGTCGGGGGCGACAAGGCATTCTGGGCGTGTCCGGGGGCGTGTAGGCGGTCCAGGGGTGGGGCCGAGTGCTCCGGCACATCGGCCTGTGCCGGGGCAGGGAGCCGGCGACAGGCGTAACTCGACGAAATAAGGTAAGGGAGGGGGATTTAGTTAGGGCTGGGGGTTAGATAGGGGAAGGGAGGGAAAGGTGGGGGGGGGGGGGTGGCCAACAAAAAAGTTCCCTCCGAGGCCGCTCCGATTTCGGAGCGGCCTCGGAGGGAACGGAGGCAGGCTGCGTGGCTCGGCTCGCACAGGCTGCCGATTTTGCGCAGCCTTGCATGTGCCGACCCCAGATTTTAAAAGATACGCGCGGCTACGCGTGTATCTATTAAAATCCGGCGCGCGTACTTTTTAAAAATCTGCCCCATTATGCTGCAATAAAAGTGTTTAGGTGAGCCTTGCAGATGTTCATCTCTGCCTGAAGGATTATTTAATCCTGTGCGTAAGTGTCTGAACACCTCTGATTTATAAGAACAAAGACCTAAGTGGGGACCTGACCAATCATTCATGTTAAATATGTCTAAATCTTTCTTCCTCTTTAGGCCATTTCTAAGCTTCTACAGCAAAATCCATATCCATTTTGTATTAAGTTTTGATGTTGGGAAAATAGTCAAAGGGATTAAACACACATATGTATAAATACACGCTACGTACTTTTTATAGCTCGCTGCGCCTTGTTTAAGTTAAGAACATAAGATAAGATATGCCATACTGGGTCAGACCAAGGGTCCATCAAGATTTGGCTTAGTTAAGAAGAGTCAACTACACAGAAGCTAAAAGAAGTTTGATAACAACGGTATACACAATTTTAGAAGTCATCTGCTTCAGCAAAAAAATGTGCCATTTATTATTGATGTGCTGAATTCAAATATGACAATTAAACCAGCTGATTGGCTACTGTTTCCTTAATAGTTAAGTTTTTATATTTTATGTCTTTTGCATAGATAAGAGTTAGAATCATAAATTGTAAATTTAGGTCATTTCATGTATTTATGGTTGCATAATATTTCACCTGTCCTGTTTATGTAACACTTTAAAAATTAAATCAGCAAAAAGATTATAGAAATACTATTTATTATGAAACAAAAGGCCAAAAAATATTATGTATATATATGGTTATTGTTTAGTTCTTATTCAGTGACTACTTGGCTCTTCTTGACTTGTCTCTTGAATTCAGTAAATGGAAGAGCTCTTGTCACTGTCCAGCAATAATCTGCAAGCACTGATGGGCTCCATTTGCCTTGATACAGTTTTTCCATTGCCTCAATGCCCTGGTGAAATTGCTCGCCATGCACATTGCTCACTGCTCCACAGTTTGATGGAAAACAAATCTAGATGAGTGCACAAAAAAGATATTTTTAGTTACATGTTGCAGCCAAGACGTTTGTATGCCTCAAGGATGTTTTCCACCAACCTACTGTAGTTCTCTGCCTTAGTTTTTGAGAAAATTTACTACTGGAAGGCTTTCCACACCATCTTTTCCCTGCCATGCAAGGCATGGTTAAATGCATCATCTTGAAGAAGTCCACGAAATTGTGGGTCAAAGACACCTTCCTTTATCTTAGCTTTACTTAACCTTGGAAATTTACCCACTGAGGTACTTGAAGTCTGCTTTAGTTTTGTCGAAGGCCTTGACATGGTTCTTCATCAGACCCAGCTTGAAGTGCGAGTGTGGTAACAACATTTTCCTTTATTCAGCATTCATTTATGGTTTAATTTGAGGTCCTTTCCCTTCTTATTTTTTTAGTTCCACATTATTTATTAAGAAAAATAATAATACAATAAGAAAACAAAAGAAAGAAGCAAAACTATGCAACAGTAAACAGCCAGCACTTCAATGACACAGAAAGAGGAACTGAGTACAAATTGGCCACCAAAATCATTATAACAGATACATAAAACACAGTCTGCATCATAACTAAGAAACATTAAAACAAACTTAAATGGAGAAAGCAATAACTGAGTCCCATCTTTTCTCTCTCATAATATACTTCTTCAAGACTGCAATTTCAAACTTGCATAATTGCATAAAGAGTTCCACCATCACATATTAATGTCCAGTATTTCATTATGTTTCCAATTATTAGGAACGAGTCTAACTGCAACTGACAGCATGAAGTCCAGAAGACTTCGATCATGCTGCAGCAGTTGAGTTTCCAACACAAGATACTTCCAAATTATGATACTATAGTACAATGATTCACTGAAATGTAGGCCATCACAAATTGGATCCCATATCTTAGTCCATTAGAAATGCTTTGCAATTCCCAAGTTAAAAGTTGTATTTACTAACCCAGTAGCATATCTTGAAAACTAAAGTCAATCAACAATTTTAAGCATAATTTTTGTTCTCAGTGACCCAGATTTAGTAAAGTTGGACTACGTTCATTTTGTAAGCATTTTGGCCATAGACCAGTGTAATCAAAGAAAAATGTGGGCTTAGCAAGCTTATACTGCAAGCCTTTTTTTGCTGTTCCCCATCCCAGGCACTGCATATGAATAATAACTGTCCTGCATTGCTTTTCTAGGGCTGCCTATAGCTTCCTCTCTGTCTCTGAGGTTGTCTTTTAAGCAACTTTTCAAGTTAACTAATATGATATTGCAAGATACCGCTCTTCCTCATAAGTGGCTGAAAAATCCTTGCAGACCAACCCACCCAACCCCAAAATTAAAACAAACCCAAACAAACAAACATATGTGCTACAGCAATTCAAGGCTGGCCTCTTGCTCCCAATCCCAGCCTCCCCACCCACCCCACCCTCTCAGCCCTCCCCCCAAAAAACCCAGTTGGGAGCATGGTGGAGACTTCCCTACTCCTGGCCCCTTCCAACCTTGCTCCGGCAGCAACACTGGAAGCCCAACATTGCTGGTCAGAACAAGGCTGGAAGTGGCTGGGAGCAGGGCAAGACTTTACTGTACTCCCGGCTGGGGTCTGTGGGGGGTGGGGGTGCAATTAAGTGTGCGGGTGGGTGGGGAAGAGGGGGTTCGGTCACTACATATCTATGGGGAAGGGGGACTGCCCTTGGGTCACTATGGCACACATCCTTTTTTTAGTTTGGTGTGGAGGAGGAGGCTGGCCTGCATATACCTAAAGTATTTTGTGGAGAGAAGGGGGCGGGACTTTTTATTGCTATGCTTAAACAGTTATATTCTGAACAATTAAGCCGATTAAGAATTAAGTTACCTGGTTCAAGATTTCAATGCATGACTGAAAATTTCAAACAAAAAAATAATTCCAAAGTGTTTGAAATAAAGTGTTTTGAGCTTTGAAAAAGGTTACTAATGATGGGTTATTCTGGGAACTGCAGATCTCTGCAGATTGTATTCTTAGAAAGGTTCAAAATGTTCACGCGTGCAAACGACAGAAACTGGTACTACTGGAGCTTTAATTATAGAAGCATAATAGATACACTAAAGTAACTTGACAACTTGCAGCCCACAAAATGAGCATTTCAGAAGTAATCATAGCCTGCAGTGATGAATGAAGACTGTTAGCAATTTATACATGCAGAATGTAATTTTTATCCTTGTGTACAGTAATGCCAAAAAGAATTTATAGCTGATTTTAATTCTTCCTACACCACATGTGCATACTTTTTAATCAAGCCAAGAAAGCAGAACACAACAGCCGTTAGTTGTAAATTTTTCTCCGAGTACAGCATTCCAAGACTTGTGTCAGAGCTAGTCACGCAATATTTAAATGGCTGAAACACTACTCACTAGCTCCAAGTCAAATCCTACATACAACATCTGTTTAATATCCCCAATTCTGGCACAAGAGAGGGTATGAAATACATTAAAAATTAAGTTTTTGAAGTAAGATTATACCCTAGAAGTTAAACATTTAGAGGCCAGTATTAAAAAAAAAAGCTGAGCTCCTAAATTTAGGAGAAAGGGAGGGAGAGGAAGGGAGGGAGAGAGAAAGCACCTCTGAAGAGGCCAACATGTAAATTTACTATTTATACCACTAAGAGGGGGCATTAGAAACTCGGGGTGAGTTTTAGGGGACAGTTTTACATACACAGTCAGAGGTACAAACAGCAAAGTTGACATCAGTGAAGATTTTCTGTCATTTGGAGTGATAAAAGGTAAAAGTGCTGATTTGTACAATGTACTCTCTACCTAGCTTGATGCACTCTCTACCTAGCTGCAGGCAAGGTCTTTATTTTTTTTTTTGGTTGGACTGTGAAGTGCTGTCTGGGATGCTGCAGAGCAGTGCAGCAATGAAAGAAATCCAAATGTAAAAACTTTTAGAAAAAAAATGAGAGGAGAAACGACGTAACCGCCCATGCTTATGCTCAGACAAAAATAAGGCTAAGAAGAGGGTCTGAGGGAATGCCAGCATGGGAATTCCCGCACATGCTCAGTAAAGCACAAAGCTCTATTAATTTGGAGACACATGTCCGTTCGATGCCACTGAATGACTTCACCCACAGATTATGGCTAATTCAGCCTGCTTATTGATAGAAAAAGAGACTTGCTCTTACTCTTTTACTGCTGTTGGGTGTTCATTCCACTATCTGTGCTCCTTTGCCTCTCTCATGTTGCCTTGGTGTGTTCATGCCACTTTGTTCCTTTTTTGGTGTTTTTTGTTTTTATCACTGTTGTTGAACATAAGAACATAAGAAATTGCCATGCTGGGTCAGACCAAGAGTCCATCAAGCCCAGCATCCTGTTTCCAAAGAGGCCAAACCAGGCCACAAGAACCTGGCAATTATCCAAACTCTAAGAAGATCCCATGCTACTGATGCAATTAACAGTAGCAGTGACTACTCCATAAATAAACTTGATTAATAGCAGTTAATGGACTTCTCCTCCAAGAACTTATCCAAACCTTTTTTGAACCCAGCTACACTAACTGCACTAACCACATCCTCTGGCAACAAATTCCAGAGCTTTATTGTGCGTTGAATGAAAAAGAATTTTCTCCAATTAGTCTTAAATGTGCTACTTGCTAACTTCATGGAATGCCCCCTACTCCTTCTATTATTAGAAAGTGTAAATAACTGATTCACATCTACTCGTTCAAGAACTCTCATGATCTTAAAGACCTCTATCATATCCCCCCTCAGCCATCTCTTCTCCAAACTGAACATCCCTTACCTCTTCAGCCTTTCCTCACAGGGGAGCTATTCCATCCCCTTTATCATTTTGGTTGCCCTTCTCTATACCTTCTCCATCACAACTATATCTTTTTTGAGATGCGGCGACCAGAATTGTACACAGAATTCGAGGGGCGGTCTCACCATTCCCTCCCTAATAATTCCTAACATTATGTTTGCTTTTTTGACTGCTGCAGCACACTGAGCCGACGATTTTAAAGTATTATCCACTATGATGCCTAGATCTTTTTCCTGGGTGGTAGCTCCTAATATGGAACCTAACATTGTAAACTACAGGAAGGGTTATTTTTCCCTATATGCAACACCTTGCACTTGTCCACATTAAATTTCATCTGCCATTTGGATGCCCAATCTTCCAGTCTTGCAAGGTCCTCCTGTAATGTATCACAATCTGCTTGTGATTTAACTACTCTGAATGATTTTGTATCATCCGCAAATTTGATAACCTCACTCGTCGTATTCCTTTCCATATCATATATATATATATATATATATATATATAGAAAAGCACCGGTCCAAGTACAGATCCCTGAGGCACTCCACTGTTAACCTTTTTCCACTGAGAAAATTGACCATTTAATCCTACTCTCTGTTTCTTGTCTTTTAACCAGATTGTAATCCATGAAAGGACATTGCCTCCTATCCCATGACTTTTTAGTTTTCGTAGAAGCCTCTCATGAGGGACTTTGTCAAACGCCTTCTGAAAATCCAAATACACTACATCTACCGGATCACCTTTATCCACATGTTTATTAACCCCTTCAAAAAAATGAAGCAGATTTGTTAGGCAAGACTTCCCTTGGGTAAATCCATGTTGACTGTGTCCCATTAAATCATGTCTTTCTATATGCTCTACAATTTTGATCTTGAGAATAGTTTCCACTATTTTTCCTGGCACTGAAGTCAGGCTCACTGGTCTATAGTTACCCGGATCGCTCCTGGAGCCTTTTTTAAATATTGGGGTTACATTGGCCACCCTCCAGTCTTCAGGTACAAATTTTAACTAATAGATCAGAAATTTCATTTTTGAGTTCCTTCAGTACCCTAGGATGCATACCATCTGGTCCAGGTGATTTGCTACTCTTTAGTTTGTCAATCTGGCCTACTACATCTTCCAGGTTCATAGTTGGTGCCCTTTGCCCCTTTTTTTGATGGCTTGGGTTCTTCATGCCACTGTTGGTGCTGCTTTGCCTCTCTTACCGTGCCTTGGGGTGTTCATGTCAATGTTTGTGTTGTTTTTGTCCCTTTTTTGTTGTCTTGTGATCTTTCTGTCACTGTTTTTGGTGCTATTTACCCCTCTTTCATTGCTTTGGGGTCTTCATGCCACTGTTGATGCTGTTTTGTGCCTCTCATAGTGCCTTGGGTGTTCATGCCACTGTTGTTGTTGCTGCCCTTTATCCCTCTTTTTGGTGTTTTGGGGCATTCATGCTATTGTTGTTGGTGCCCATCAGATATGAGAACTCCCAGATCCCTCATTATATAGTGCATTATGTACTGCACGTTTGAATTTCTGCATCCCAAAGGCATGATTCTGAAACATGTTTGCATTAGTTCACAGTTGTTAATTTCAACTTCTCTTTAAACGTTCTTAAATCATTTCTTTTGCTCCCTGTGGAGTATCTGTCCTGTTGCAGATTTTTGCACTAATTACATAAAGACAAAGATTTCCTAGTACCCCCTCTGTAATACCACCGGAACATACCGACTAGAATAGAACCAGGACCAATGCCACTTAGACTGAACTCTATTTACCATCACCTTCTGTTGCCTCTCACGCAAGCAGTTTTTAACCCCGTTGACTACCTTAGAATCCACCCTTAGGCTGCTCAGTTTGTTAGTGAGCCTATTAGTGTGGAACGTTGTTAAATCCCGTTCTGAAACCCAACTAGCCCATATCCAGCACTTGCCCCAATCTAATCCTTTGGTCACCCAAGTCAAACAATTAGATCAAATTTGTTTGATATGATCTAAAGAAGCCATGTTACTTTGGTTTCTGTAAGGTAAAAGATTAGCAGTGACTGCATTCATTTCCCTACCTGTGAAGTAAATTATTGCTGTCTGACCCATGGTTATCAGCCCACTCCCTATTTTCATTTTTGTGACAAGCAACTGTTTGGCCGCTTCCAGTGGAACTGTCAGAACCTCTCTGAGTTCCCTTAACATTCTAGGATGTCCCTCATCCGGTCCACTGATTTGTCCACTTTCAGTTTTGCTAGTTTCATGACAGACTCCCATAAACCCTATCCAGCGGGGAATGACTGACAGCATTGCCATGGCCGTGTCAAATGATTAGTGTTTCAAGCCTTGGTTTACAAATTTGTTGGTAAAACGGGACAGGACATTTTCAAAAAAATGAGATTCAGCCAATTTCAGATTGATGTATGCAATCTGACTGCGCCAAAGGCTAGACATTTAATTTTTTTTCACATGAAACGGCTAAAACTAAATTTACTAAAGTCAGTTATAACACCTTGAAAGAGAACACACTGAAGTCACCAAGGCTGTTGAGCTGTTTTAAAAAAAATGTTTTTAATGCTACATAGAGATAAAAATGACTTATGATTTATTACGTCCATCCCGCCCACTATACAGTGGCAAGACCATGCAAGCAAGGGCTGCTGAGTGGCAAAACAAGAACGGAGGAACTGCAAACAAAACAGCACTTTCAGATGCAAGTCGCTGCAAATTCAAAGTTTCAGCTTGCCAGTTTCTCTCAGGCATATCATCACAGTGTCCCATTTTAAGACTGTCTATCCTTTCCCTGAAGAAACGGGTGCAATCCCAAACTGAATGTTTGGTTTCTTTCTAGTGTTTTCCCTCCTGGACTATGCCTTAGACTGACTACTCTCCCTAAAAGGGAGGGCTTCCTAATATCCTACCTGATGCTACTTATCTCTTAGCTTTGCCGAATGCCCCAAGGGTCCTTTTGTCCTTCACCAGATCTAAAGTGCAGCTCAATCTAGCCTGTTAATTTCCTGGAGAATCATGTTTTTCTATATGACTTGCATGGGACCTAGCTTGTATCTCAGTAACATAGTTAAATGACGACAGACAAAGATCAAAATGGCCACATCCAGTCTGTCCAGTGACTGGTACACTTTAGGTAGAGGCGCATACAAATTCCCACATGGAACTTAACATCCAGCCTCTCGTGTGTCTTTTAGGATTGCAACTGCTGCTCTGGGCAGGTTACCCCACACCTTCTAGGAAGCACAAAGCAGTCATATCACTGCTGTTTTGAATGGCAGTCACAGACTGCATTATGTTTACTAGAAGGAGTGGGGCAACCTGCACAGAGCAGCAGTTACAAACCTAAAAACACACAGGGAGAGTGGCTGTTGGGTTCCAAGTGGGAATTTGTATGTACAACTACCCATAGTGGACCAATCACTACTGGGCAGACTGGATGGGCCAGTTTGGTCTTTATCTGCTGTCATTTACTGTGTTGCACACTAGGTCCCGTTTTTCCTGTGGCAGCTCAGGGGTACAGCCCACTGCAGACCTTAGAAAATACTGTGACATTCGACAATAGTGCAGTGGCACATACTGTATGTATGAATTAACATATATTTTATATTACTTAGTATGCACAAAAAGAAAAGTTTATAGAAACTATTTCACTTTTTAAACATTTGCAATTTAAAAATAAAATGGTTTGCAACCTATTAGGTATGCCTAATTTTTATTTCTTTCTCATTGCTTTTTTTCTTTCTACAATTAACTTTCTCCTGTTTTAATAGCACGCACGAACAGATTTTTGCATGCACTATAACTGTCACGGGGCATTGCTGGTGAATGACCCCAGAAGCAAGCATAGGGCTGGAGCAGTACCTTCTACTCTACCGCCTCCTTCCCTTCAGATTGAGCCCTCGGGTGCTGGTGGATGCAGGACTTAGCAAAAGCAGGACCAAAATGACACACCAAGGAACTCAAATGCACCCACTGGATCACAGTAGAACCGCTACAGGAACTGGATACAAGAAGGCGCCCAATGAGACAAGAGAGGAACTCGGTAAACAAGACAAAGCTAGGACTAAACAATGAGGCGAGACAGGCAAGGTAACCACGAGGCACATGGGAAGCGATATGCACCGCAGACAAGGTAGGAGGACCTGCTGCTGAGGCATCTATTGTGTTGTGAGGCATTTTTAAATAGGCTGATCCTGCTGATGCCATCAAATGGTGCCATGGCCAAATTCCCGCCGGGGAGCCTTCAACTATTGGTGCACCGTGAGCGCGTGTGCCTTAAGACAGACATGAACACCAAACTAATGTAAGACAAAGACACTAGTATACGCAGGATCCAGAGTGGCGACAATATAAGGCCTCAAATTAGAGCACAAGGATCAAGACAAGACCATGACTAGGACCAGGACTAGACCAAAGCTCTGGCAGTGAGCATACTGTGAAACCATAATACTACAAACAATCAGGAACAGCATGGCCGCCAGCAGAAGGTACAGGCCATAGAGCTGAGAGGACCAACCAGAATGCCTCAGCAGCAGGCCATATTGCTAGGAGAACTTGACAGATAGTTGACAAGGCCCACTTAGGACCCCTGCTGGCAGGAGGCAAGAACTGCTCAACAGGTCCTCACAATAATATTTTTTTGTGTGTATTAAAACATGTTACTATGCAGTAGGCACAAAAGAAGATCTGTTCTGAGTGTAATGTTTGGCTGGCCATGGGATGGCCCCGCACTCATCAACGGCCATTATTGCATGCCCTCAATGTAGCCAGCAAAATGACTGGCAACGCGGTTATTAATGGTGAGATAAAGAAGGCAGTTAAGGCTAAAAGGGCATCATCCAAAAAATGGAAAGCAGACCTAAATGAGCATAAGCACTAGCAAATTAGCTGTAAATCAGTAGTTAGACATGCTAAAAGAGAGTTTGAGAAAAAGCTTGCCAGTGAGGCACGGAACTAATAATTAAACTTTTTTCATAAGAACATGTCAACTGGGTCAGACCAAGGGTCCATCAAGCCCAGCATCCTGTTTCCAACAGTTGCCAATCCAGGCTACAAGTACCTGGCAAATACCCAAAAACTAAGTACATTTGAAGCACAAAGCCTATGAGGGAGTCAGCTGGGCTGCTAGATGACCAAGAGGCAAAAGGGGGACAAGGAAATAAAAGAAAAACTGAATTAATTATATGCCTCAGCTTTTATGGAAGAGGATGTTGGGAACATACCCATGCCTGAAACATTCTTTAATGGTGGAGTTTCTGAGCAACTAAAACAAATAGTGAAAATGCAGTCTGCTCTCCTATTACAAAACAATAGCTATAGTTATTCAGGTTTTTTTTTTTTGTTTTTTTTACTGATTTGTATTTAATGTCTTTTTTTGTCCATGTTATATTGTTTAGATTATGAATATTAATTTGTACACCATTTAGGTTTAAGCAGCCTATAAATAAAAAAATAAAGATGTAATAGATCAGACTGACAGACATAAAAAAAAAATCACTGGGACTGGAGGGCTTGAGTAGGACGCGTAGTGGCCCAGTGGTCCGCGACCACCCCGGCTGGGGTGTGTAGGGCGCTAGTGGGTCCTTCCATCCGACGGTGCCATAGAGTCATCTCATCCCTTGTCTGACCTGCCTGGCTTCTGATGTCCTGACGTCTTCTGTGTTGATGCCTTGCCTGACCTGTTTCCCGATTGGCAGCGCAAGCCTCCGGGACCTTGTTTTGCTCTTGGTTCCAGCCTCAGTTCTGGTCCGTCTCCGAGCCGCCGCTCTGAGTTCTGTATACAGAGACTGGGAAGCCTGGGGTTCTTGTTCCTGCTCCTGCCTTTGCCTCTGTCCTCGAATGAACTCTGTCTTGCCTGTCCAAGTTGTGGTCCGCGCCCGGCCTTGGTTGGCTGTGGAGGGTGCCCTTCAGCATTGGCGCTAGAGTCTTCATCTGCCTTGCCATGCCCGATCTCTTCGTCTGCCTTGCCACACCCGATCTCTTCGTCTGCCTTGCCATGTCCAATGTCTTTGACTGCCTTGCCAAGCCTGATGTCTTAGTCTTCCTCAAAGCTTGAGTCTTGTCTTCTTCATCTGAGTCTTCATTTTGTGCCATGTCTTCGTCTGCTTTGTCCTCTGTCCGGCCTGCTGCTTCCCGCCGTTCCCTAGCGGCAGTCCGAAAGGGCTTGGAACGGTCGGAGGATCATTCAGAGACCACCATTGCGTTGGTGGTCTCAAGGAAGCGTGCAGGTCCGGTCGAGGCTCAGGGTAAGGACGTTTCACCGCAAGGGGACACATCTCGTCCCGCGCTGGAGAGCGCCCCTGGTGCTCTCACCCAGTGCAGCGCAACACTAGGTCTAAGGGATCACCAACACAAAATTAAATCTACATACAAACTGATGTTCCAAATGAAAAAAACAAATTCATTCAGAATTTCAATTCCAAAAGTCCAGAAATGGGTAAGAAAAAAATAATCAGAAAACAGTCTACAGTCCCAAAAATAAAATCACAACTTGACAGTTCACTAAGTTTCATAAGTGGTTACTCACTTCTTATTATGTTGCTTAAGATCAAGTCCCTGAAAATTCTCCTTCTCAGGTTCCCATTAGGAGGTTAACTCAATCTTATAACCTTGTAAATAAGTTGCTGTAAGTTAAACCCCCCTCTTCTCACCTCCAACTCCCAGTTATTTATTTCCCTGTTTTATTGTAACTGTCACTCTCCTTACAATCCTCTTGTTACAGTTGTTTGAGTTATCTCTTATCTTGCACACTTTGTTAAATGTAAACCGGTTTGATGTGATCCATGTCATGAAAGCAGGTATAGTAAAAATAATAATAATAATAATAATAATAATAATAATAAAAGACCTGCGCTCATGCCCATATATGTGTGTATATGGCTGTGCACAGATCTACTCTAGTATTTTATAACCTATGTGTATCATATATGAGCGGTTTATAAAATACGCGTAAATCAACACCGCCACATTCGCGTGAATGAAAAAGATATGCGCAAACACTCAAGTTAGCTGGATAAGTTTTAACTTATACAGCTAAGTAGTGGTTTTACTGCTGCTTAACTGGAAAAGTCTTAAAAGCGCTACTTATCCGGCTAAGTAAGATAACCACATAAGTCTAAAACTTATCCAGCTATCTTACTTACAGGTCTATCCAGTACCGAGCGGTAGGAAGAGCTGCGTTAGTGCCTACGGCACCCGCGGTTACCGCCCGCACAGTGCAGCTCACCTACCGCTCGATCCTGAACACTAATTTTATTTAAATGTAAACCGCGTCCGAAAAGCCTTAGACCCGCGCAACCCATTTTACTGGATAGAGCACCTATACAGTATCCTGGGTGCGCGGGCCTAAGGCTTCACGCCACGCTGGTATCTGTCATTTCAAATGTCATTTGAAATGACAGCTACCAGGAAGCGAAAAAACCAAAAGCAAAAAGTAAGTCGCTTCGCCGCTTCACTCTTCCCTCCTCCCGGAGCAGGGAGGAGGGAAGCGGCGAAGCGACTTACTTCTTGCTTTTGGTTTTTTTGCTTCGCCGCTGTCAGTGTCTTCCCTTCCTCTTGGAGCAGGGCGCAAAAAGCAGCCTTGCTCCGGGAGGAGGGGAGAAGAGACACGGACAGCAATTTTGGTTTTTCTTCAAAAAGCTAAAAGTAAGTTGCTTCACTGTCAGTGTCTCTTCTTCCCTCCTCCCGGAGCAAGGCTGCTTTTCGCGCCCTGCTCCGGGAGGAGGGGAGAAGAGATGACAGCGGCGAAGCGAAAAAACCAAAAGGGGACCCGACCCGACCTACTTTTGCAGCCGTCCGGCATCGCTGCTCCCCCGCCTCGTCCGGCATCGTTGCTCCCCTGCCTCGTCCGGGAAGATGGCTGCCAGCACGGGGGAAAGCGGCCCTTGTGCATTCAATTGGCTGCCGTGACGTCAAACGTCGTGACCTCACGTCTTGAGCAGCCAATTTACTAAGGCTTTTCTCCCATTCTGTGTATATGGGGAAAATGCTTAGCTGGATAAGTAGCAATTTTAAGACTTATCCGGCTAAGTAGTTGCAAAGCCAGAATTTATCCAGCTAATTGGGATGCAACTGCCTTGCACGTATATTTTTACTTTAAAAATAAACATTGTCAGATTTATATGCGTAAATTACATGCATATATCCCTAGTAAGCTGGCTCCTATGCGTTCAAATTGGCAGATTTCCAGACATGCACGTCATTGAAATTACCAGTTTTACCAATTTGTCTACCAGTTTGCCCAGTCCATCTGTAGGTCACCAAGACCCTCTTAGTTCTTCAGCATGAACTCCCCCCAGTTCAGCTAGACCCACCGAAGTCAATATTTCACATTAAAGATGCTATCATTTTTACCCAAGGGGTAGATAGACTCGAAGCTGCATATCCCAAGAATAAGCAGTGGATTTCTGAAACTCAATCTTAATAATGGTTAATGGACTTTTCCTCCAGGAACTTGTCCAAATCTTTTTAAACGCAGCTACACTAATACTTTCATCACATGCTCTGGCAATGAATTCCAGAGCTTAATTATGCGTTAAGTAAAAAAATATTTTCTCTTATTAGTTTTAAATGTATTACCCAGTAACTTCATTGTGTGTCCCCTGGTCTTTGTACTTTTTGAATGAATAAACAACTGATTACTCGTTCCATTCCACTCATTATTTTATAGACCTCTATCATATCTCCCTCCAGCAATCTCATCTCCAAGCTGAAGAGCCCTAACCTCTTTAACCTTTCTTCATAGGGGAATTGTTCCATCCCCTTTATCATTTATCCGGTTTTATTTATCCCTTTATTTAACCCTTTATCATTTATCCGGTTTTATTGTTCCTTATGTTCTACAGTTCTATGTAAAGCCCCCATCCGCTGTTGGGCAGTTCATCGTTTTATTTATCCCTTTATTTTTTTTTTTTATTTATCCCTTTATCATTTATCCGGTTTTATTGTTCCTTATGTTCTACAGTTCTATGTAAAGCCCCCATCCGCTGTTGGGCAGTTCATCGTTTTATTTATCCCTTTATTTTTTTTTTTTATTTATCCCTTTATCATTTATCCGGTTTTATTGTTCCTTATGTTCTACAGTTCTATGTAAAGCCCCCATCCGCTGTTGGGCAGTTCATCGTTTTATGTAAACCGGAGTGATTTGTAATTCCCACAAGAACTTCGGTATATAAAAATTAAAAATAAATAAATAAATAAATAAAATCATTTTGGTAACTCTTCTCTGAGCCTTTTCTAATTCTGCCATATCTTTTTTTGAGATGTGGTTACCAGAACTGCACACAATACTCAAGATGTGGTCACATCATGGAGTGATACAGAAGCATTATAATTTCTCTGTTTTATTCTCCATTTCTTTCCTAATAATCTCTAGCATTCCATTTGCTTTCTTAGCTGCTGCAGCACACTGAGCAGAAGATTTCAACTATGACACCTAGATCCTTTTCCTGAATGGTGACTCCTAATGTGGAACCTTGCATTGTGTAGCCATAATTTGGGTTACTCTTCCCTTGGGGGCGGATTTTAAAAGGCGCGCGAATAGCCTACTTTTGTTTGCGCTCCAGGCGCAAACAAAAGTACGCTGGATTTTAGTAGATACGCGCGGAGCCGCGCGTATCTGCTAAAAACCTGGATCGGCGCGCGCAAGGCTATGGATTTTGTATAGCCGGCGCGCGCCGAGCCGCGCAGCCTACCCCCGTTCCCTCCAAGGCCGCTCCGAAATCGGAGCGGCCTCGGAGGGAACTTTCCTTTGCCCTCCCCTCACCTTCCCCTCCCTTCCCCTCCCTAACCCACCCACCCGGCCCTGTCTAAACCCCCCCCTTACCTTTGTCGGGGGATTTACGCCTCCCGGAGGGAGGCGTAAATCCCCGCGCGCCAGCGGGCCTCCTGCGCGCCGGGCCGCGACCTGGGGGCGGGTACGGAGGGCGCGCCCATGCCCCCGGACCGCCCCGGGCCGTAGCCACGCCCCCGTACCCGCCCCCAAAACGCTGCCGACACGCCCCCGAAACGCCGCGACGACCGGGCCCGCCCCCCGACACGCCCCCCTCGGAGAACCCCGGGATTTACGCGAGTCCCGGGGCTCTGCGCGCGCCGGGAGGCCTATGTAAAATAGGCTTCCCGGCGCGCAGGGCCCTGCTCGCGTAAATCCGCCCGGTTTTGGGCGGATTTACGCGAGCAGGGCTCTGAAAATCCGCCCCTAAGTGCATC